>NC_133655.1:132501196-132811704 GCF_009905375.1 Apium graveolens
TATCTGAGAAAAATTTATGATGGTCCTCACAAGCCAATAAAGCTAGTTGTTGTTGTTGACCAAGAAGAAATTGAAGGGTTTCGAGCACATAAATGCAACAGAAACGATGTAAAATTAAATTAAAACCGGAATAAAATCAAAACCCTACGCAGGATCCATGTGAAATAGATATTAATTCGTAGTAAGAATCTTTACCTTAAATAAGCTTGAAGAGTTTATGAATGGAGGATTAATGGAGTTTCAAACCTTTTGAATCACCACGAATCCCGCTCTCGCGATCTACGCTCTACGGTATCCACACGAACGCTTTTTTTGAAGGATTGATGTGTACTAGTACCGAAAACCATCTCTACCTCTCTTCCTCTTTCTCCTTGAACGGATAGGGTTTTATAAACCATGCATTATTTTGTATAAATCAGCCCTCAAAGAGTTTATATAGAGAGAAGAATGAGTTTTGTATTATAATCTAATTAAATTAATACTAATCTGAAACCCAATTTAATATTTAATTAAGTCACACTTAATTAATTAATAAATTATTTCGGAATTAGCTTAAGCAATTTCTATATTTTATTTATTTAATTAATTAAGTCATACATAATTAATATCATAAATAAAATAAATTACTTATTTAATTTAAATTCATAATTTAAATTATTTCTCCTTCAAGCGTTCTTTGTGTGTGACATTGTAAGTTATTATTACGTTGGAAATAATTTTATATCTCGTATTATATTATAAACAATGAGCGGCATCTAGTAATACATCATTGCTACCCAAGTAATAATAATTAAATTGGTGATTCGATTAACCTTTCGTGATAATGTATAATGTAATATAATCCCTTGAACCAAATACTATAGATTAAACTAGAGGCATGTAATGTGTCATCCTCGTGATAATTTAATCCAAGTTTCCTTGATCAATGAGTAGACTATCATATCAAATCAACATTTGAGTGTGGTCACGCATTTCATAGTCTAGCTCACACAAGAGGCCAATAATAACACTCCGAAAATAGGAGAGTTAAATCTCATCTAGATCATTCATATTTCTCATACGAATCATAATATACCCGAAATACACTTTTATCATTACCCGGTCAAGGATAACTTTTAATGGAATCAAAGTTTATTAATTCTCGTATATAAATATAATGACTTCAGGTCTAAGGACCATTACATCATTATCACTGTGAGAATAACCTATGACACTATAAAACATGTAGTATCTCATAACAGGTCAATCCAACACCATGTATCTAATACATGTGCATGTGTTTTAACTTTAGTATCACCATACATATGATCAATGAGATGTGATCATCACTCAACAAATTAAAACACTAGACTTAATGCATTATTATTGTCCCCTATAATAATACTCAACTAGGGACTTTTAGGAATATCGATACTATATCATAATCTCATTTCTAAGTCACGTACTTAGAGGTATAGAATTGCATATCATATTCCAAGGATATTATTATCTAACATTTATATCGCAGTAAATCAAGAATTAATAAATTATAAAAGGGAATAATCGATAGAACATCAAAATTAACAATACAATGTTTTAAACTATAACATTATAGTGTTGTCTTTATGGTACAAATACTAACATATTCCACTTGCACTAGAGCCAATCACACATGTATCTAATACTCATGAAACTAGTATGCCTATCGTGCTTCTGCTGCGACAAAGCCTTAGTCAGCGGGTCTGCAACATTATCATTACTATGCACTTTACAATATATCTCCTTGATTATTAATCTCATTAATAAGGTGATATCGCCTAAATATATGCCCAAACAGTCTCCTTAGTTGTTTTGAAAGCATTAACGTATTCAGCTTCCATTATAGAATCATCAATGTTCTTGCTGTGAACTATTTCAGCTAACATCATTTATATTTAGACAAAATACAAAACAGACATAAACACATAATCATCCTTGTCTGTCCAAAAATTAGGTTCAGAAACTAGCATCAGTGTAACCCTTTACAACTAGTTCCCTATATTCTCCATACACCAAAATAAATCTTTAGTCCTCTTTAAGTACTTAAGAATATTCTTGAAAATTATCCAGTGACCCTCACTTGGATTAGACTGGTATCTGCTCGTCATGCTCAAAGCATACGAAACATCAAGATAAATACATATCATTGTAGACATTATAGCTCCAATTGCTGAAGTATATGGAACTTTCTCAAATGGCCTTTATCATCTAATTATTTAGGGGGCAATTATCTTTGAGATCACTCTCCAATGAGACATCGAAATATATCATTTCTTTGCCTCCTGCTTCCTAAAATAATGCAATACTTTATCAATGTATGTACTCCGACTAGGTCGATTAATCTCCTCAATCTATCTTTATAGATCTTGATCCCTAAATATAGGTAGCATCACCTAAGTCTTTCATCGAGAAACTATTTTTCAACCAAGTCTTAACAACTTGTAGAGAGGTATGTCATTCTATATCTGTTATATTATTTAATATAATAATAGGAATGTCGCATGGCTCCCACTAACCTTCTTGTAAACACACGATTCATTTTCATTTTGAATAAAGCCAAACTCTTTGACTGTTCAACAAAATTAATATTCCATCTCCTTGAGGCTTGCTTCAATCTATAAATAGATAGAAGAAACTTACAGAACATCTTAGCAAACTTTGGATCGACAAAACTCTCAGGTTGTATTATATAACATCATCTCCAAGGCTCCCATATAAGATAGTGGTTTTAACATCCTTTGCCAAATCTCATAGTCAAAGTAAGCAGCTATTGCTAGCAAAATCCTGATGGACTTGACCAGCAACTGGTGAAAAAGTCTCATCATAGTCTATACCATGAATTTGCTTGAAACCTTTGCCACTAGTCGCGCTTTATAAGTTTGTACTTTACCATCCATGTTGGTTTTCTATTAAAACCCACTTGCACCCTAAAGGTTTTACCCTTTCGAGTGGATCAACTAAAGTCAATACTTTATTTTGATACATTGATTCCATCTCGGATTTCATGGCCTTCAGCCATCTCTTGGAGTTTGGACTGTTCATAGCAACTTGTTAGGTGAGAGGCTTATCATTATCCATAAGCATCACATCATTATCTTGAGTCAAGAGAAATCCATAATTTTTCTTGGATTCATGGTGAATTCTACTTGATCTACGAACAACCTGTGTTTTCTGAACATGATTACTTTCAACATTTTCATGTACATTCTAATCTTGTTCCAACTCTGGTTCAATGTTATCATGTGGTTTTCAATCTTTACCAAGATGTAATGTCCTCCCATTGATGTTCTTAAAAAGTAGTTCTCCCTCAAGAAATACAGCGGTCCGAGTAACAAACACTTTGTTCTCGGAAAGATTATAAAAACTATACCCTAGTCTCACTTGGGTATCCCACAAAATAACATATATCTAATTTTGGTCCAAGCTTGTCAGAGGTTAAACGTTTTACAAACGCTTCACGTCCCCAAATTTTCATAAATGACATGCAATGACGTTTATCAGTCCATATCTCATATGGAGTCTTTTGAACCGCTTTTGTCAGAACTCGGTTAAGTGTGTATGCAACCGTTTCTAGAGCATAACCCCAGAAGCTGATTGGAAGATCCGCTTGACTCATCATCGATCACACCATGTCCAATAAGGTACGATTTCTCCTCTCATAATCTCTATTCCATTGAGGTATTCCAGATGGAGTAAGTTGTGATACAATATCACACTCCTTCAATAAACTCTTGAATTTGAGCTTAAGTATTCTCCTCCACGATTTGATCGTAGAACTTTTATATTTTCCTCTATTTGCTTTTCTACTTCAGCCTTATATTCTTTGAACATTTCAAAAGAATCAGATTTGTTCTTCATAAGATATACATATCCATATCTACTAAAGTCATCAGTAAATGTTGTAAAGTAGTAAAAGTCGCCCTTACCATCGTACGCATTCGACCACATACATCATAATGTATAAGTCCTAATCATTCGGTGGCCCTTTCACCTTATCGGGTATAAGAAGCTTTCGTTATCTCGCTAATGAGACACGTTTCGCATCTTCCGTATGATTCAAAATCAAAGTTATCCAAGTATCCATATATATGTAACTCAAAAAATGTGTTTCTCATTAATATGGCTTAATCGATAATGCTAGAGGTAATGATTGATCCGAGTCATTTCAGAACATATAATTTGTTAACTAATTGTGCAACATTATAAGCCTTATCATTGAAATAGAATAAACAACTATTGTTTATTTAATTAAAATGAAAAACCTTTCTTGTCCTAACAAGAAATTGATATAATGTCTCCGCTAAAGGCAGTCACATATTAACAATTTACCAAGTTCTCAACTTCACCTTATGGGCAAAATTAGGTACCGAATTCTTTCAACTAAAGCAATAACTTTTGCTTCAATTGTAACCCAATACCTGAAACTTGACCCTTGTTGGTATTCTTTTTAAGATCTTCCAAATAAACTCGACAGTCTAACTTCCAATCATCCGGTTATTTCCATAGAAGAGATAATCATCTTCATTAGCACCACCACTAATAGGCTTCAAAAGCCCCTTTGGGCTTTGGGATTGGACTTTGGTCTGGTAAAGAGTAAGATCAAATCTTCACTTTGCATGCCCACTTTCTTTTCCCATTTGCATTTAATGTGTACACCATCAATATGGACGTAGTTCATGCTTTTACCATGTTATTTTCATCAGTTCTAAAATACCTTTACGACATGCAAGCCGTATTTAAAAAACCAAAACCATTAACCTAAGATCATAAACCATAACCATCCACCATACTCAATTAACACATAAGAACATGTTAGAACACATATTATGGGCCTGTTTGGCAACTTACTTATAAGCCACTTATGGCTTATAAGCCCGTAACAGCTTATCGACGAGTGTTTGTCGACCCAACTTATAAGCTGAATTTACAACTTATAAGCTGATAAGTTGAAAGTTGGCAGTGACGTACTTTTTTCCAACTTATTTTCATTTTTTCACTTTTTTCTAAAGTTTTGATTTTAAAATATAAATTTTTAAATATTTTCTAATTTAAGATTCATGAACTAAGATAATTATATTTAATAATTAGTTGTTTTAATTCATTTAAGTAAAAAAACTTCTGACTTATAAGTAAATTTATCCAAACACTTATAGAACTTATAAGTATTTATCAACTTATCACTTATTTCGCACTTAATCATTTTAAGTCATAAGTTACTTATTTTAAGATTTTCCAAACGGGCACTATGATCTAAACATATCATACTCATCATGATCTAATCATAAAAACCAAATATGGAAAAAAAATTAAAATTCAAAATTAAATCGGATAAACACATAAATGAATTAAACACTTTCGCAAGTAGCTCTGATGTCATTGAAGGGTTTCGAGCACATAAACGCAACGAAAATGATGTAAAATTAAATTAAAACCATAATAAAATCAAAACCCTACGCAGGATCCATGCGAAAATAGATATTTAATTCGTAGTAAGAATCTTTACCTTAAAGAAGCTTTAAGAGTTTATTAATGGAGGATTAATGGAGTTCCAAACCTTTTTGAATCACCACGTATCCCGCTCTCGCGATCTACAGTCTACGGTATCCACACGAACGCTTTTCTTGAAGGATTGATGTGTACTAGCACCGAAAAATCCATCTCTACCTCTCTTCCTTTTTCTCCTTGAGCGGCTAGAGTTTTATAAACCATGCATTCTTTTGTATAAATCAGCCCTCAAAGAGTTTATATAGAGAGAAGAATGAGTTTTGTAATTATAATCTAATTAAAAATAATTGAAATCCCAATTTAATATTTAATTAAATCACACTTAATTAATTAATAAATTATTTCGGAATTAGTTTAAGCAATTTCTTTATTTTATTTATTTAATTAATTAAGTCATACTTAATTAACATCATAAATAAAAAAATTAATTATTTTATTTAAATTCATAATTTAAATTATTTCTCCTTCAAGCGTTCTTTGTGTGTGACCCTGTAGGTTATTATTACGTTGACAATAATTTTAATATCTATATTAAAATCACAAACAATGAGCGTCATCTAGTAATACTTCATTGCTACCCAAGTAATAATAATTAAATCGATGATTCGATTAAACTTTTCGTGATAATGTATGATGTAATATAATCCCTTTAACCAAATATTTTTGATCAAACTAGAGGCATGTAATGTGTCATCCTGTTAGGAATATATGTGCATTAGTTTGATGATATGTTAACAAACACTTAAGTAGAAATCTAGTGTTTGTAGCCTCAACGGATAAGACCACTTTGGCTATCCGTTGATGGTGTAGCTTTACTTAGAACATAAGTCTAGTGTTGTAGCACATTTCAGTCTCTGAATTTGAGATATAATTCTTAAATGTTGAGGGAAACTTATAGTCATGTTGACTACTAAAGGATATGCAGATAGGAAGGCCAATTGTAAATATTTCATGCCTTGTAATTTTGTATAAATGGAAATGGTGTTCAACGGATAACTTAAAGACCTTCAACGGATGAGAAACAAAGCTTCAACGGAGTCTCTAAAGCTTCAACGGATACTCCTTCAACGGATGAGTGCATCAACGGATAGAGCTCAACTGCTAAACATCAACGGATAAAGCCATCAACGGATGAAGGCTTCAACGGATGTTCTGTTTAAATAGCAGTGACAAGTGGTAGTTGTACCTACAAACAGAGGCACGGGTGACAGAGACAACTGAGATTGTGGTAGCCTATTTCAGGAACATCAGAAAAAGCAGCGTTCTACTCTAGTATAAAGAGGCAATAGTCAACAATGCACTGGAGTAAAATGGAGAAGAAATAAGTGGAGAACTTATTTTATTATTGTACTTTTTATCTTTGTCTTCACTTGTAAACTTGGTGTTATATAAACCAAGTAGCAGCTAGTAATTAGATAAGAATTTTTCCAGAGCTGTTTAGAAAAATATTGAGAAAATTATCTAGTTTGTACTAGGAGGCAGCTGTGATCAACTTCTTGAATCACAGATTTCTGAAATACCATCTCTGGTGGAACAACAAATCCACCATAAATGTTTTTAAGGTCTGTTGTGTTCTGTACTTTTGTGCTTGAATATATATCTGTCTGTATTAGCTTAAAGCAATTCACACACTTGTTTTATCTTAAACACACAGCCTTTGAAACTGCTCAAAACTTGAAAAAGTTTTGAGATTTACATTCAACCCCCCTTCTATAAATCTCATTGTTAGTTCACCTAGGAATAACAATTGGTATCCGAGCAGGCTCTTGACACACAAGAGTTTAAAGTTCTTGGAAACTAACAAAAGATGAGTAAGAAGGATATTGGAGTAAAAATCCCAGTTCTTGACAAAGACAGTTATCACCATTGGAAGGTGAAAATGCACCTTCATCTACTCTCCCCAAGATGAAGGTTATGTAAACTGCATTGAGAATGGTCCTCACATTCCCCACAAAGTAGCCACAGTTGCTACAGCCACAATTGTTGTTGGTCCAATCCATTCCAAAACCTAGAGCAGAATGGACAATGGAAGACACAGAAGAAGTCCACAAGGATTAAGAAGGCTATGAACATTTTGTTTAATGGTCTTGACAAGGATATGTTTTATAATATGATAAATTGCACAACTGCCAAAGAGGTTTGGGACACAGTTCAGCTACTGTGTGAAGGTACAGAACAAGTAAAAGAAAACAAAATGCAGCTTCTCATTCAACAGTATGAGTATTTTCATTTTGAAGAAAATGAATCTTTAAATGACACATTCAATAGATTCCAAAAGCTGTTGAATGGACTGAAGCTGTATGGTAGAGTGTACCAGGTGAAGGATTCAAATCTTAAATTTTTAAGATCCTTGCCAAAGGAATGGAAACCCATGACTGTCTCCTTGAGAAACTCTCAAGATTATAAGGACTTCACTCTTGAAAGATTATATGGAATCTTGAAGACTTATGAACTAGAGCTGGAACAGGATGAGGTATTGGAGAAGGGAAGAAGAAAGAAAGGAGGTTCAGTTGCCTTGGTAGCTGAAAATGAGAAAGAATGCAGACAAGAAACTGTGAGATCAACATTAAACTCCAAAGATGGCACAAGCAAATCAGAATCAAGCAAGGGGAAGGAGCAAGTTGCTGAGAATGAAGACAACTCCAGCCAAGATGACTCTGATGGTATTGATGAGCATCTTGCATTTCTGTCCAGAAGATTTGCAAAGATGAAATTTAAGAAAAACACTAGAGCCACTAAACCTCATAAGAACATGGTGGACAAATCCAAGTTCAAGTGTTTCAATTGTGGTATAAGTGGACACTTTGCAAGTGAGTGCAGAAAGCCAACTACTGAAAAGAAGAAATTTGACCAAGTAGATTACAAAAAGAAATATTTTGATCTACTCAAGCAAAAGGAGGAATGCTTTCATTACTCAAGAAAAAGACTGGGCAGCTGATGGAGAAGAAGAGGATGAAGATGTGGAATATGTCAACTTGGCTCTCATGGCTGATTCTGAGGAAAATGAAGTTAGTTCATCAAGCAACCAGGTAATCACTACTGATTTAACACAGCTTACTAAAGAAGAGTGCAATGATGCTTTTAATGACATGTCTACTGAATTGTATCACTTGCGTGTGTCTCTTAAATCTCTTGCTAAGAAAATAGTAGGATTAAAGAGAACAATCTGTTCTTAAGTAATAGAAATGCTGTGTTAGAAGATAAGTTGATTGACCTAGAGAAAACTAAGCTACATTGTATATCTGTTGAAAATGAACTAGCTAAATCTGTTAAGAAAGTAGAAATACTTTCTAATCAATTAGGGAGAGAGCAAGAGGTGATTAAAGCCTGGAAGACATCTAGGGATGTTAGTGCTCAAATTGTCAAGGTCCAAGGAATTGAATCATTTTGTGAGACTGCCTGGGATAAAAACAAAAGAAAATGGAATTAATTGATGGGCTGTCAACGGATGTGGAATCAACGGATGATGAAAATTATCCGTTGAAGGAAGAAAAGGAGCATCCGTTGAAGGTTCCTCAATTAAAACAGGCAGATGTTTCTAACAGTGAAAAACTAAAGAAACTCAACAAAAAGTTTGGTTCAACTTCCAAGAACTTTGTCAAAGAAGAAGCAAGCACATCCAAAGATTTCAGTAAGGTGAATATAGGACACATGACCGTAGAACAGTTAAAGAATAGGCTCAAAGTGGTTGAGGATAAAAAGGAAACTAAAAGGAAATCTAATAGAAATGGGAAGGTAGGGGTTAACAAACATAACAATTACACACCTGATAAGTATGCTCCTAGAAAAAGCTGTGTGCATTGTAATAGTGTTAATCATCTATCTGCTAATTGCAAATCTATTAAGAAAACTCCCATACCTGTACCCTCTTCCATGCCTAATATGTCTGCATCACCTCTGCATGCTATGCCTGTTATGTCTCAACAGAATCCTTATGCACATTTTGCAAACATGCCATATTTTAACAATCCTTATCTTGCTGCATTTAGTATGCCTCAAATGCCATACAATATGCCTATGTGGAATAACATGTTTGCACAATCCATGCCTTATCAAATTCCAAATGTGCTAAATGATTTTGTGACTAACCCTACACCTCAACCAACTACATCTAAGATCAAGGTTGACTCAAAGTTACCTAAGTCTAAAGATGCAGGAGGAATGAAGTCGAGGAGAAAGGCTAACATGAATGGACCCAAGGAAACTTGGGTACCAAAATCAACTTGATTGATTTTATGGTGTGCAGGGAAACAGAAGAAATCTATGGTACTTGGACAGTGGCTGTTCAAGACACATGACAGGAGATTTCTCCCTGCTCACAGAGTTTAAGGAGAGAGCTGGCCCTAGCATAACCTTTGGAGATGACAGCAAAGGGTTTACTATGGGATATGGCTTGATTTCAACAAGGAATGTCATCATTGATGAATTTGCATTAGTTGATGGTCTCAAGCACAACTTACTGAGCATCAGTCAACTATGTGATAGAGGGAATACAATTTCCTTCAATTCTGAAGCCTGTGTTGTCACCAGTAAGAAAGACAACAAAGTGGTTCCAACTGGAGTTAGAAAAGGAAATGTGTACTTAGCTGACTTCAACTCTACTGATGCAGAATCTATTACTTGTCTCTTCAGCAAAGCAAGTCCAGTTGAAAGTTGGTTATGGCACAAGAAGCTATCCCATTTGAATTTCAAGACAATGAATGATCTAGTCAAAAAGGACTTAGTTAGAGGAATTCCTCTTGTTGAATTCTCAAGGGATGGTTTGTGTGATGCTTGTCAGAAAGGCAAACAAAGGAAAGCATCATTCAAAAAGAAACTTGAAACAACAATTGATGAACCATTACAGCTGCTACATATGGATTTGTTTGGACCAGTCAATGTATTGTCAATTGCAAGAAAAAGATATTGCTTAGTGATTGTAGATGATTTCTCAAAGTTTTCATGGGTCTATTTTCTTGGATCAAAGGATGAAGCAAGTGAAATCATTATCAATCACATCAGGCAAGTCAATAATCATCCTGACTTGAAGGTTAGGAATATCAGGAGTGACAATGGAACTGAGTTCAAGAATTTGACAATGAGGCTGTTCTGTGAAGAAAATGGAATCATGCATGAGTTCTCAGCTCCAAGAACACCTCAGCAAAATGGGGTAGTTGAAAGAAAGAACAGATCTTTAATTGAGGCTGCTAGAACAATGCTTGAAGAATCAAAGTTACCAACATATTTCTGGGCTGAAGCTGTTAATTGTGCCTGCTACACTCAGAATATTTCTTTGATCAATCAAGCTAAAGGCATGACTCCTTATCAGTTGTTCAAGAGAAGAAAACCAACTCTAAACTTTCTTCATGTCTTTGGATGTAAATGCTTTATACTGAGAAATCAATCTGACCATAAAGGGAAGTTTGATGCAAAGGCTGATGAAGGGATATTTGTTGGTTACTCAGCTGGAAAATCTTATAGGGTCTACAATCTAAGAACCAACATTGTTATGGAATCTGTGCATGTTGTGTTTGATGATAAAAAGATTGATGGACTAACAGATGAGGGACACCATGAGAGACTCAAATTTGACAACATTGAGATATATTGTGATGATAGTGAAGAGGAGACTGATGGAGATGACACTTCAAAAGGGATTCAAAACATGCCCTTGGATAATGCACAAAATTCTGCATCCGTTGATAGAGGCAATGCATTATCCGTTAAAGTACAAAATGAAGCATCCGTTGATCATAGTTCATCAACGGATAATCGATTTACATCATCAGTTGATAGAACTCCAAGTTCCCTGCAAAGGACCAACAACTCAGGGGGAGTTTCAACTAATCAACACTCTGTCTCACATCATGACAATACTGAGGCCACCTCATCTAGAGTATATCTTCCACCTCAAAGGAAATGGACCAAGAATCATCCTTTTGAACTGATCATTGGTGATGCATCATCTAAAGTGCAAACAAGAAAAGCTACTCAAGATGAATGTCTGTATAGTAGTTTTCTATCTCAGGAGGAACCTAAGAAAGTGGAAGAAGCTTTATTGGATCCAGATTGGATATTAGCTATGCAGGAAGAGCTGAACCAATTTGAGAGAAACAAAGTTTGGAAGCTGGTACCCAAACCAAAGAACAAGAGTCCTATTGACACAAAATGGGTATTCAGAAACAAGATGGATGAAAATGGCATCGTCATAAGGAATAAAGCCAGATTGGTTGCTAAAGGCTATTCTCAACAAGAGGGAATAGATTTTGATGAGACATATGCTCCTGTTGCAAGACTTGAAGCCATCAGAATTTTTCTAGCCTATGCAGCCCATGCCAATTTCAAAGTCTATCAAATGGATGTCAAGAGTGCATTTCTAAATGGGAAATTGGAGGAAGAAGTTTATGTAAGTCAACCTCCAGGGTTTGAAGATCCAAATTTTCCAGACTATGTGTATTATCTGTTGAAAGCACTCTATGGACTGAAGCAAGCACCTAGAGCCTGGTATGAAACCTTATCAAAATTCCTTTTGGAGAATCACTTCACTAGAGGTACTGTTGATAAAACTCTCTTCTTTAGGAATGTTAATGGCTCTAGTATACTTGTTCAAATTTATGTAGATGACATAATATTTGGATCTACAGATGATAAGCTTTGTAAAAAGTTTGCTAAGCTAATGCAAAGTAATTATGAAATGAGCCTGATGGGAGAACTAACCTATTTTCTTGGTTTACAAGTTAAACAAGTTAGTGATGGAATTTTCATTAGTCAAACTAAATATATTTATGATATTTTAAAGAAGTTTGACTTAATAGAATGTTCATCTGCAAAAACTCCCATGGCCACTGCCACCAAACTTGAATTAAATAAGACTGAAAGGTCTGTGGACATTACAAGTTATAGAGGCATGGTTGGTTCACTTTTATATTTAACTGCCAGTAGACCAGATATAATGTTTTCTACATGTCTCTGTGCTAGATTTCAAGCTGACCCTAAAGAATCTCACTTAGTAGCTATTAAAAGAATTTTCAGATATCTCAAGGGGACTCCAAATCTAGGAATTTGGTACCCTAGAGAGTCTGGTTTTGATCTAATTGGCTACTCAGATGCAGACTATGCAGGTTGCAAAATAGACAGGAAAAGTACAACAGGCTCCTGCCAATTCCTGGGAAACAAGCTTGTATCATGGTTTAACAAAAAGCAAAATTCAGTCTCTACTTCTACAACTGAGGCTGAATACATTGCTGCTGGAAGTTGCTGCTCTCAAGTGTTATGGATGAGGAATCAACTCCTTGATTATGGACTATATGTTGATAGAATTCCTATTTTTTGTGACAACACAAGTGCCATAGCCATAACAGAGAATCCTGTGCAGCACTCAAGGACCAAGCACATTGATATCAAGTACCACTTCATTAGGGAACATGTGATGAAAGGTACAGTGGAACTTCATTTTGTTCCAAGTGAACAACAAATTGCAGACATATTTACCAAGCCACTTGATGAATCAACATTCACAAGATTGGTAAGTGAGCTAGGTATGCTTAATTATTCTTAATATTCATGTCCTCATTGCAATTTGAATTGAAGCCTGAAATGTATTAGCTGCAAGAACAAATTTGATTTTTAACATAGATTATTCCATCAACGGATATTCCCTATCCGTTGAAAGTCAAAATTGTTCTGTCAACGGATGTTCATTATCCGTTGAAAGTCATATACATTTCTGGAATTTTTATCCGTCAACGGATAAAACTGAAGTGCTCTTCAACGGATGACAGTTTACCTTATCCGTTGAAATATCACATCAGTCGATTCAAGTGTTTCACAGCCGTTGATTCTATTGTCTTAACCGTTGATACTCATACATACAGCTGTATGTATTTGTTTTAAAGGTAGTTTTTAGAATACTTACAGTTTATTCTTAAACGGCTGAAATTCACTTACACATATTTATTGTTTAATCTCTTATTTATGTTTTTTTTTGAGAAACTATATAAGCCCTTCTGATTTTTCATTTTTACTTTACGCTTTCTTGAAATTTTAAAGCTTTTACCATTTTCTCTCTGCAAAACCTTCAAGTTATTCTCTGCAATTTCTACTCACAACAATGGCACCAGTAGTAAAGATTATGTCTCAATCTGGGTTCATCTATGAGAAGAACAATTTCATAGCTTTGGTAGAAAAGAATGAAGCCCACTCAGATTATCACAAAATGATGGACTTCATCAAAAACTGTAAACTTAGCTATGCAATGCTGGAAGCCCCAACGATTTACTGTGAAGTAGTTGAGGAGATTTGGACAACTGCTGAGTTCAACTCCATAGATATGACTATCTCCTTCACTCTCAAAGGTAAAAATCACTGTGTTAACTGTGATGACTTACTAGCATGTTTTAAATTACCTGAGAACAATGCCATGACACCACACACTGATAATGATGTATCTAGCATGTTAGATTCCATAGGTTATTCTCTTAACTCTGCTAGTTTAAGGAGTATTAAAAGAAAAGGCCTTAGGAAAGAATGGAGTTTTCTTGGGGATGCCTTTATCAAGGTTTTCTCTGGGACAATTAGCAATTTTGATGCCATAACTTCATCTCTTGTTAATATGCTCTATATGCTTGTTTCTGATAGGTATTTTAATTTTAGCAACTATGTTATGCTAGAATTGGGTACTAGATTAGGTAACAAAGCTAATAGACCTAATAACATCTATTATGCTAGATTCTTTATGTTATTGGCTAACCATGTTGCTGAAGGTTTGGTCATTACGAATGAGAATAATAAACTCAAGTGCTGGGCACAAGAGAAAAGAGTTCTTGCAGATTTATTGAGAATGGATCTCAACAGCAGTGTGCCATTGGTATATTTACCAATAATTGCTTCTACAACTCCTACTTCTTCCAACCCCTCTATTTCTTTATCTTCTAGTGTGGCCATGGAATCTGTGACAATGCCCCAACAGATTCCTACCAAGGTCACCAAAACTAAACTTTCAAAATCAAAGACAAAGAAAACCACCTCTGTTGTTTCTCAAAAGACAACAGTTGTAACACCTACCATTAACCCTGAGGGGAGTGAACAGGGTGTGAGTGGTGAGGGGAGGGGTAAACATCAAAGAAACCCCCAGGATAAGGAAGGAGAGAAAAGTGCTTCCCAAGCTAGCCAAGCCACAGTTTCTCAAAAAGCTGTGGTGGTTGAAAAGGTTACTAGCATATCCCTAGCTGCATCCTCCCAAAAGGATGTAACTATTGAAAATAGTTCCCAACCAGGAACACACAAACGAGGGAGGGACACTAAAGCCAAACACTCACCAACAAAAGCCTTTATTAGAAGAAAGAGAGCTAGAACCCAATCTTCTACACAGGGTGCACACACTGCACAGATACATCCATCTGTATCTATGCCTTCTCAAACTCAGTTTGATGTGGCTCCAACAAATGTGGAGTCACAGCCCCATTCTCTCACAATTAACACACATCAATCACCACACACTTCTTCACCATCTCTAGATGTGGATATGTTATTCCCATCAATTCCTGATTCTCCCTCTTTACAACTCAGGGAGGAGCCCCACTCAAATATAGGTGATCATCATCTTTTAGATGATTTGTTGGATCACCCGCAAATTCTTTCAGATGTAATTGAAGGATCTGTGTCACCAAAACTCATATCAATCTACACAAATTCAACAGTTATATCACTTTCAAGTTCTACTTCTTTTCCTTCTTCAACGGATATCATTCATCCGTTGACAAGTGGTTGTTCTTCAACGGATAAGCTTAACAGCAGTTATCCGTTGATACCATCAGTTTCACCTTCAACGGCTATTCCTCATCCGTTGATAGTCTCTACACACACAACTGAAACAATTCCAAGTGTAGAAGACTTGATTACTGTACAATCACTTCTAGGACTGAGGGAAGGGAGTGACAATTTGAGTGAGAGGCTGGGTTGCTCCCAGGCAAAAGGAGAGATTGAGAGCTCAAATATGCATGCTATTTCTTCCAGCATGGCAAAAGTAAGTGAGAGGAGTACCACCTTAGTAGGTGAAGGTGAGGGAGTGAGTTGTGTGAGCCAGGGGGAGCCCCTGATGCAAGAACATAGAGAAAATGAGAGAAAGGCAGGTACAGCAGATATAAGGATGGATCCAGCCATTGCTAGTGAGTCAATGATTGTGAATGATGCTGAAAAGGAAAGACAATTTCAGCAACATTACAAAGCTGTAATTGATAACATTTCCTTGGATGCTGACACTTTTACTCATCCTGTTTCAGCCTATCAAGTATTGGCTGCATAGGGCAATGTGGAGGCAGAAAAGACACTACATCTAGTACATACAACAGCATCTCTTCAAAGGGACAAAACTGCTATTAACAAGATGCCTTCAACAGCTGGTGAGTCATTTGAAGAATTTGGAGTGAATTCTGATAATGATGACTTTGTCTCTTCTGATGGAAGCATGAACTTAGGGGGAGATGTAGGCCCTAGTTCTATTCCAAATCTACCTGAATGGGCCTTCACAAAGGAGTCTACAACAGGGCAATTCAATGTCTCCTTAGTCAAACAAATCAGTACTATCAAACAGGCCATTCAGAAAACTTCTCATGCTGGTACAAAGGCTATCCTTACAGCTCACTTGGACTCACTGCATCTCATGAAGTTGTAGCAAGTAAGACAGAATCTGAGTGTGGATGAACTCAGAATGGATATTGCTGACTTGAAATCCTACAATTCTGAAAAATTGGATTCAGTCATGCCCTTTGGTACAATGCAGGACATTTTGTTGAGATTGAAAAAGGAATCACATACTGAAAAGAGGCTGGCCAAATTGGAAGACAGAGTTCAAGTTATTGAAGATTCTGTGGCCACCATTCTTCACAACCAACAATCTCAAACAAATCTACTTATGCAGCTGTCAAAAGCACAGGGCTTGACCCCTCTCCTTGATGATAACAAAAAGGGGGAGAGTAAAAGGGAAGGGGAAGGAGAGCCATCTACAAAAGTCCAAATATCTAAAGTGCTAGTTCCTGCCATCACTACTTCTCCAAACATTCAAATCAAAGGAAAGCCTGATGGAATTGATTTAATCCAGCTAGCAGCAGCTAAAATTCAAGTGAAAGAGCAAAGGAGGAGAATTGATGAAAGGATGCAACAGCTGTTTGGCTCAACACAAGATAAATCAATATCTGTGAAACATAGCACAAAGGTTGAACCAATCAATATGGAGCACAAGCCAGAAAGGAGAAATAAGGTTGGAGAGACTTCTTTCAAGAATCTAAAACCTATGGTTCTCATGCCCAACACCAGATCCAGCAAAGACTCCACAAAGAACCCTCTAGACTTTGCTCAGATGAAAGAAGTGGACTTTCCTCTTCCAAAGCCTGATGAAGACAAAGTTTTGGGTACAAGCATCATAAAACACAAGGAGACCATGGATGAGGCAGTAAGGAGAAACATGGCTATTATCTTTAGAGAGGAAAAGAGCATATGTGTGATGCAAGGACATCCCAAATTCTCAATAGCCAAGAGGGAAGAAACCAAAAGGTCAAAGAAAGAAGCTGAAAAACTCAAGGCTGACAAAAGAGCACAAGCAAAGCTTGAACAAAAGCTAAAGTCAAGTCTAGTTGAAAATGAGAAAGGAATTGAAGTCAGGGGTGAAGACAAGATTGCAAACTTAGATGAGGTTTTTGGGAGTATATTTGGTGAAAGCATGGAGGAAAAAGAGGAATGGCAGAAGGGAAACATAAGAAAGGCCAAGGCACATAGAAGGAGTGAAGGCAACACTGAAGAAACTAAATCTCTACCTTCCATACCTGAACCCTTTGTTGCTGATCCCACTATAAACATCCATGGTGAACCAATCATCCCAAAAGAGGAACCTATTGATTGGGACACCATCAATTTGCCTACCTTTTTAACCACTCTTCCACTACCAAAGAAACAGAAAAGAAAATCCAAATCTACACCTCCCCTAAACTCTAAGAAATTCACTCGAAAACATAAACCTAACCCTAAGCCACCCATTTCTAAAGATGATTATGTTCACATCTGTGACATAAAAGAAATTTCAGATATTGAACTCTATCTGGATGAGCTGGAGGATGTAAGGGGAATTGCTGCTTACAGACAGCTACCAGAGAGATTGGTGTTCAGATACAAAGGAGCTGGGGAAAGAACATGGCCTCTCTACAGGATTCTGAATGAAGGCTACTCTACCTTGATCAGAGTCTTTTCAGCCATACAAAAGGATTCTGGCTTTACCAGGACTGCCAAGATTGAAATTCTCAACAAGATTGCCAACATAAGGAAAACTTGGAGGGAGCCCAATGCTTTGCCCAGAACCTTACTCATTCAAGAAAGGGGAACTACAATTCACAAATCACCTCATTGGTTGATGAAATTCAGAGATGATAAAGGAGTCAGAAGATTTTTCAGACTTGAAGACCAACTCAAGATTGCCAGCAATGAAACTCTCAAAGAAATGCAATTTAAGTTGGATATCAGTGATGAAGATGAAGCTGAATTCTTCAGACAACTCCAACTCCAAATTGAGGAAAATGACAAAGGGCTAGGAAAGAAAACCAGGGATCAAAGAAGAAAAAGATGATTTGCTCAGGCTAGAGGAGCACCCTTGGAAACACTGTAAATCTTCAATTACCTTCTAGTACATACACTTTTGCAGCACTTTTAAATTTCTACTTAGTTTCAGTTCATATATTTGTTAAGTGCTTTGTTATCATCAAGTTAACCTTGAATTTATGTCTACAATTCTTATAGACATAAATAGGGGGAGATTGTTAGGAATATATGTGCATTAGTTTGATGATATGTTTAACAAAACACTTAAGTAGAAATCTAGTGTTTGTAGCCTCAACGGATAAGACCACTTTGGCTATCCGTTGATGGTGTAGCTTTACTTAGAAATAAGTCTAGTGTTGTAGCACATTTCAGTCTCTGAATTTGAGATATAATTCTTAAATGTTGAGGGAAATTATAAGTCATGTTGACTACTAAAGGATATGCAGATAGGAAGGCCAATTGTAAATATTTCATGCCTTGTAATTTTGTATAAATGAAATGGTGTCAATGGATAACTTAAAGACCTTCAACGGATGAGAAACAAAGCTTCAACGGATGTCTCTAAAGCTTCAACGGATAACATCCTTCAACGGATGAGTGCATCAACGGATAGAGCTTCAACTGCTAACACATCAACGGATAAAGCCATCAACGGATGAAGGCTTCAACGGATGTTCTGTTAAATAGCAGTTGACAAGTGGTAGTTGTACCTACAAACAGAGGCACATGGGTTGACAGAGACAACTGAGATGTGGTAGCCTATTTCAGGAACATCAGAAAAAGCAGCCGTTCTACTCTAGTATAAAGAGGCAATAGTCAAAAATATACTGGAGTAAAATGGAGAAGAAACAAGTGGAGAACTTATTTTATTATTGTACTTTTTATCTTTGTCTTCACTTGTAAACTTGGTGTTATATAAACCAAGTAGCAGCTAGTAATTAGATAAGAATTTTTCCAGAGCTGTTTAGAAAAATCTTGAGAAAAATTATCTAGTTTGTACTAGGATGCAGCTGTGATCAACTTCTTGAATCACAGATTTTCTGAAATACCATCTCTGGTGGAACAACAAATCCACCAGAAAAGTTTTTAAGGTCTGTTGTGTTCTGTACTTTTGTGCTTGAATATATATCTGTTTGTATTAGCTTAAAGCAATTCACACACTTGTTTATCTTAAACACACAGCCTTTGAAACTGCTCAAAACTTGAAAAAGTTTTGAGATTTACATTCAACCCCCCTTCTGTAAATCTCATTATTAGTTCACTAGGAATAACATGTTTTGATGAACTGAGTCATATGTGATATAAATTATGTGATACGTGGCTTATATGATTAAGTGTTTATATGTTATATGAAATACATGTGTACGTGAGTCAAGAGTCTTGTGTTGGACTGTTGTAATTATGTGTGGGCTATCGTATGGGTAGACGATTGGGCTTTGACGCGCAGCTTATCGAGTAATCATCGTTTAGACGATTAAAGTTGTATCTTTTAATTATAGATGCGGATCATTCGAGTTGATCAGGACCAGATGTAATGGATGAAGACTAAAGTTGAATAGTATGGAATATTGGGTTGCAGCATTGCATGAGCAGCAGGTCAAAGGATTAGTAGAATAAAGACGGAGATGTTTTGAGACATAGTGTCAGAATAGATGCGTCTTTGCGAGTGTGACTAACTGCTAAAATCCCAAAGGCAAGTATTTCTATCATCGCTTATTGTTCAAGTGATATTTATCTTGAATCCTATTATGCACGTATTGATTTCCCTATTCCCAGCTCAAAATAGATAAATGTTTTACATATCGCTGAATTAAATAATTCTGTTTATGCAAATACTTATTTGTTATTCTATGTTTAGAATAGTCAAGTGATTTTACTTATCCAATTATCGGATTTATAAATGTTTTGGATTTTGAGAAAAGTGATTTGGCTGCGAATATTTCTGCCTAGGAATTGAGAAAAGTGATTTGGCTACGTTGTTTAGCCGCGTAATTCGAGGAAGCAAAGAAGAAGCTCTTGGAAGGTGGTTGGTCCAGGGTTTGCGGGCTAGTGTAAGTTCTGTTATGAAAGGTTATTTATATTATATTATAGTTTTGTATTTTATAGTTGGGCCTAGTATACTTCTTTTCAAAGTTATACTAGCGGGTTAAGTTTTGAGATTGAGAATTGTTAAAAAGAGTTTTAAAATAAAGTGGAAAATTTATTTGTAGAATTTGGATATCTTGTTTCTAGAACTGTAACCTTAAAAGATCTTGGATTAATTGGGGTCATAGAGGATAAATATCTTGCGCTGGCATTTATTTATTGATTTAACAGGTTATTTTGGATTGAGGTTTCATAGTGACGACCAAATCCTCTGACCCCGGATTTGAGGGCGTTATATTTATACTTCGTAAGAGGACATCGAGTCCCTTGGAATAAAACAATTATGAAATTTAATCATCCAAAACATCTCCAGAATGTTTTCCGGGTTTTTAATTAATACAAGCTGACCGACCCTCGGTTTATAAATTATCATCACGCTACTCACTAGCATTAACATATAATATGATATATACATTGTATTTCCGATCAATATCGATATGTGAAACCAGTAATTTGCAATCATGGCAAACATGGCATTCATACATAAATGCAGTAAATCAATTTATACAACACAAAAGTATACTGAGTAGGGTTTGTAAACTTTGCTGGGGGTTTTGAGGTGGAGGGTTCTCTCGAGTTTGTCCGATAATCTAAATCAAGAACATTATTATTCTGTTAGTCTTTGATCGTATTTATCTTTGTTTGTTAAATATGCAACATTTATAATTGAATAACACGACTCGCTCTACTCTCGTCATTTTAATAAAGTATGAGTAGTCATTAACCTCATTTTAATGTTCACAATCCTTTTTGTTGTGCAAGATATGCATGTGCTATAACAAGATTAAGTCAAATTTACATCCCTAAGTAAGTTCTATGATAATCTAAGTTTGCATTTTGTATTGTACCATTTAAGTCTGTAAAAATAAAAATAGATTAGACTGGAGTATTTTTATGTAAACAGTCTCAAGCCTAAGAATAGACTCTGGAAGAAGATCATGAAGATCATGCCTCAGAGAAAGTCTGAAGAATCTTGGAGTTGAACAAATCTGTTTTGTAAAAAATATTCCAAGTCAAGAAATCTACAAGTCGTAGATTAAGTGTTATATAGAAGTCACTCGAGAACTCCAAAATGACTTATCGAGAAGTCAAGAAAAGCTTATAGAGAAGTCTCAGAGATATCGACAAGCCAAATTGAAGACATGAAGATTGGAGATATCGAAAAATCATTTCTGCACTACAGAACTCAAAGATATCGATAAGTTGATTCTACATGCAAAGAAATGGAGATCTCGATAAGTCAAGATTACACTCGAGAACTCAGAGATTTTGATAAGTCAAGATTACACTCGAGAACTCAGAGATCTCGATAAGTCAAGATTTCACTCGAGAACTCTGAGATTTCGATAAGTCAAGATTATACTCGAGTACTCAGAGATCTCGATAAGTCAAGATTATACTCGAGAACTCAGAGATCTTAACAAGTTAACTTCACATTCAAGAACTCAGAGACTTCGATAAGTCATAACAATTATAGAGTAATAAGAGATCTCGATAAGTCATTATACTTATCGAGATGTCTAGTTCTCTTTATACCAAACTAGAGATCTCGAGGTAAAACTCAAAGTACAAAGTGCAGACCGATTAAATATCCAAGATTATCAATCAATAAACAAATCAATCACTGATTTGGAAAGTCTACAAAAGTAGCTTGAAGAGTACCAGATCAAAGGCTAAGGTTAACTGACAAAGTAAAGTCACAGACATGCACGATTTTCTAAGATACACTAAGACATAAATAAAAAGTTTTAGTTAACTTAAAGTAGGGTTTAGTACATGCTATTGCATGTTGTGTAAAACCAGTGTTTACTGTTCTATAAAGTAAACACTGGATGCTTTGTTTTAGAAGTAACAAATAGATCCGAAAAATCTTGTAACTCTCAAGAGAGAAGCTGAGTTTTTTATCAACAAAGAACCCAGAAATTTGAAGCAAAACACTAGCTTGATTTTAATATAAAATTAAGTGAGTTTTGAAAGATAAGTGTGTTCTTGTGCATATTTTAATTATTCTGTTAAAGCATATTATCTCTACAATACAGATTACTTTGTTCACCATTCATAACAGTTCAGAAATCCATTGAAATTGTATAAAACACATTAACCCCCCCTGTGTTGCATTCATTACCCAACAAGTGGTATTAGAACAAAATCTGAAAGCAAACAGATTAAAATCCCTACCTTTGAAAGATCTAACTATACACTATGGAAAAGAAAACGTTGCTGTTCATCAGGATGGCCAATCCATTATACATTCAGATCCTCAAGAATGGACCTTTCACTCCCATTGTAAGAGTTGAGGAATCCACAGATGGAGACATGGTCATTACAGCACATTATGCTCCTAAAAATCCTTCAGAATAAATGAAACTGAAAAAGTAAAAGTCTCTCTGGATAGTGGCTTGCAGCTGACCTTAATAGAGTCACTTGACAATGTAATGAACAACAACATTGTCAATTGTGACACAGCCAAACAGATCTGGGAGAAAATAGAGACTTTATGTGAAGGAACAGAGGAGGTTAGGTCAAACCAAAGGAGGATTCTTGTTTCTCAGTATGAGGGATTTATGGCTAAACCAAAAGAAGGAATCACTGAAGTTATTGAAATGTTCAATAAATTGATAAATGACTTGCAGTT
This sequence comes from Apium graveolens, assembly GCF_009905375.1. Lineage (NCBI taxonomy): Eukaryota > Viridiplantae > Streptophyta > Magnoliopsida > Apiales > Apiaceae > Apium > Apium graveolens. Next base: position 132,524,064 of record NC_133655.1, read on the forward strand.
ACATGATAAATATTATGTAGCTGAGGAGGTTAAACTAAAGTTCCTGCTAGCTCTTCCTGATCATCTTGAACAAAAAATATCAGCTATTAGAGAAGGAAGAGATTTAAGTAGAATAACTTTGGAAGTCCTATATGGAATCTTGAAAACTTATGAACTTGAAATGATGCAAAGAAAGTCATTGAAAGCACATCATGGACATGTTGTTAATGGTTCAAGTGCTTTGATTGTGAATGAAAGAGAAGAAAGTGAAGATGCACAAGATGATCAAGTTCCAATTGTTCAAGCCATGGAACAAAACAACAAAGGACCTCAGAAGCAAGTTGTATTGGAGATGGAGGAAGATGAATATTACACCCTGAATGAGTAGATGAAATGGATCAATCCATGGTTTACTTGGCTAGAAAATTTTCCAATATAAGAGTCAAAAATCCAAGGTTTTTCAAAAGCAAGGGACAATCTTCCAACAACAACACCTGGAAACCAAAAGCTCAGTACAATTCAGTTAGCAAAAGTGTCTACAAAACAGGATCTGTGGACATATCAAAGATAAGGTGCTTCAACTGTGATGAGTTGGGTCACTTTGCCACTGAATGCAGAAAGCCTAAAAAGGTGAAGAAAGACAAGGCCTATCTTGATCTGGAAGCAAAATATGAAGCTCTCTTGAAGAAGAAGTCTGGAAAAGCTTATATTGCAGAAGGAAAGAGTTGGGATGATACTGATGTTGATGATGAGGATGAAGAGGTTATAAACTATGCACTTATGGCTTTTGAGCATGGAGAAGCATCCACTTCAAAATCAAAGGTACCAACTCTAACTACCACTGATTTAAATTCTAGTCAATATAAGGAGACTGTGGAAAAGATGAGTGTGGAGATGTTTCATATACATACTAGCTTAGTATCATCTACTGAGGAAGTCAGTAGGCTAACAAAAGCTAATGAGAAGCTTGAGAGTGAGAAGCAACAGATGGATCTACTGCTTGTGGAGCTTGACTCAGTCAAGCAAGAAAATGAATATTTGAAAAATAAGCTGAAGTGTGCCAATGAGATTGAAACTGTATTAGGAGAGAAGATTGAAAAGAATGAAGTTAAGTTGAAATATTTCAGGAATGCATCTGATTTGGTTGGACAATACCATGAGAAGAACAAGCCATGTGCTAACATAGCTATTGGTCATGACTATGATGACATGAACAACAAGAAGAAAGATGTAGGTGGTAAAGGAAATGTAACAACAAATGAAAATGTTCCATCTATGTTGAAAAAGGTTGATTCACCTATGTTCAAAGTATATGAAGTAGATTTTAGTGAAGAAGAGTTGATCATAAAGCAAGAAATTGCTGAAGAAGTCAATGAGAAGAAGAATGCAGAAACAACTCCAACTTCCAAAGCTGAAAAGAAGCCCATGCTCAACCAAGACTCCAAGACACTTGTCAAGGAAATGAAAACTGAAGATGCAAGAAAGAAAAAGAAGAATAGAAATGGAAAGATTGGAATTAACAAAAACAAAAATTTTGGTTATGTTGCAGATGCTCCAAGAAAACAATGTCAAAAATATGGCTCTGTGAATCATCTAACTCACCTTTGTAAAAAGGTTGTTAGCAAGCCAGTAGAAAAAGCATGCAAGTATAATGAAGCAAATATAAATGATCCCTACTCATTCTATAACAAGTTTGATTGCATCCCTTGCAACTTAAAAATGATGAAAAGTTGCCACAAGCTGAGTAGACCTCAAAGAAGTAAAAATTCGGTCTACATCAAAAAGGGAAAATGCACACAATGAATTCTATTTTATCTGAAACAACTCATTCTGATTCTGCTCAATCTGTTAACAAGAAGAAAGTACCCAACACTGCTTGGGATGCTAAAAACACATAAACTCATTGTGTGCAGGGCAAAAAGAAGAAAGTCATATGGATCATAGACAGTGGATGCTCAAGACATATGACAAGTGATATGGTCCTTCTATCACATTAGTGACTTTTGGAGACAACATCAAAGGCTTCACAATGGGATATGGCAAATTGATTTCTGGAAATATTGTCATTGATGATGTAGCACTGGTAGCTAGGGCTGCACAAGAGGTTAAAACCGGACCGGACCGACCCGGACCGGACCCGACCGAAGACCGGTTTTTTTGAATTATGTGGACCAAAGACCAGACCTATTTAATTTCGATCCTGGGACCGGACATGACCCGAAAAAACCGGACCGGACCAAACTGGTCTGGACCGGAATGGACCGATTAGTAAAACATGTATATCCAGTCATGTTTTTTTTGCTAAATAATAAGTCATATGAAAAGTTATGTACGCCCTTAATACAGTAGCTCTTTTGAGAATAAAGATACTCAAATTATCCCACAAAACTTGCTTAAATGCAAGTATATTTAAGAATTAAAAACATGGTGATGCACTGATGGCATTTTTGTACAAGTTTATGTAATTGTAATAAAAGCTTTAGCTTGAGGTTCTTTTAAAATGTCAATAGAAGCTTCACACCCCCTGCTAATAAAACCTAATATGAATGGATCGTTCCGGATTTCAGACATAAAACATGAATATAGCATATAGGTTCTACATAAAACATCCATACTAATAGGTACAAAACTTGGTTAAGTACATTTAAGTTTAAAATCTAGGGAATTGGCTACTAAGTACTAATGGCTCCATGAGTCTGTGAGCATCAATTCCTCTAACTTCTTCCAAATCATCTAAGTAAAGGTTATGTCAGAAAACTCCTTGATGTCATGGATGTACAATATGTCTCCCTTGTTGACTCTAGATTTGTCTTTGATTGGTGTCTTGGATCCGAGAGTCACAGGCTTCACTTTCTTGATTTCTCTAGTCTTTGTCTCCTTTGTCCTGTTGAAGATTGGAAAGTTTAGTTCAGGAATTGGAAAACTATCCCAGTCTACTGGCTCATCCTTAGGAATTATGGGCTCGCCATGAATATTCCTTGATGGATCCACCACTTTGAATTCTCCAAATACCACAGAGGGTTTTGATGTTTGAGTTGTAGTTGTAGGCTTCTTGGGAATAGAGTCTTCCTTTTCCTCATCATTGAAGTCCAATTTTCTCTTGATTCTTTGCTTGTACCTTGGTTTCTTTGTCTGTTGAGGTTCATCTTGAACTTTCTGATTTTGAGGTTCAGCAATCACAGATGGTTGTACAGAGATCTCAGTTGTAGTCTTCACAGCTTGAAGTTTGGCTAAGATAGCAGCTTGCTCCTTTTTTTATTTGAGCTTCTTAGCATCTAAGGCAGCTTTCTTCTTTTCTTGCCTTATTCTCTCTTTCTCTTCCTTTTTGGCTTCTACAGACTGAGGGTGTCCAACCACCACACATATCTCTTTACCATTTCTATAGATCTTTACAATTCTCTTTTTAAGTTCTGAATCTGCTGGATCCTTGTAAAATGCAATTGACCTAGCCAACAGCTTCTTCTCATCTGGCCTAGGTATCTCATACACAGTATCCATGGATTTTTGTCTAAAAACTTTGGATAGTTTCTTTTAGGCTTCATGATGAAATTTGCTTTTGGAGATTTGATGCATGAAGTTTGACCCTTTTCCAGATAGTTCATACTTATGTCATTCACAGAGATTTTCATGACTTGAGAGTGATGACTGAAGACTTTATCTGGCTTCTGAATTAGCCCAAACTTTTGTTGTATATTTGCATCTATCTTTCTCCATTTTTCTTCTAGTTCCTTCTCTATAGCTGTAACATCAAGCATCTTAGGATTTGACTTTGACTCAAGCTTTTCAGTTGCTATTTGGATTAGATCAATGCTATCCAACACTGGTGGCTTTGGGAAAGCAATTATTGGTACAATCACTTTGTTGACTTGTATGTTTAGCTGTAGCTCCCCCTTACTTGAGCCTTTATCCCATCCCCCTTACTTGAGCTTTTCTCTCCCTTTTTGTTATCATCAAGTAGAGTGGAGGATGAAGATTGTGCAGCCACTAGTTGTTGTAGCAGTTGAGTTTGCTGAGATTGATGTAGATGTATATCTGTTAAAGAAGCTTCCATTGCAGCATTATGGTATCCAAGGAATCTATCTTTGTGGCAAGATCAAAATTCTTCTTGAGTTGTCTCTTAATATCAAGCATTGTAGCTTTTGGATGTTTAGAATCCAACCTTTCAGAAATGTCCTTTTTTATTTGATCAATTTTACCTTTGATAGGTGTGACATCCTGAGTGTGTTGAAAACCTTGGATTTTTTGTAATTGAAGAGAAGCAAGGTGTCCTTGTAGGAGCTTCTTGGTGCTGGCATTTGTTGTGGATTTAAGAGCAGAGTGTGTCTGACTTATAAGTTGAATGAGGGTGGTCTTGAAATAGTGTTCATCACATTGCTTTGAAAATGTCCAAGATGGCATACCAGATCTGGAACTAGGGCCTACTTCTCCCCCTATGTCCAGTGACCCCTCTTCACTTGCATCACCAAAGAAATCACCAGATTCCCCAGTCCCATAGTCAACATCATCATCAGCTCTAGGTGTCATAGCTGTGATGGCATCCTTAGCTCTTTACATTGACTGGGTGGTGTGCACCAAGTTCAGTATTCTGTCTGCATGTTCATTGCCCTGTCCAGCCAAAATTTGATATGCTGGAACAGGATGAGTAAATGCCTCAGCATCCAAAGAGATGAAACTTATAACAGCTTGATTATGCTGAGATAGTCTCTCAATGTCTGCATCATTGGCATTCATTGACTCACAATAAATGATATCCACCCGTATTCCTCCCGTTCCTGCAATTCTCTCAATTTATCTCTCTTTTTGCATCAAGGGCTCCCCTTGGCTCCCCACCCTCACACCCTCATCGTTTCCATCTAAGGTGGGACTCCTCTCACTCACTTTTGCCAGTCCTGAAGAAGTGGACTACATTTGTTCACTATTTTTCTCTTTTTTTTCCTGGGAGCAACCCAGACTCTCACTCAAATCACTCCCTTCCCTCAGTCCTAAGAGTGATTGCACTACTATTAAGTCTTCTGCACTTGTAAGAATTGAAGAAATTTAAAATTATATAAAGACACCCGACGGATGATGAATATCCCTCGGGTTAGTAGTATGGCTATCCGACGGATGACTACTGTTAGGCTTATCCGTCGGGATACAATCACTACTCGACGGATGATGAATATCCATCGGGATAGTAGAAATAAAAGAGTTTGTAGTGGAGACTATTATAGACTCTGTGCAGATTGATGAAAATTTTGGCACAGATGTTTCACAGTCTCAGAAAGGAATGGTAAATGAGCCAACAAATCATCTTAAAGATGATGCTCACTTACTTGGATTTTTGGCTTCTCTAAGAGAGTCAAAGATGGAGAATTTGGAAGTGATGTATTGATCATGTCAACATCCAGTGAGTGTGTGGGAGAATTTGGTGTATCAGGTGCTTCAATTATGAGAGATTTTGGTTGTGACTCCATATTTATTGGAGCCACATCGACCTGACTTTGAGAAGGTGCAGTGACGGGGTCTTTAGCACCAGTTTGCAAGAAGGGTGTGCCCTGTGCATCCCCAAGGGTTTTTGATTTCTTCTTTCTGATATAAGTTTGGGGTGAGCTTGTGTCCCTTACCCTCTTGGCCTGTGCTCTTGGTTGAGAGTTTTTTTCAATAGTCACATCCTTTTGGGAGGATGCAACTAGTAATAAGCTTAAATCCTTTTTAAGCACTGCAGTTTGTTGAGAAACTACAGTGTGACTAGGCTGGGAAACACTCACCTCTCCAACCTTATTCTTAGGGCTTCTTTTATTTTCACCCTGTCCCTCACCTTTCTTACCCTCCTTCACACTCCCCTCTTTAGGTTTAGTAGATTTTACAACTAATTACTTTTGAAAGAAATCAGAGGGGGCTTTCTTAGCTTTGGATTTTGGAATTTTTGTTTTGGCAGCTTGGGTAGGCATCTGTTTGGTCATTAACACAGATGCCATAGCTACACTAGAAGGCAAAGAAATGTGTGAGGCTGGAAGAGTAGAGACAGTAGAAATTACCTCACTTACCTGAGGTCCCTCCATTACTGGAAAATAGTATAAGGGTACCTCCTTGTGATGATTTGCTCTATTAAGATCTGCAATTATTCTTCTTTCTTGAACCCAACAATTCAGCTTGTTGGTTGGGTTCTCAATCACAATACTCTCAATAAGATGGTTAGCAAGCATCATAAAGAATCTAGCATTGTAGACACTTTTACTCTCTTATTAATTTCTCTTAACTTAAAGCCTAACTCAAACAAAACCAAGTCACTGAAATTAAAGTACTTATCAGTAACTAGCATGTAAAGCATGTTAAGCATGGATATATTGATAGAGTCAAAGTTGCTAATCTTACCAGAAAACACTTTAGTTACCATATCACACAGATAACACCATTCTTTTCTAAGACCCAACCTTCTAATTTCACTTAACTTACAGGTAATGAGTGAATAGCCCATAGATTTAAGCATGTTAACAATGTCAGTGTCTGTGTGTGAAGCAGTTACAGTATTATCAGGAATCCTAAAGCATGCTTTAACAATATCACTATTTATGCAAAACTGCTTACCTTTTAGAGTGAAAGAGATGGTCTTGTTTGTTGAGTTGTACACTGCAGTTGTCCACATCTCCTATACAACCTCACAGTAAATGGTGGGTGATTCCAGCATGGCATAGTTGAGTTTGCAGTTCTTCACAAAATCCATCATTTTGTGATAGTCACCAGACTGTTGAATCTCCTTGTTTACTAAAGCTGAGTAGTTATTTTTCTCATAGATGTAACCGGTTTGAGACATGATTTTCACTAGAGGTGCCATTGCTAAAGATTTGAAAGTTTGCAGGGAGAGAATTTGCTTTTGAGAAAAAAGAAGTTAGAGCAATTGAATCTTGAGAATGATAAAAGAAAAGATTGAAAATGAATTTAGCTTTTACACAATCTCAGAAATAAACTGACAAAAATAATAAAGCAAAATAAAGTGACCAATAAAAATTTCTCAAAATAGTCTTTTAAAATAAATAAATTGTAAAAATTCTGTCACTTATCCATCGTGTCATTCTTACAAGCTATAAGTATACTCGATGGATAATGTTCAGAGTTTTAACGGCTAAGATTGAGACAATTTGACGGATGAGGATAAATCAGTTATCCGTCGAGTTATAAAACATTCCAGAAAAATAATTGATTTTTATTGACAAATTGTATTCTGACGGATGATCAAACTCGATGGATAATGATCATCCGTCCGGATGTAAATTTTGACTTAGCCAAAATTTCATCCAAAACAGAAAAATCAATTAAATTTCCGGCTACATTGCAACTTGCAAAAATATCTGAAATGATTCAAGAAAAATTAAGCATACCTAACTCACTTACCAACCTTGATAATGTGGATTCATCAAGTGGCTTGGTAAATATATCTGCAAGTTGCTTTTCACTTGGAACAAAATGCAGTTCCACAGTACCATTCATCACATGTTCCCTTATGAAGTGGTACTTGATGTCTATGTGCTTTGTTCTTGAATGCTGTACTGGATTTTCAGTGATGGCAATTGCACTTATGTTATCACAGAAAATAGGAATCCTATTCACTTGTAGACCAGAGTCCAACAATTGGTTTTTCATCCACAAAATCTATGCACAGCAACTACCAGCAGCAATATATTCAGCTTCAGCTGTAGAAGTAGAAACTGAATTTTGATTTTTACTGGACCAGGACACAAGCTTGTTCCCTAGAAATTGACAGGTTCCTATTGTACTTTTTATGTCTATTTTACAACCTGCATAATCTGCATCTGAATAACCAGTTATATCAAAACCAGAATCTCTAGGGTACCAAATGCCATGTTTTGGTGTTCCCTTGAGATATCTGAAAATTGTCTTAATAGCTACTAAATGAGATTCTATAGGATCAGCCTGATATCTAGCACAAAGATAAGTAGCAAACATTATATCTGGCCTACTAGCTGTTAAGTACAGAAGTGAGCCAACCATGCCCCTATAGCTTGAAATATCCACACACTTTTCAGTAGTGTTTAATTCAAGCTTAGTTGCAGTGGCTATGGGAGTTTTTGCAGATGTGTAATCCATTAGTTCAAACTTCTTTAAAAGATCATGAATGTATTTAGTTTGAGTAATGAATAATTTATCACTAACTTGCTTAACTTGTAAACCAAGAAAGTAAGTTAGTTCTCCCTTCATGCTCATTTCATACTTACTTTGCATCAATTTGGCAAACTTTTTGCAAAGTTTTTCATCTGTGGAGCCAAATATAATGTCATCTACATAAATTTGAATAGGTATACTAGAGCAATTAACATTTCTAAAGAATAAAGTTTTATCAACAGTACCTCTTGTGAAGTGATTTTCCAAAAGAAATTTTGATAAAGTGTCATACCAGGCTCTAGGTGCTTGCTTCAGTCCATAAAGTGCTTTCAAAAGATAGTAGATATGATTTGGGAAATTTGGATCTTCAAAACCAGAAGGCTGACTAACATAGACTTCCTCCTCCAAATCTGCATTCAGAAAGGCACTTTTGACATCCATTTGATAGACCTTGAAATTGGCATGAGTTGCATAGGCCAAGAAAATTCTGATGGCTTCAAGTCTTGCAATAGGAGCAAAAGTTTCATCAAATTCTATTCCTTCTTGTTGACAATAGCCCTTAGCAACTAATCTAGCTTTGTTCCTTACTACTATGCCATTTTCATCCATCTTGTTTTTGAATACCCATTTGGGGTCCATTGGATTCTTTCCTTTAGGCTTAGGTACCAGCTTCCATACTTTATTCCTTTCAAATTGGTTTAGCTCCTCCTGCATAGCTAAAATCTAATCAGGATCCAATAAAGCTTCTTCTACCTTCTTTGGTTCTTCCTTAAATAGACATTCTTCTTGAGTTGCTCTCCTTGTTTGAACTCTAGAAGACACATCACCAATGATGAGCTCAAATGGGTGATCTTTTATCCATTTTCTTTGTTTAGGTAGATTAGCTCTAGATTAAGAGGCCTCATTCTTGTCTTGATGTATGACCGAGTTTTGATTATTAGAAACTCCCCCTGAGTTTATGAATCTTTGACTTGAGAAAGGGGAATTTTCTGTTAGTGATCTATTCTGACTCTCAGCTTCTCTTAATGACCCGACGGATGGTGCATTTTGTGTCCCGTCGGATGAAGCTGGTTGTCTCCCGACGGATAAGGCAGATTGTCTCCCGACGGATGAAGCATTTTGCAACTCGACAGATGTTAAATTTTGTGCTTCATTTGTAGTAGATTTTTCTGCATTATCCTTTGCCATTGTTTCCTGATCATTTTCATCATCACTATCATCACTAACCATCTCCACATTATCAAACTTGAGGCTTTCATGAGAATCTTCATCTTGCAGTCCTTCAATCTTTTTATCATCAAACACAACATGTATTGATTCTATAACAATGTTGGTTCTCAGATTGTAGACTCTATATGCTTTTCACACAGCATATCCAACAAACATTCCTTTATCTGCTTTAGCATCAAACTTCCCATGTTGATCAGTTTGATTTCTCAAGATATAACATTTACAGCCAAAGACATGAAGAAAATTTAGAGTTGGTTTCTTGTTCTTGAACAATTGGTGGGGTGTCATACACTTTGCTTGATTAATCAAAGAAATTTTCTGAGTGTAGCAGGCAGTATTCACAGCTTCAGCCCCGAAATATGTTGGTAACTTTAATTCTTCAAGCATTGTCCTTGCAGCTTCAATAAGAGATCTGTTCTTTCTTTCCACTACTCTATTTTGTTGTGGAGTTTTTGCTGCAGAAAACTCGTGAATTATCCCATTCTCTTCACAAAATGATCTTATCACAGAATTCTTGAACTCAGTTTCATTGTCACTCCTGATTCTTCTTACTTTAAAATCGGGATGATTGTTAACTTGCCTTATGTGATTCATAATTATTTCACTAGCCTCATCTTTAGACTTTAGGAAATATGTTCAAGAGAACTTTGAGAAATCATCTACAATTACTAGGCAAAATCTTTTCCTTGAGATGGACAACACATTGACTGGTCCAAACAAATCCATGTGTAGCAATTGCAAAGGTTCTTCAATTGTTGAATCAAGCTTCTTTCTGAATGATGCTTTAATCTGCTTTCCCTTTTGGCAGGCATCACACATTCCATCCTTAGAAAAATCCACTTGAGGAATACCTCTAACCAGTTCTTTCTTGACAAGCTCATTCATGATCTTGAAGTTTAGATGGGACAGCTTCTTGTGCCATAGCCAACTTTAATCTTGACTTGCTTTACCGAAAAGACAAGTAACAGATTCTGCATTTGATGAGTAAAAGTCAGCTAGATACACATTTCCTCTTCTCACACCATTGAGAACCACTTTGTTGTTCCTTTTGTTTGTCACAACACAGGCTTCAGATTTGAAGGTTACTGAATTACCCTTATCACAAAGCTGGATGATACACAACAAATTATGCTTGAGACCATCCACTAGAGCAACCTCCTCAATGATGACATTTGAAAGAGATATGTCCTAAGTCCAATCATGTATGAGGATTTAGGAATAACTTTTATGTAATCTATTTTGATTTCATTGATATTAATAAAAGGCTTGTTTTGTTTTTATTGCGGGCTCTATCTATTTAAATGTTTAAATAAGATATACCACAGTTTAGAGTAAAGCTTTTTATGGATTGTGATGAGATCATAATAATGAGACCTAAAAGATGATAACTCTAAACTTAAATAGTTCCTGGTCGTAGGATTACTAACTGGTAATTAATAATCCGCAAAGATCGGTATATACTATGCTTGCTTCATTATGAAGGATGTCTGTTCTCATAGACATTTGTGTGGTGACACTATAGCTAGTATGTAGGTGCTTATTATATAATAAGTTCACTGAACATGACTCACACAGCTGAACAACTGATGGAGTTCACTCACGTGTCAGCAGTTGTTCACATAGTGATAGTTGTACAAGTATCCTTAGACTTGAGGTCATCATAGTCATCTTGTGTACACTGAACTATGCTTTGGTTTAGTTTTTAGTCTCAAGAGACAATTATAAGGGCTCTACTGGGTATAGGAATTTGTACACGAAGATAGTGTATGATCAATAAAGGATCTACCCCTTCCAGTGTAGGAAGAGAATGTTCAATGCTAATCCACTTATGTTAGTTCAGGAATCTCTGGCCAGAGTGAATGAAATTAGAAAGAAGTTTCTAATTTACATTAAATACAACTAAGCATAGTGAATGGGAAAGCAAGTGATTAAATAAGATAGGCTTGACACAAGTTTCATGCCTTGTATTTAATCGTGACATTGCAGGGTAGAAGGAATTAATTGTACGGTAACTACTCACTAAATAGGTTCTTGGTATTCTAAGCAGTGAATTCGTATTATCCGAATAGTCGCGATATGCTGAGAAGTATCCCTCACGATGTAGAATAAATATGATTAATTAATTAATCATATTTAATGAATTAGAGAATTTATATAAATAATGATAAAATAGTTTTATTATTATTTATTTCTACTACCGGCTTAATATTGAACCTACAGGGTCACACCATAAAAGAGAATGATTTAATGGTGGAGGAGTTAATTAATAATGGTTGATAATTATTTATTTATGAAATAAATAATTAATTGGCAAATTTAATAATTGATTAAATGAGATTTAATTGATTATAAATTAATTAAGAAAAGGTTCTTAATATTATTAATTAAGAATTTAATTTTTGAAAATTAAATCAAGTGAGAGAACTATTTCTAAAGAGTTTAGAAAAAGGATTAATAATTAAAAGGTATTTTAATTATTAGTGAGAATAATATAGGGTTAATAATAATATTATTTTATGGGAAAATTTTCAGCTGAAAATTTTGCCTATAAATATACTATTATAAACCCTATTTTTGCCTCAACCAAAAAGATTTACAAAACCCTAATTCTCTTCATCTCCTCCTCGTTCATTACATCATTTTCTTGGTGGATACCGGTGGAGTGCTTCACACTTGAGGAGCAGCTGCTAAGGATCTCCGTTCATCATTCTTGGATCGCTATTAAAGCTTCTTAAGGTAAACATACTGAACTACGAATTAAATATTATTTTTCGCATGCATCCTGCGGAGGGTTTCGTTTGTTTTTAAGATTAAATTTACATTTTTGCTGCGTTTATGTGCTAAAAACCCTTCAATGACATCAGAGCTACTTGCGAAAAGTTTTTAATTCGTTTATGTGTTTAACTGTTTTCGATATATGAGCACGTACGTGATTCGCCATGATTTGATGTTGATATAATATGCTTATATATGTATGGTTTTGAATATATGATATTCATGTGAGTTGTATAATCATAAGATGATTATGTAATTTGTATATATACTGATATATACATGATTTATGTTTGTTCTAATTATGAGAATCATATTAGATATGGATCCTGAATTGGCTGCTGCAGATTTGCTGAAATCGGGGTTTGGTGACCGATTTACGCAAACGAATACCCTATTCCATAGGTAAACGAGCGTCTGAACAAAACGGATAGCTAAAGCTATCAACGACTTGTCTGTAAGGCGTTTGACGTCGTTTACTGCCCGTAAATAGTGATTCTTATTTTCCTGATTTGATTCTGATTTTTCTGATTTTTGTCATATTTTCTTTTTATGATTAGATCATGGATAATATGATATTTTAAGATCAAATTATGTGTTTTAAGATGCTTTTATATGTTGTATGAGCATGGTGGATGGTTATGGCCTTTCGACCTTAGTGTAATGGTTTTGGTTTTGGTTTTAAATACGACTTGCATGTCGTCAATCTTTGTAATCATAAATCTCGAATGTAACTCGAGTTATTCTTGTAAGTTCATTAGATTAGTTTTACTTTCAATCATGTAATGTAATTGAAGACTCAAGATGGCTATCCAATGGAGGTGATACAAAGAAGAAGACGAGGCATACAAGAAGTCTAAACAAAGAAGAAGACTTATATAATAAGTAGTTGTATTTATTTCCATCACCATATTAGATTGACCTTGATCTTTATCATGAGCTTGATAAAGATCACATAGGATGGGGCCATAACCAAACACCTCTACATTATTGCACTTTACATTTACTTGTTTATTTAATTTTATATATGAGATATATGCCTATGTTTACCATGCGATGATAGATTTAGGTGAACTTAAATCAATATAAGGCGTGCTCTTGAAAATCTAGAATAGGAATCGTTTCTTGCCTTAACAATAAATATTATGAATACGATCATGAGATTCTTGTGTTTATGAAACACGTAATTGAATATGAATTTTCAATATTGAGAGAAAGGATGATTCTGTCAACAATAGATTTCTATCTGTAAGAAAGGGTTATTAAGTGACGCCTCTTGACAATGCTCCACCCGATCTGGGAATCATCTGATTATTGATTATTGATTTGAAATATTTAATTTAAAAGGAAGAATCTCTTTATAATATAATTATGATTGTAACATAATATAATCCTTATAAAATTAAATAATATCAAGTAGTAATTGGCCAATGACACAACGGGCTTGTGTCGGTCATAGCCTTCCAACATGGTAGAAAGTGGTTCTTATTTTTAAATCATTGTCGTTTCGTGCTGTTGCTGAGGGCTTTGATTTTGAAATAAGAAATACTTGTCTATTACATAGAGATGTGTACATTAAATTAGAATCTAAAGGTTGGTACGTGCTACAGCCGTGGGCCGTTGGAGACTGATTCAATTGTACGAAATGTTGGGTTAGACTTGACTTAGAATATTGAGTTTGTCGTGCCACAGCCGTGACTCAATTATTCAAGAGGCTAAACTTATATTAGGGAATAACAGAAGATGTAATTGACAAGAGTTGTCTGCCTATTGAACATCACATGACGTTTCGTGCCACAGCCGAGGTTGTGTGATGGAATGTAGGATCCCTATTCCCACTAGCATTATGAATGCTTAATTTTCACTTAGGGGGTTGAAAAAAATTAGATAAACTAGTGGGAGACACTTATGAATAGAGACCCGATTCATATAGTGTTTTGAAATGAAATTGAATATTTGCTAAGTGTTATGTGTTTATCATTTACAGAGTTACTATATTCGTCATGTCTTCTACACTATAACTCCGGAGCATACTAGATGCTCACAAGTTGACTGGTCCTAATTTAGCTGTTTGTTTTCACTGTAACAAGTTGGGGCACTGGAAGAGGAACTGCAAGGTTTACCTTGCAGAATTGAAGAAGAAGAAGGGTAGTAAGACTACCGCTTCTGATTCAGGCATGTTCATGATCGAAGTTAATATGTCACTAGGTCAAATTTCTACTTGGGTATTAGATACCGCCTGTGCTTATCATTTTTGCAATTCGTTGCAAGGACTAAAGAGAAGTAGGGCTCTTGAAAAAGATGAGGTGATTCTACGTATGGGCAATGAAGCAAGGGTTGCGGCCATATCTGTAGGATCATTTAGTTTATATATGCCTACGGGCAAGACTATTATTTTGAATAATTGTTATTACGTTCCCTCTATTGTGAGGAATATTGTTTTTATTCCTATATTGGATGTGGATGGTTTTTCATTTATTAATAAGAATAATGAATGTTCTATCCTTAGAGATAATGTTCTTTTTGGACGTGGCATTTTAAATAACGGTCTGTATGTATGTGACGTAGAGCATGATTTACTTCAGATTGAACAAACTAATAAAAGAAAACGAGATCTGACCTATTTATGGCACTGTAGACTAGGTCATATTAGTGAAAATAGACTACGGACATTGTATAAGGAAGGGTTACTTGACCCCTTTGATTTTGAATCATATCCTACATGCGAGTCTTGTCTATTGGGTAAAATGACCAAATCTCCATTTAGTGGACATGGAGAGAGGGCTGCAGATTTGCTAGGATTGGTATCTGACCAATGTCTACGCAAGCCATGGGTGGATTTTCGTACTTCATTACTTTCATAGATGATAGATCTAGATTCAGATATATGTATTTGATGAAACACAAGTCTGAAGCCTTTGAAAAGTTCAAAGAATATAAACATGAAGTGGAGAAATAAACCAAACACAGTATTATAACTCTTCGATCAGATCGAGGTGGTGAATACTTGAATGGAGAGTTTCTAGATTATCTCAAAGAAAATGGTATAGTCTCTTAGTGGACTCCTCCATATACTCCACAGTTAAATGGGGTATTTGAAAGGAGAAATCGAACTTTGTTAGACATGGTTCGGTCCATGATGAGCTATGCGAATCATTCAGTATTCCTATGGGGTTATGCATTGGAAACCTCAACATATTTACTGAATAAGGTGCCTTCCAAATCTATTCCTTAAACACCATATGAGATATGGAAAGAAAGGAAACCGAGTCTTAAACACGTTAAGATTTGGGGATGTCCAGCTTATGTCAAGAAAGTTGACCCAGATAAGCTGGAATCTCGATCCGTAAAATGTAATTTTGTGGGATATCCTAAAGAGACTTTGGGGTATTACTTTTACACCGATCATCGGGTGTTTGTCTCCAGACATGCTACCTTCTTGGAAAAGGAGTTTATCCTTGAAGGAAACAGTGGGAGCAAAATTGAACTTGATGAAGTTCAAGAAGCACAAACTACTACGAATTAAGTGGAAACACCTGTTCAGACTGAACAACCTTCTGTGGAACAGCCCATTCGTAGGACAGGGAGAGTGTTTCGCCAACCTGAGAGGTATTATGGCCTTGTCATTAAGAATGGCAATGAGTTGTCAATAATTGATGATGACGACCCTGTGACCTATAATGAGGCTATGAGTAGTGTTGACTCAGAGAAATGGCATAGTGCCATGAAATCCGAAATGGAATCTATGTATACCAACCAAGTATGGATTCTGGTTGAGGCGCCTGAAAGTGTTAAGCCTATTGGGTGCAAGTGGGTATACAAAAGAAAGATTGGAGCAGATGGCCAGGTGGAGACCTATAAGGCCAGGCTCGTGGCAAAAGGATTCAAACAAAGGCAAGGGATTGACTTTGATAAAACTTTTTCGCCTGTAGACCTGTTAAAATCAATTCGAATTTTGCTTGCGATTGCTGCTTACTACGACTATGAGATCTGGAAAATGGACGTGAAAACGGCCTTCCTCAATGGGGAACTTGAGGAGGAAGTGTATATGACACAGCCAGAGGGTTTTCTTTCCAAGGGAAATGAACACCTAGTGTGTAAGCTGCTGCAAACCATATATGGCTTAAGGCAAGCTTCTCGTAGATGGAACATCCGTTTTGATGAGACAATCAAAGAGTTTGGTTTTGTCAAAAACAGAGATGAACCATGTGTCTACAAGAAGGTTAGTGGGAGCGCGGTAACATTTCTTGTATTGTATGTGGATGACATACTTCTTATAGGAAATGATATACCGATGCTACAATCAGTCAAAGTATGGCTATCAAAGAACTTCACCATGAAGGACTTGGGAGAAGCATCCTACATTCTCGGTATGAAGATCTATAGAGATAGATCTAGAAGAATGATAGGTCTTACCCAGGGTACATACATCCAGAAAGTGCTTAAAAGGTTTAGCATGGAAAACTCCAAAAGAGGTCTCATATCGATGAGCCATGGAGTGTCCCTTTCCGAAAAAAAATCTCCTAAGACACCTGAGGAAAGAGAGCGTATGAGTAAGATTCCTTATGCTTCAGCAATAGGATATATCATGTACGCGATGTTGTGTACAAGGCCTGATGTTGCTTATTCAATTAGTGTGCCGAGCAGATATCAGTCCAATCCAGGTGAAGACCACCGAAAAGCAGTGAAAAACATCCTTAAGTACTTGCGAAGGACTCAGGACATTTTTCTTGTTTTTGGTGGTAAATCTGAGTTGAAAATAGAGGGTTATACTGACTCTAGTTTTCAATCAGAAAGTGATAGCAAATCCATGTCAGGGTACGTGTTTACTCTGAATGGTGGTGCAATTCAGATTGTTGAAAGAGGAGATGTCAACGTCGAGAGAGTTGACACACATAACAACGTAGCAGACCCACTCACAAAGCCATTTTCTCAGAGTCACTTTGATCGTCATAAAGACAAGATGGGTATTAGATACCAGAGTGATTGGCTTTAGTACAAGTGGGAGATTGAAAGAGATATGTTCTAAGTCCAATCATGTAGGAGGATTTAGGAATAACTTTTATATAATCTGTTTTGATTTTATTTATATTAATAAAAGGCTTATTTTGTTTTTATTGCAGGCTCTATCTATTTAAATATTTAAATAAGATATACCACAGTTTAGAGTAAAGCTTTTTATGGATTGTGATGATATCATAATAATGAGACCTAAAAGATGATAACTCTAAACTTAAATAGTTCCTGGTCGTAGGATTACTAACTGGTAAATAATAATCCAAAAATATCGGTACATACTATGCTTGCTTCATTATGAAGGATGTCTGTTCTCATTGACATTTATGTGGTGACAATATAGCTAGTATGTAGGTGCTTATTATAGAATAAGTTCACTGAACATGACTCACACAGCTGAACAACTGATGAAGTTCACTCACGTGTCAGCAGTTGTTCATATAGTGATAGTTGTACAAGTATCCTTAGACTTGAGGTCATCATATCATCTTGTGTACACTGAACTATGCTTTGGTTTAGTTCTTAGTCTCAAGGGACAATTATAACGGCTCTACTGGGTATAGGAATTTGTACACGAAGATAGTGTATGATCAATAAAGGATCTACCCCTTCCAGTGTAGGAAGAGAATGTTCAATGCTGATCCACTTATGTTAGTTCAGGAATCTCTGGCCAGAGTGAATGAAATTAGAAAGGAGTTTCTAATTTACATTAAATAGAACTAAGCATAGTGAATGGGAAAACAAGTGATTAAATAAGATAGGCTTGACACAAGTTCCATGCCTTGTATTTAATCATGACATTGCAGGGTAGAAGGAATTAATTGTACGGTAACTACTCACTGAATAGGTTCTTGATATTCTAAGAAGTGAATTTGTATTATCAGAATAGTCGCGATATGCTGAGAAGTATCCCTCACGATGTAGAATAAATATGATTAATTAATTAATCATATTTAATGAATTAGAGAATTTATATAAATAATGATAAAATAGTTTTATTATTATTTATTTCTACTACCGGATTAATATTGAACCTACAGGGTCACACCATAAAAGAGAATGATTTAATGATGGAGGAATTAATTAATAATGGTTGATAATTATTTATTTATGAAATAAATAATTAATTGGCAAATTTAATAATTGATTAAATGAGATTTAATTGATTATAAATTAATTAAGAAAAGGTTCTTAATATTATTAATTAAGAATTTAAATTTTGGAAATTAAATCAAGTGAGAGAATTATTTCTAAAGAGTTTAGAAAAATGATTAATAATTAAAAGGTGTTTTAATTATTAGTGAAAATAATAAAGGGTTAATAATAATAATATTTTATGGGAAAATTTTCAGCTGAAAATTTTGCCTATAAATATACTATTATAAACCCTATTTTTGCCTCAACCAAAAAGATTTACAAAACCCTAATTCTCTCCATCTCCTCCTCCTTCATTACATCGTTTTCTTGGTTAAAACCGGTGGAGTGCTTCACACTTGAGGAGCAGCTGTTAAGGATCTCCGTTCATCATACTTGGATCGCTATTAAAGCTTCTTAAGGTAAACATACTGAACTACAAATTAAATATTATTTTTCGCATGGATCCTGCGGAGGGTTTCGTTTTTTTTAAGATTAAATTTACGTTTTCGCTGCTTTTATATGCTAAAAACCCTTCAATATTATCTTTTGAAATCGAGCCATATCCCACAGTATAACCCTTGCTTTCATCTCCAAAGGTAATACTTGGGTCAGCTCTTTCCTTGAACTCTATGAGCAGGGTAGAATCTCCAGTCATATGCCTTGAACAATCACTATCCAGGTACCAAAGATTCTTTCTATTTCCCTGCACACATCAAGTTGATTTTGGTACCCTAGTTTCCTTGGGTCCTGCCTTGTTAGCTTTCTTCTTTGGTTTCTTAGGTTTGAATTCATTTTACTTGAGAATTTTTGATTCATCCTTAGTCATTTGAGCTGGACCTTTGAAATCAGTCATTAAAACAGAATTATCATGCACACTTTGATTAACAGGGAAAGGCATGCTATTTGCAAACATGTTATTCCAGTAAGGCATGCTAAATGGAATTTGAGGCATACTAAATGAAGCATAATAAGGATTAGGTGCAAATGGCATATTAGCAAATTGTGCATTCATATTCTGAGCAGACATAACATTCATAGGCATAGAAGGCATGGCAGTCATGTTGGGAGTAGGCATGGCAATTTTGCAATTAACAAATAAGTGATTAACACTACCACACTTAACACAGATTTTTCTTGGAGCATATTTATCAGGTGTGTAGTTGTTATGTTTGTTAATCCCTACTTTCCCATTTCTATTGTTTTTCCTTTTAGCTTCTGTTTTAATCTCAATCTTCTCCAATCTATCATTCAATTTCTTGATAGACATATGATCAACATTAACTTTCTTCTCCTTCTTCACTTGACTTGATTCTTCTGGAGCAAAGTTTTTGGAAACTGATCCATATTTCTCATTCAGCTTAGCAAGTTTGGCTTTGCTCACAGGTTTGCTTACAGCCGACGGATGAGGATTTGTGTCACTCGATGGATAATCCTTTTGATTATCCGACGGATGACTTTCATCATCCATCGAGTCCACATCTGTTAGCAATCCTTCAACCAAATTGGATTCCAGCTTCTCCTTACTCTTTTTCCAGGCTGCATCACAAAAGGACTCAATACCTTGAACTTTAGTGATTTGAGCATGAACATCTCTAGATGATTTCCATGCCTTAATCACCTCTTGTTCTCGTTCAAGTTGCTTCTTCAAAATCTCTTATTTCTTCAAGGACTCAGTTAATTCATCCTTAGCAATCTTACACTCAATTCTCAATTTTTCGAATTCAATAAACTGAGATTCTAGTACATTATTCCTCTCACTTAAAAACAAATTGTTTTCTTTAAGTTTAGCATTTTCTTTAGTGAGTGACTTAAGTGTAACACGCAAGTGATATAATTCTGTAGACATGTCATTAATTGCCTCATTACACTCAGCTTTAGATAAATGTGCTAGGTTAGTGGTGATTACATGATTACTTGAAGAACTAGTTTCTGTTTCATCAGACTTGGCCATTAGGGCTAGATTGACATAGCTGACATCCTTACCTTCATCCAAACCATCAGCTTCCCAGTCATTTTCCTGTGTAATGAAATCCCTTTCCTTTTGCTCGAGCAACTCAAAATACTTCTATTTATAATTAACAAGCTCAAACTTCTTTTTAGTGGAATTTGACTTTCTACACTCACTGGAAAAGTGCCCGGCCAAGCCACATTTGAAACATTTGAATTTAGATTTATCCACCATGTTTCTATTTGGCTTGGTTGCTCCAAAGTTCTTTTTGAACTTGAGCTTGGAAAATCTTCTGGAAAGGAATGCTAAATGCTCATCAATATCATCCATGTCTTCTTGGCTCAAATGGTCTTCATTTTCAGCTACCAGCCCTTTTCCCTTGTTCTCACAGGCCTTTGAAGTAGATTCAACAGTTTCTACCTTGTTCTCTTTCTCTAACTCAGCAACCAGTGCTATGGACCCTCCTTTCTTCCTTCCTTTCTCCATCCTCTCATCTTGCTCTATTTCAAGTTCATAAGTTTTCAGGATGCCATATAGTCTCTCCAAGATAAACTCCTTGTGAACGCCCTCCAGACCCGGGGTATAAGTTTGGGGGTTACTAGCTAATAACCAAACCTGTACAATCTGATTAACAACTAATAAAGAAATGAAACTAAACCCCTTTAACACTAACCAGGATCTTTTCAGGTTGAAGTATGAAAACAAGAACCACTAAATACTTTTATTACAAACCAAATTCAAAATCTCACAAATTCTCTTTATTATAAACCATTATCTAATCAGTTTTAAACTAAGTCCATCTTTTATTTAAACAAACACACTAACTATCCACACTCCACCTATTTGGGCAACTCAAAGCTTTCTTCCTGGATTGGGATCAACACCTTGGGTATGAGAGTATCCTGAGGCTTGACCCGCTTCTTTACCACTCGAGTCCTGATGGGTTTCATATTCCTTCTTAACTGAAAATAATAAGGTGAATAACAACAAAAAGGGTGAGCCAAAAATTGATCAACAAGTCCACAAAATATAAGCAATGTTAAGCATTTTAAATGAAACCGTAATCCCGGGTATATCTGCAAAGATATCACCCCACAAGAATAGAAAGAAGGCCATTACTGGCGAGTACAAATGAACTAAACTGGACACAAGTTCACATCTATATTCTGCTGATCAGTCAGAATATAATGCTGATCTATATCTCAATATATAGATCCAGTCGGGTACCCAGGCACTATGGCCCATGTCGAGGTACCAGTCATATCCCGGTCCTCAAGATTAAGATACACTCAATCCCCAAAATATCATTATCCAGTCCATTGCTTAGCAACCGGAATAATCGATATGCTTTGATATATTCTAATCACCAGAATATATCAATCCTAATGTATCACCAATAGAATATGAATCAAGAATCCAAAGAAATGGAGTAATCAAGAATCGAAATGAAATATGAACAAAGGAATAGCAAGTGTATATCAATGATTTAAAACAAGAATCAAAAGAGTGCAAATGTGATAAGCATCTAAAGAAGTGTCACTATTCTGAAAGTAGAATAGGGAAAAAACTTGCCTTTTGCATGACTCACTGCAAATCTATCACCTTCGTCTATTACCGACTCAACCTGCCTTGCTGACTTAGCTTCTGTTAGAGAAATAGACAGATTTAGTCATTTCGTACTTCAGTTGTATCTTGAATCGACTTCACATCGTTCCTAACATCTACCCATGCGCTTATGACTGACTCATGTATTATTTATTAGCAAATAAGATTCAATTAACCATGTAATACACATAAGCACATAAGCACGTAATCATTTTTATAGTTAAAATAATTTTTAGAACCAAAATCGACTCACTGATCGCTCAACTGATCGTTATCTGACTCTTTTCCCATTTTTCCGGAATTTTTCGGACTCGTCTCGGCACGCATTTCGACTGATAATCAAACAAGTAACAAATTCAACTGATTTCTAGATGAAATTAAGCTTTAATATTATTTTTATGAAAAGAATTCATTTTTCTGAGTCAAAGGGCTTTCGTTTTGCTCGAATCGGACTAACGGTTTAATTATTATCAATTAAGCACTGATAATTCAATTTATTATTCACTATAAATAATTATTATTAATTTTTAAAACTCAAAAATAATTTTTATATAATTATTTAAGAAAAATCAGAATTAAAAATGATTTTTCTATAATTTTTGGAATTAAAATGAATTTATTATAATTTATTAAAAATTATTTGATTAATTATCAAAATAATTAATCATTTTTAAATAATTAATAAATAATTAATAACTAATAAATAAATAATAAATAATTAAGAAAATAATTCAATCTGATTTTTAGAAAATAATTCAGAATTATTTATAATATAAATCAATTAATTAAATAATTAATTAATCAATTTATAAAATAAATAAATCTGATTTTTAAAATAAATAAAAATCAAATAAAAATCAAAAATCTAGAAACAGTTGTCAGAAATCAAACATCTGACAACACCGATCAAACCCGGGTTGCAAATCGGGTTCCAACCAGGTCAGCAAGAACATCCAGGGTCGAGGATGAACTCACCGGAAAATTTCCAGATTCCGGTGGGTTTCCCGGACTCCGGCGACCTCTGTTCCCGGCCAAACGAGCACCATTTGGTACCGTTTTTGATCCCAAATCATTCCAAATCACTTCCCCAACCTATCTCAGGCCAAAATCAATCAGAAACATCCCTGGAAATCATTCTTCGATCAAAACCGACTTCAACTCCGACCAAAATCCTATCTTTTGATTCTGTAAACCAAACTCAACGTTCTATAGTGGAAATTAAAGCTATGAACACATACAATCAAAGCCCTAACCTTCCAGGAACCAAAGATTCACAGAAATCATCGAGTTGTAATTTGAAAATTCAGTATAAACCCTAGAAATCGTGAATCACTATACAAACATCGTTTGTTCAATTAAACACCATAAATCGATTGTAAATCATCTAACAAAGCTATATATCAAAACGTCAAAATAACCCCGAAATCTAAAAGTCCTAATTCGAACATAAATCCTAGAATTTGAAAATCACAAACTACGAATTAAAACGTGAAATTGATGCTAAAAACAGAAAGAATATACCAAAACCTTCAATTTGGGTACTTGAATCACACGATTTGGTGCTGAAATTAGTGAGAAATCACGGCTTGAATTCCTGACCCGACCCTGTTCTTCCCGACCCGATTTGCAGAGATTTTTTTTGTATTTTTCTGAATTTTAATGATTTATTAATCATAATTAATTAATAATCAGGCTATTTATAGGTGAAAAATAATACCCCAAAATAAAATTAAGGGGCTAATTATACATCAAATAAAAATATTTGGCCTTAATTTTTAAAATTTTTGAGTAGTAAAATTTAATTTATAAATATTTTATATATGCAATATATACGCCAAAATTTCCCAAAAATTGTGAATATTGCAAAAATTCAAAGAAATAATATAAATGAAAGTCCTATAATTTTATATAAATAAAAATGTGATTTTTGTGGGGGTTTTAACACCCAATGGGGTCCATTATTTTATTTGAAATATTGGCTTTAAAATCATGGTTCGGGTCGTAAAACGTTTGAAATGAAAGCGAGGAATGAAAAATAAAATATCTGAAAAATATCTTAAAAATACAAAAATGACACGGAATGCACATAACACGTAACAATTAGGGTTTTGACAGATAATTACACATAAATGACATATTAACACACATCATTTATTATAAACATGATATAATACATACGTAGATTTCCCAGACGTTACACCTTGTAGTCTTGAGAATTTCTCAATGAGACTGTCATTGGTTTCAATTCCTTTGGAAGAGATCTAAGGAACTTGAGATTGGAGTCTTTTGTCTAATAGACTCTTCCATGCAACTTCAGAGCAATTAGTAGTTTTTAAAATCTACTAAAAATATCAATGAAAGACTCACTATCTTCACAATGAAAGTGCTCATATTCCTGAATTAGCAGCTACATATTATTCTCCCTTACTTGCTCAGTACCATCACAGATAATCTGAATTGCGTCCCAAACCTCCTTGGCTGTTTTGCAGTTGATGATGTTATCAAACATATCACCATCAACTCCATTAAACAATATATTCATAGCCTTCTTGTCTTTCCTAACTTGCTCAATATCAGGATCTGACCATTCATACCTAGGCTTGGGAATAGATGGTTCATTCCCTGTTGCAGCTCTCATTGGTACATGAGGACCTCTCTCTATACAATTCACATAGGCCTCATCTTGAGAAAGGAGATATAGGTCCATCTTCACCTTCTAGTGGTGATAGTTGTCTTTGTCCAGAAATAGAATCTTAACTCCAACATCCTTCTTGTTCATCTTGCTGTTTGTTGTGATCTTTAAACTCTTTGTACTTCAAGAGCTTGCTCTGATACCAATTGTTATTCCCTAAAAATACAACAAGAATTACAAAAGGGGGTTGAATGTAATTCTGGCTTCTTTTTGAGATTTTTAAAACTGTTCTAACTCAATAACATATAAGTGTTTGATTTGCAGAGTGCGGAATGAAAGAATTATATAAATCAAAACACAAGTAATAAAAACACAAGTCTTTAAAACTTTCTGGTGGATTTGAATGTATCCACCGGATATATATATATACATATCGAGAGAATCCTGTGAAGGTTGAATAGCTCATAGTTGCTTTTACAAGTGAACAAGCAAACTATAGAGAAATTCTTAACAGTTACAGCTTTTTCTATTTCTCTTCTAAAATGTGTTTTCTTAGTTATTTGTTCTACTAGATACATTTGGTTTATATATCACTAAGTTTACATGGTAATAAGACAGGATAATAGAACAAAACCTATCAAGCCTAACTCCATGCTACTTCACTATTCTATTCCAGCATCTTTGAAAAATCTTCATAACTTGCATGGAAATGGCAATGCTTCTTTTTTCTTATTTTCCTACTGAACAGGCTGCCACATTCCTTTTGCAAACACCCAACGCATGTGACTATGTTGACACTGTCAACATATATTTGAATTGAACATCCGTCGGGTACATTCTTGACATCTGTCAGGTAGCTTTGTTGCTCATCCGTCGGGTAGCTTTGTTGATCATCCGTCGGTAGCTATTTGACACTTGACTCCATTTCATTTATGCAGAATTACAAGACATCTTATATTTACAATTAATCAACCTATTCTGCATATCTACTAGCAGTCAACATGACTCATATGCTACTACAGAATCTACACAAAGTTGTTTGCAGAAATATACTACATTACTTATTGTTACATAAGCTACTTACCATGTGGATATCAATTAGTCATCCGTTGGGACTAAATTAGGTCATCCGTAGGGACTACAATTGATCATCTGTCGGGTGCTACAAAATTCAATAAGTTAAATCTACTAAGGTGTTTTTTAGCTTATCATCAAGTACACAACATATTCCTAACAACACCATTTGAGATGGTGAAGGGAAAGAAGCCAAATTTGAAGTTCTTTCATATTTTTGGTTGTCAGTGTTTTGTTCTCAAAACTCATCCGGAGCATGACCAAGTTTGATCTGAAAGCTGATGAAGGAATTTTTGTGGGTTATCCATTGACCACAAAAGCCTTCAGAGTCTAAAATCTGAGAACAAGAATAGTCACAGATCTATTCATGTATCTTTTGATGACAAGAAGATAACATGTCTAGAAGTTATGAAAATGAAGTACCTTATGCTGAACTTTTAAATCCTAACTCTGATACAGTAAATCCCGATATCACTCAAAGCTCTAGGTTCCAAAGAACAGTGGAAATTATTTTGATACTGAAGCATATGTTGAGGGGGAGCAACATGACTCAAATCCAGAGACTACAACAAATGATTCAACTAAAGGGACATCAGTAGAAGGATCATCAGACTCATCTTCCTCAAACTCTGATGAGTTAAATACTGATAATAATGGGAACACTGATTCAGGGGGAGCATCAGGAAACAATAGTGGTACTAATCAAAAAATAACAAAGAGTTCATGGATTAATGGGGAGCTTCGTCTTGAAGGAGTCAACTACCATCTACAAGAAAATGGTCTAAGTCACACACACCTGACTTAATCACTGGAAACCCTGACAGTTGTGTAAGAACAAGAAAAGCCACTCAGAATTAATGTTTCTACCATTCTTTTCTATCTCAAACTGAACCTAAGAAGGTTGAAGAAGCTCCGCAAGATCCTTACTGGGTCACAGCAATGCAAGAGGAACTCAATAAATTTGAAAGGAACAAATTTTGGACTCTTGTGTCAAGACCAAAGACCAGATCTGTAGTTGGCACAAAGTGGGTGTTCAGAAACAAAACTGATAGTGAGGGCATTGTTATAAGGAATAAAGCAAGACTGGTTGCAAAGGGTTAATAATAACAAGAAGGCATTGATTATTATGAGACATTTGCTCCAGTTGCAAGGCTTCAGGAAATTAGAATCTTTCTTTCCTATGCTGCTCAGTAGAAGTTTAAGGTGTTCCAAATGGATATGAAGAGTGAATTCTTAAATGGAGAACTCGAAGAGGAATTTTGTGGCGCCCCAAAACCTGGGGTCAG
Organism: Apium graveolens; assembly: GCF_009905375.1. Taxonomy (NCBI): domain Eukaryota; kingdom Viridiplantae; phylum Streptophyta; class Magnoliopsida; order Apiales; family Apiaceae; genus Apium; species Apium graveolens. The sequence continues at coordinate 132,550,846 of NC_133655.1, forward strand.
GAGTCTCGGAGGCCATGCCATCTAAACTCTTACAACCACACAACTCACACTACAATATATAAATACTCATACTTCACGACCCCACACTTATCACACACACACACTTACAGGTTATTGTCTTGGAAACGAACCATCATATCTAGAGTACTTTCAACCATCAAGTGATAATTATTACAACCCAAAAGTAATTTAGTCTTACCGGGGAGTAACCTTTAAGTAAAACTAGTCCTCCGGTCAAATATACGTTTCTTGTTTATTATCTTACATAGGTCATACTTATAAATAAGCCGAACTAAAAACAACTGAAAATTAATCCAGCTTATTCGGACTACCTGTGGTACAACACCAAACAATCTACGGAACAGCTGGCCATTTCCTACCCTTTTCCTGGTTGTGGTTCTCATGGCAGGTATCTTGATTCACTATTGTGTTGTGTCAATTTAAGAAAATAAGTGTGAGCTATAATGCCCATCATAATAATGTACAGTATGAAAATGACTGTATGATAACATCATATATGATAATTATGTTTTATTCGAAAATAGTTTTCCTTGGTGATACACACCTTCTTATGAAAACAATTCTTTAAGGGATTTTAATATCCTGCGAATACCTTAATAGTAATCCCAGCACCTAGGCTTGGGTTACGGTATTGCATCTCAATTCCAATTGGAAGAATTAGGACACTCCTTGGAGCCACCGTATACGATGATCAGTCGTAATATGATAATAGTAACCTATTCTACTAGTAGAAGGATGACACCTTCGTATCTCGGTTATCACCATTGCCGCATTCGGGCTACGTGTCCTATTTTTGGGTATACACATACTTCACAAGTTCCTGAGTACATTGAGTACCTTCACCTGCGGTACCTTTGGTAGTCCATCTAGCACACATAGTACCAGAGTCTACCCCTCCCTTGTCCTTTAAAATGAATTCTATCATATCTCGAGAACTCGAACCACATCGAAGTTCCCCAAGCGTTTTGCTTGTTGATAGAAACAGCTTATCTCACTAAGATATAAGTGTATATATGTATATTCGTACTTCCGAGATTTTCGGAGGAAGTACTAAGGATGTGAGTTGACCGATGTCAAGATAATTAAATAAGGGGGAAAAGTTTCTCCTTGAAACTATATTCAAAACATTAAATAAGTCGGGATAATATTCACCGAGGATCTAAAATTATTCGAATGATATTTTGAAATCAGGAAGTATATTTTAAATCAGGATCTATGATTTTTAAATCAATAATAAACCTTTTAAGAATAATAATAGTCGATAAATAATTAAACCTCGAATGAGTTTACTCTCTAAAAGAATATTTAAAATAATATTCCTCAACTAGTTTGTGTCTACATAATTAACAATCTATAAAGATTAATCGGGTTTGAAATAAATATTCGTTGGAGTATACTACTCCCATAATAAAGGAATAAGTATTTAGTATTTATTATTCGAACCATAAAATATAGTTGAGGTAATATGATCGTTGAGAAATCGTTTTAATAAAAGTTCGAGGTATTTTAATATTTCGTAAGTGGACGATGAGTCCCTTTAAAACGTACTACTATGGACTTATAATCGCCCTATAATATCACCAGAATGATTCTCGGGTTTTATCTTAAATCCCGACCGACTCTCGGTCTTATATAATATGTCACGCTTATAGCGGAATAAACATTTCACGATATATACTTATCGTACAACATCGCTACATTATGCGAAAATTCAACAAATACGTATCATGGAAAACATGGTATTTATGCAATGATAATAAAACAATTCTTTCACAACACAAAAGTAAATGGAGTTGGGTTCGTCAACTTGCCTGGGTTTCTCGAGGTGGAGGATGCTCTAGGTTCCGCTCGGAAATCTATAACCATAAACGCAATTCACTTCGTTAGGTCCCGTTCCAATTTACGGCGACTCGCACTCATGTGCTACTTATTATTCACCCTCTCAACTTATACTACCCTTATTATTCCTTTAAGTCATTATTCACATTATGGTCACTTCATTTTTCTAAGTATCTTAGGTTCATTCTCATTATCGTCGTCTGCTCCGCTTATGGATTCTTACGGTTTCTACTCGCGCGGTCTCGACTCCGGTATTTTTATAAAATTGATAAATAATTATTTTTACTTGAAATATTTATGGAAGTTAGGAAACTCAATATGTTACTCTCTGTAAAAATTTCATGATTTATGAACACTCTTAAGTCGATCCTTTATATTTTTAAAGTTTGTAATTCATAGCAGTTTTTGTCGCGTAAATCACTTTTAGTAAAACGACCATAACTTTTGATCCGTAAATCGGAATCAAGTGATTCAAGCGCCTAAACGATACTTATAACATTTTATATCCTAAAAAAGGATTAGTTTTTAAGAAACTACAGTTTACAACTTCGGGACTTTCTGCAGAAACTGAAAGTTACGATTTATTGGTTTTAACGGAGTTACGTTTACAATCAGGGTTTCGTTTATGCCCTACTCTTAACACAACAACCAATAATCATCATTCCATCATCAACACATAAAATCCTCTCAAGAACATCATGTTCTTGAGGAAACAACAATCAACCTTAATTCTACTTAACTTAAACACCAAGATTTCATCAATACCCCTCATTGAACTAGGTTTACTACCACATACTAAATGGATCTTAAAATGAATCTTAAATAAAGTTGGGCCAAAGATTTTTACCTTTCTTGAAATCTTGAGATGTGTTCTTGAGGATGGTGGAGGCTTGGAAGTGCTTGGTATGATTTTTGGAACCTAAAACCACCATTGAAATCAAGAAACCAAAGAGAGGTTACTATTCATACTATTCACTAGTGACTTTCTTGATTTTATTTCACCCATAAAACCTTGATAAAAAGAGATGAAAGAATTTTCTTACCTTAGTTTAATTTATAGGAGGCTTGAGAATTAATGGGATGATTTTATCATGGCTAGATTTTGAGATTTAAATTTGGATTTCCTCTTTTTTTCTTCAAGGGCCGAATGGAACAATGTGAAGGGGGGTATTTATACTTGCTTCTCTTTGTTGCTTCTCTTGGTTGCTTTTAGAGGTTGCTTCTAGGAAATGGGGTGTGAGATCTTTCCTTGATTTTTATTCTCCTAGGTTGAATCCCAGGTTTATTCTTGTTGCAAATCTTGGGGACAAAATCTAAGTAGCTTGCTAGGTTACAAGCTAACTACATGTGTTAGCTTCCTTAGCACACTATTTTGCTAGTTAGCTTGATCATCCTATGGTTAGCTCACTATTTTATGAAGTAACCATGGTTACTTCCTTACCATGATTTAGTTAGTGTGTTACGTTTATTTAATCATTTACGCGTTCGCTCGGTTGCTTAAACGTTTTCGCAATACTACTCGTAAATGGTTCGCGACGTAATTCCTTTCATATTTATTCCTTATATTTTTAATTATCATACTTGAATATAAATCCATAGGGTTTTAATCTCGTAATTATACCGTGATTCCCGTAATCCTCGATGTGTCGTAAATACGGTCATTTTTTCAAAGTTCGTTTTCTTCTAAAACTAATAGCGTTTACATACACTCATTTGGTACGTATAATCGTAATATCAACTCCGAAACTCCTTTTCTCATGCACTACATAGTGTGGGCTCAAAAGTTTTTTCCCGTCCGTCAGGGTTACTATTCATTAAACATTTTACAAGGTCTCAAAAATTCGAGTTATTACAGTCTTCCCCTCTAACAAGGATTCCGTCCCGGAATCAATTAGAAAATAAGTGGGGGTATCTATTCCTCATTGCGTCTTCAAGTTCCCAAGTTGATTCCTCAACATTTTGATTTTTCCATAAGATCCTAACTAGTTTCACAGTCTTGTTCCTCAACACTTTTTCTTTTTGGTTCATTATCCTTACTGGCTGCTCGATGTAGGTCAGGTCTGGTTGTAAATCTACCAGCTCGTATTCTATTACATGTCGTGCATCTGCATGGTACTTCCGTAACATGGACACGTAGAACACGTTGTGTACTTGTTGCAAATTAGGAGGCAAGGCGAGCTCGTAAGCTAGAGGTCCTATTCTCCTCAAAATTTCAAAGGGTCCTATGAATCTGGGACTCAGCTTTCCTTTCTTTCCAAATCTCATCACTCCTTTCCACGGTGATACCTTCAATAGCACCGAATCTCCTGCTTCATATTCCCTATCCTTCCTGGTCTGGTCGGCATACTTCTTTTGTCTGTCCTGGGCTGCTACCAGTCTTTTCCTGATGAGTCCTACCATTTCTCTGGTCTGCTGGACTAACTCTGGTCCTAATATCTTGTGTTCTCCGACTTCTTCCCAACACAAGGGAGAGCGACATCTCCTTCCGTAAAGAGCTTCATACGGGGGCATTCCTATGCTAGCGTGATAGCTATTATTGTAAGAAAATTCGATCAGGGGTAAGTGGTCATCCCAATTTCCTTTGAAATCAATGGCACATACTCGTAGTATATCTTCTAGGGTCTGAATAGTCCTTTCGCTTTTTCCATCAGTCTGGGGGTGGTAAGCGGTACTCATGTTTAGTCTGGTGCTTACGCATTCCTGGAAGCTTCTCCAAAATCGGGAATTAAACCTTGGGTCTCTATCTGACACTATGGCTACAGGAACGCCGTGTCTTACTACAATTTCCTTCAAGTAAATATCCACCAACTTGTCTACGGTGTATCTTTCATTGATTGGTAGGAAGTGTGCGGACTTGGTCAATCTATCTATGATAACCCATATGGCATCGTGATTGGTCTTTGTTCTTGGTAATCCTGTCACAAAATCCATGGCTATATGCTCCCATTTCCATTCCGGAATCTCTAGGGGCCGTAATAGTCCACTAGGTCGCTGATGTTCAGCCTTCACTCTCTGGCATGTCAAGCATTTGCCGACCCACTCTGCTACTTCTCTCTTCATGTTAGGCCACCAATAATATTCCTTAAGGTCACGGTACATTTTTGTACTTCCTGGGTGGATTGAATATCTAGAGTTGTGCCCTTCGTGCAACAGCTCATCCTTTAACTCTTGTACATTTGAAATCCAAATTCGGGACGCATACTTCATGATCCCTTTCTTATCCTTCTCGCATCTCATTCTTCACCGGTCAATGTTCCTCTTTCCTCACTCATCTTCTTTTCCTGACATACTCGTATCTTTTCAGTTAGCTCCGACACTAGCTTAATCTCAAATAATCCTTCCGTTCCCTTACCGGTCATCCTCACGTCAATTTCCATCTTCTCAAATTCTTTAATTAACTCCTCTGATGTCATTATCATCTTGAGTCTTTCCTTCCTACTAAGGGCGTCAGCCACCACATTGGCTTTGCCCGGGTGATACAAAATTTCACAATCGTAGTCTTTTATCAACTCTAACCACCTCCTCTGTCTCATGTTCAGTTCTTTATAAGTGAAAATATATTTCAGGCTTTTATGGTCAGTGTAGATCTCGCATTTCTCACCGTATAGGTAGTGTCTCCAAATTTTCAGGGTAAACACTATGGCTGCTAATTCTAGATCATGCGTAGGGTATCTGCTCTCATATTCCTTCAATTTCCGAGAGGCATATGCTATAACTTTGTCGTGCTGCATCAGTACACATCCTATTCCTTTAAGCGATGCATCGCTTTATATCACAAACTCCCCCTTTCCATCGGGAAGAGCGAGCACTGGTGCTGACACCGGCCTCATTTTCAGTTCTTGAAAACTTTCCTCACATTTCTCTGTCCATACAAACTTTTATGTCTTCCGGGTAAGTCTAGTCAGTGGACCGGCTATCTTAGCAAAATCTTGCACGAATCTTCGATAATATCCTGCTAAACCCACAAAACTCCTAACCTCTGTTGGGGTAGTTGGTCTTTCCCAATCGGATACAGCCTCTATCTTGGCAGGGTCGACTAAAACTCCTTTGCTACTCACCACATGTCCTAAAAACTGAACTTCTCTCAACCAAAACTCGCACTTCGAGAATTTGGCATACAATTTCTCATTCCTCAAGATTTCTAAGACTATCCTCAAATGTTCTGCATGTTCTTGCTCTGTCTTTGAGTAGATCAGAATATCGTCTATAAAAACTATCACACATATATCCAGGTACTTTTTGAACACTATGTTCATCAAATCCATAAAGGCCGCGGGTGCATTGGTTAACCCAAACGACATAACTAAGGACTCATAGTGTCCATACCTAGTGCGAAAAGCAGTCTTCAGTATATCTTCCGGTTTGATTTTCAACTGGTGATATCCTGTTCTCAAATCTATTTTGGAAAAATGTACAGCTCCCCTGAGTTGGTCGAATAGGTCATCAATCTTGGGGAGAGGGTACCTATTCTTAATAGTTAGCTTATTCAGCTCTCGATAGTCTATGCATAATCTCATAGTGCCGTCATTTTTCTTTACGAATAGTACTGGCGCTCCCCATGGCGACACACTGGGTCTTATCATTCCATTATCTAATAACTCTTACAGTTGAGAAGCTAGTTCCTTCATCTCAACTGGGGCTAGCCTATATGGGGCCTTGGATACTGGTGTTGTTCTTGGTGCTAATTCTATAGAGAACTCTATTTCTCGGTCAGGTGGCAATCCTGGTAAGTTCTCTAGAAATACATCCTCAAATTTGTTTACTACGGGTATGTCCTGTATATTAGGGACTTCCTTCTTGGTCTCTACCACATAATCCAAATAGGTCTCGTTACCTTTCCTTAACAATCTTTTTGCTTGTAGCATGGTTAGACATTTCTGGTTCTGTCGTTGACCTTTAAACACTACTTCTTTTTCATTCTGCACTCTTATCTTAACTTTCTTCTGTTCACAATCTATTTGCGCTCCTTTACTGGATAACCAATCCATTCTTAAGATTACATCAAATTCTCATAACGCGAATGGGATTAGGTCAACCTCGAAGATCTTCCCTTCTAATTTCAACTTGCACTTAGGGTGTACTTGATTTATAGGAATTATTTCTTTGTTTGTTATTTCCACTCGTAATATCTCACGTATGGGTATGGCATTAAGTTTTAACTTTTAAGCAAAATCTTGAGATATAAAAGACTTGGTTGCTCCAGAGTCAAATAAGACATTTGAATGTTCGGAATTTAATAAAAGGGTACCTGCTATCACATCGGTGTTTCGGACAGCACCCTGAACAGTCATGTTGAAGGTCCTAGCAGCTGGGGGTCGGCTGGAGGCAGCTTTGCTCATCCCTGAGGCCGGGGGCTTCAACGTTGGGCAATCCTTTCTCATATGCCCTACCTTCCCACATTGGAAATACGTTACATTAGGTCGGGTGTAGCTGTTGGCAAGGTGTCCAATTTGGTCACACCGGTAACATCTCAGAGGGGCTCTTGTCTGGGTACACACTCTAAGGTGTCTTTTCTTATAGGTTTGACACTCTGGTATTGGGGCGCGGGGTTTGCTATGAAATATGGCCCTAGATTGTCCGCCGCCCTGGCCAACACCCTTACTCGGGGCCTTTCTAAATCCGGGGCCTCGTGCAGGTTGGGACACCGCTCCCCAGACGAACCTGCTCGGAAGGCTCCTGTTCCCGGTTCCTATTCCTTGGCTTCCTATCTTCCTCTTCCTATTTTCCTTTTCCTTCACACTCTGCTCATTGCCAGCTTCAACAATCGAGGCTTTCTGTACTAAGGTGGCATAGTCTGTCAGCTCTAACACTGCCACTCAGTTTTGTATCCACTGTTTCAGACCAAGCTGAAACCTTCGCGCTTTCTTCTCTTCGGTGTTCACAAATTCAGGCACAAATCTCGACAACTCAGTAAATTTGGCCTAATTGTTGTGCATATGTTGTGTACTTGATGATTTCATAAACAAAACATCTAAGTAGATTTTACTTAGTGAAATAATGTAGCACTCGACGGATAAGAATTATACTCCCGACGGATACCTCATTATAGTCCCGACGGATGTTGACTTATTATCCATCGAGTGAGTAGCTTATGTAATTAATGAGTCTGTAGCACAGTTCTGTATACATCTTTGTATAAATTTTGTAGTAGCCTATAAGTCATGTTGACTTTAACTAGATATGCAGAATAGGTTGATTAATTGTATATAAATGATGTCTTGTAATTTTGCATAAGTGAAATGAAGTCAAGTGCCAAAATAGCTACCGACGGATGATTAACAAAGCCATCGACGGATGATCAAATGACTATCAACGGATGTTTAATATAGCAGTCGACAGATGATCAATGAAGCCATCAACGGATGTTTAGAAAGTCGACGGATGATCATATATCCAACGGATATTCATAAAGTCCAACGGATGATCATATAAAGAATTCAAACAGCAGTTGAACAGTGAAAGCTGAGCACAGCCGTCGAGATGTATACAAATCTACTGTGGAAGCCCATTAACTGGGTAATAGAGGACGAAAAGTAGCAAAGCTTAAGACTGATAGTTTTGATATTTATTCAGTTTTTTTGACTTTGTAATCTTGGTAATATATATAAACCAAGAACGTAGCAAATAGAAACAAGAGAGCTGAGATACAAAAATAGAGAAATCTTTGTAAGCAGAATCATTAGAATTTCCCTGTATTCTCAATAGTTCAATTTGTAAGTAGCTGTGAGCATTCTTGCACACAGAGTTCTCTCGATATATAATATATATCTCTGGTGGAATTGTTTGAATCCACCAAAAAGTTTTTAAAGACTCTTATTTTTAATTACTTATGTTTTGATTCAATTAAGTTTCTATTCCGCATTGTGCTAATCAAAACACTTATATCTATATTTGAGTTGAACATTTTTATTTCGAGAAAAAGGTTCAAGAATTCAATTCAACCCCCCTTCTATAATTCTTGCTATATTGTTAAGGGACTAACAATTGGTATCAGAGCAAGCTCTTAATCTACAAAGAGTTTAAAGATCAAAACAATTCAGCAAGATGAACAAGAAAGACGTTGGAGTCAAGATTCCTTTTCTAGATAAAGATAATTACCATCATTGGAAGGTAAAGATGCATCTTCATATGCTTTCTCAAGATGAGGCCTATGTGGACTGCATAGAAAGAGGCCCTCACGTTCCAATGAGAGCTGCAACAGGAAACGAGCCATCAGTTCCCAAGCTAAGGCATGAATGGTCAGATCCTGACATTGAACAAGTCAGGAAGGATAAAAAGGCCATGAACATTCTGTTCAATGGAGTTGATGTAGACATGTTTGACAACATTATCAACTGCAAAACTTCCAAGGAAGTCCGGGATACTATACAGATAATCTGTGATGGCACTAAGCAAGTTAGAGAAAACAAGATACAACTCTTGATTTAGCAATATGAGCATTTTTACAATGAGGAAAGTGAGTCGCTCAATGACATTTTTAGTAGATTTCAAAAACTACTAAATGCTCTTAAGTTGCATGGAAGAGTCTATCAGACTAGAGACTCTAATCTGAAATTCCTTAGATCTCTTCCAAAGGAATGGAAACCAATGACAGTCTCATTAAGAAACTCACAAGATTATAAAGAGTTTACTTTGGAGAGACTGTATGGCATCCTGAAGACCTATGAGTTTGAGATAGAGCAGGATGAAAGGATGGAGAGAGGAAAAAAGAAAGGAGGATCCATTGCACTAGTTGCTGATTTGGAAAAGGAGAAGCAAGTGAAGATGGAAGCTGTTGAGTCAACTTCTAAGGTCTGTGAGAACAAGGGCAAGGGGCTTGCAGTAGAAAGTGAAGATTCATTGAGCCAATATGACATGGAGGACATTGATGAGAACCTAGCATTTCTTTCCAGGAGATTTTCCAAGCTCAAGTTCAAGAAGAACTTTGGAGCAGCCAAGCCAAATAGAAACATGGTAGATAAGTCAAAATTCAAATGTTTCAAATGTGGCTTGGCAGGACATTTTGCAAATGAGTGTAGAAAGTCAGATTCTAGTAAGAAAAGGTTTGAGTATGTGGATTATAAGCAAAAATACTTTGATCTACTCAAACAAAAGGAAAGGGCTTTTATTACACAAGAGAATGACTGGGCAGCAGATGGTTTGGATGAAGATGAAGATGTCAGCTATGTCGATCTAGCCCTAATGGCCAAGTCTGATGAAACAGAGACAAGTTCCTCAAGCAATCAGGTAATTACTACAAACCTTGCACATTTATCTAAAGCTGAGTGTAATGATGCCATAAATGATATGTCTACAGAATTATATCATTTGCGTGTTACACTTAAGTCTCTTACTAAAGAAAATGGTAAAATCAAAGAAAACAACTTGTTTTTAAGTGAGAGGAATAATGTTCTTGAGTCTCAGTTTGTTGATTTTGAGAAACTAAGAATTGAGTGTAAGATTGCCAAGGAGGAATTAACTGAGTCCTTGAAAAAGGAAGAGATTTTAAAGAAGCAGCTTGAGCGTGAACAAGAGGTGATTAAAGCATGGAAAACATCCAGGGATGTCCATGCTCAAATCACCAAAGTTCAAGGAATTGAGTCTTTTTGTGATGAAGCCTGGAAAAAGAGCAAAGAGAAACTAGAACCTAATTTGGTAGATGGTTTGCTAACAGATGTAGACTCGACGGATGATGAGGACCATCCGTTGGATAACAAAAAGTGTTGTCCGTCGAAAGATGAAAATCCTCATCCGTCGGGTGTGAGCAAGCCCATTAGCAAAGCCAAACTAATCAAGTTGAATGAGAAGTATGGGTCTGTTTCCAAGAACTTTGTTTCAGGAGAGTCAAGTCAAGTTAAGAAAGGGAAAAAGGCTAATGTTGGTCACATGACTGTCAAACAGTTAAGTGACAGACTTGAGAAAATTGAGGTAAAAACAGAGACTAAAAGGAAAATCAATAGGAATGGTAAAGTAGGGATTAACAAACACAATAACTTCACACCTGATAAATATGCTCCTAGAAAAATCTGTGTCAAGTGTGGTAGTGTAAATCATTTGTCTGTTAATTGCAAATCTGCCATGCCTACTCCCATGTCTGTTCAGTCTCAATTTCCTAACATATATGCCATGCCTCCCATGCCTGTTAATGTTATGCCTACACAGAACATGAATGCACAGTTTGCTAATATGCCATTTGCACCTAATCCATATTATGCTGCATACAGTATGCCTCAAATGCCATTTAGCATGCCTTACTGGAATAACATGTTTACACCAAGCATGTCATTTCTTGTTAGCCATAATATGCATGATAATTCTGTTGCATTGAATGGTTTCAAAGGTCCAACCCAAATGACTAAGGAAGAATCTAAAATTCCTAAGTCAAATGAGATAAGACCTAAGAAACAGAAGAAGAAAGCTAACAAGGCAGGACCCAAGGAAACTTGGGTACCAAAATCAACTTGATTTGATTTTGATGTGTGCAGGGAAACAGAAGTAATCTTTGGTACTTGGATAGTGGTTGTTCAAGACACATGACTGGTGATTCTACCCTGCTCACAGAGTTTAAGGAGAGAGCTAGCCCAAGTATTACTTTTGGAGATGACAGCAAGGGTTATACTGTGGGATATGGCTTGATTTCAAAGGACAATATCATCATTGAGGAGGTTGCCTTAGTGGATGGTCTTAAACACAATCTGTTGAGTATCAGCCAGCTTTGTGACAAAGGCAATTCAGTAACCTTCAACAAAGAAGCCTGTGTTGTGACTAATAATCAAAGCAACAAAGTGGTTCTCACTGGTGTGAGAAGAGGAAATGTTTATCTAGCTGATTTCAACTCATCCAAAGCAGAATCTGTAACTTGCCTTCTCAGCAAAGCAAGTCAGGATGAAAGTTGGCTATGGCACAAGAAGCTATCCCACTTAAACTTCAAGACCATGAATGAGCTGGTAAAGAAAGAACTAGTAAGAGGAATTCCTCTAGTGGAGTTTACAAAGGATGGACTGTGTGATGCCTGCCAAAAAGGAAAGCAGATTAAAGCATCATTCAGGAAGAAACTTGATTCAGCAATTGAAGAGCCTTTGCAACTGCTTCACATGGATTTGTTTGGACCAGTCAATGTATTGTCCATCTCAAGGAAAAGATTTTGCCTAGTAATTGTAGATGATTTCTCAAAGTTCTCTTGGACATATTTTCTAAAGTCTAAAGATGAGGCTAGTGAAATCATCATCAATCACATAAGGCAAGTCAACAATCATCCTGATTTCAAAGTTAGAAGAATCAGGAGTGACAAATGGAACTGAGTTCAAGAATTCTGTCATGAGAGCATTTTGTGAGGAAAAAGGGATTCTGCATGAGTTTTCAGCAGCAAGGACTCCACAACAGAATGGAGTAGTGGAAAGGAATAACAGATCACTTATTGAAGCTGCAAGGACAATGCTTAAAGAATCTAAGCTACCAACATATTTCTGGGCTGAAGCTGTAAATACTGCATGCTACACTCAGAACATTTCTCTGATTAATCAAGCAAGACGCATGACTCCCTATCAATTATTCAAGAACAAGAATCCAACTCTAAACTTTCTTCATGTCTTTGGCTGCAAATGCTATATCCTGAGAAATCAAACTGATCAAAATGGGAAGTTTGATGCTAAAGCAGATGAAGGAATTTTTGTTGGATATGCTGTTGGTAAAGCATATAGAGTCTACAATCTAAGAACCAATATTGTTGTGGAATCTATACATGTTGTGTTTGATGATAAAAAGATTGAAGGACTGATAGATGGAGATTACCATAAGAGCCTCAAATTCGACAATGTGGAGATGGTTAGTGATGACAGTGATGATGAGAGTGATCAAGAAACAGTGTCTAAGGATAATGCAAACAAATCTACCACCAATGAAGCACAAAACTCAATATCCGTCAAGTTGCATAATGTTTCATCCGTCGGAAGGCAATCTGTGTTATCCGTCGGAAGACAACCTGCCTCATCCGTCGGTACTCAAAATTCACCATCTGTCGGGTTATCAAAAGGAGCAGGAGGTCAAGACAAATCACCTATAGAAAATTCCCCTTCCTCAAATCAAAGATCCACAAACTCAGGGGGAGTTTCTAGCAATCAAAACTCAATCACACATCAAGACAACCATGAGGTCTCTTCATCTAGAGCTAATCTACCTCAACAAAGGAAATGGATAAAAGATCACCCCTTTGAGCTTATCATTGGTGATGTTTCTTCTAGAGTTCAAACAAGAAGAGCAACTCAGGAGGAATGTCTATACAACAGCTTTCTGTCAAAGGAAGAACCAAAAAAGGTAGAAGAAGCTTTGTTGGATCCTGATTGGATTTTAGCTATGCAGGAGGAGCTAAACCAATTTAAAAGGAATAATGTATGGAAGCTGGTACCCAAGCCTAAAGGAATAGACACCAAGTGGGTATTCAGAAACAAGATGGATGAAAATGGTATAGTAATCAGGAATAAAGCTAGATTGGTTGCTAAGGGTTATTGTCAGCAAGAAGGAATAGATTTTGATGAAACTTTTGCTCCTGTTGCAAGACTTGAAGCCATCAGAATCTTCTTAGCCTATGCATAAGTCTATCAAATGGATGTCAAAAGTGCCTTTCTAAATGGAGATTTGGAGGAAGAAGTGTATGTTAGTCAACCTCCTTGTTTTGAAGATCCAAATTTTCCAGAATATGTCTATTATCTTCTGAAAGCACTTTATGGACTGAAGCAAGCACCTAGAGCCTGGTATGACACTTTATCAAAGTTCCTTTTGGAAAATCATTTCACAAGAGGTACTGTAGATAAAACTTTATTTTTCAGAAATGTTAATGGCTCTAGTATACTTGTTCAAATTTATGTAGATGATATTATTTTTGGCTCTACAGATGAGAAACTTTGCAAAAAGTTTGCCAAATTGATGCAAAGTAAGTATGAAATGAGTATGATGGGAGAACTAACGTACTTTCTTGGTTTGCAAGTTAAGCAAGTTAGTGATGGAATATTCATTAGTCAAACTAAATATATTTTTGATCTTTTAAGGAAGTTTGATCTAATGGATTGCACATCTGCAAAAACTCCCATGGCCACTGCAACTAAGCTTGAACTAAACACTACTGAAAAGTCTGTGGATATTTCAAGTTATAGAGGCATGGTTGGCTCACTTTTGTACTTAACAGCTAGTAGTCCAGATATAATGTTTGCTACATGTTTATGTGCTAGATTTCAGGCTGATCCTAGAGAATCTCACTTGATAGTTATTAAGAGAATTTTCAGATATCTCAAGGGAACACCAAAACTTGGCATTTGGTACCCTAAAGATTCTGGTTTTGATCTAACTGGTTATTCAGATGCAGATTATGCAGGTTGTAGAATTGACAGAAAGAGCACAACATGAACTTGTCAATTTCTAGGAATTAAGCTTGTGTCCTGGTTCAGTAAAAAGCAAAATTCAGTTTCTACTTCTATAGCTGAAGCTGAATATATTGCTGCTGGCAGTTGCTGTGCACAGATTTTATGGATGAAAAATCAATTGTTAGACTATGGTTTGCAAGTTGAGAGGATTCCTATTTTCTGTGATAACACAAGTGCAATTGCCATCACTGAAAATCCAGTGTAACATTCAAGGACAAAGCACATAGACATCAAGTACCATTTCATAAGGGAACATGTGATGAATGGTACTGTGGAATTACATTTTGTTCCAAGTGAGAAGCAACTTGCAGATATCTTTACCAAGCCACTGGATGAATCCACATTTTCAAGGTTGGTAAGTGAGTTAGGTATGCTTAATTACTCTTAAATTTATCTGAGTTATTTTGCAAGTTATAATGTAGCCAGAAATTTAGTTGATTTTTAAGTCTTGGATGGAAATTTGGCTAAGTCAAAATTTACATCTCGACGGATGACCCTTATCCATCGAGTTTAGTCATCCGTCGATATACTATTTGCTAATAAAAGTCAATTATTTTTCTGGAATACTTTATGTCTCGACGGATATAAGTTTATCCTCATCCGTCGAATTGTCTTAATCTCAGCCGTTAATTCCCTGAACATTATTCATCGAGTATACTTACAGTTTGTAAGCATTACACGATGGATAATGGGTGGAATTTTTACAGTTTACTTTTAAAAGGCTATTTTAGGAAATTTCAATTGGTTAATTTACTTTTTTTTATTATTTTTATCAGTTATTTTTGAGATAGTATAAAAGCTTATTTCATTCCAATTGTTTTCTTTTATCATTCTCAAATTCAACTGCTTTTATTCCATTCTCTCTTAAGCAAATATTCTCTTTCTCTTCAAGCTTTCATTCTCCAACAATGGCACCTGCAGTAAAGATTATGTCTCAAACTGGGTTCATTTATGAGAAGAACAACTTCACTGCTTTGGTCAATAAGGGTATTCAGCAATCAGAGGACTATCACAAGATGATGGACTTTGTGAAGAATT
Organism: Apium graveolens; assembly: GCF_009905375.1. Classification (NCBI taxonomy): domain Eukaryota; kingdom Viridiplantae; phylum Streptophyta; class Magnoliopsida; order Apiales; family Apiaceae; genus Apium; species Apium graveolens. The sequence goes on from NC_133655.1 coordinate 132,566,139, forward strand.
GCAAGCTAAATTACGCCATGCTGGAGTCACCCACAATCTTCTAGTGAAGTTGTTGAAGAGATGTGGACCACTGCTATCTACAACTCTGTTGACAAGACCATCACTCTAACCATTAAAGGTAATGAGTTCTGTATCAATAGTGATGTGATAAAAGCATGTTTCAAAATTCCTGATAATAATGTGACTTCACCACACAATGACACTGATATTATCAATATGCTTAATTCCATGCATTATGCACTTCCTACTACTAAACTAAGTGATATTAGGAGATTGGGTCTTAGGAAGGAGTGGAGTTTCTTGTGTGATGTAGTTACTAAAGTTTTCTCTGGAAAAGTCAGTAATTTTGATTCAGTGAATATTTCCATGCTTAACATGCTATACATGCTAGTTACAGATAAATTTTATAATTTCAGTGACCTTGTCTTGTTTGAGTTAGGTTTTAAACTAGGTGAGTTAGCTAAAAGAGGAAAGAATGTGTATTATGCTAGATTTTTCATGTTATTGGCTAACCATCTATGTCAAGAGATTGTGCTTGAGAACCCAAACAACAAACTGGCTTGTTGGGTTCAAGAGAGAAGACTCATTGCAGATTTGAACAGAGCCAACCATCACAGGGATGTGCCAATATTCTATCTTCCTGTAATGCAGGCACCTCAGGTAAGTGAGGTAAGTTCATCTATCCCTACAACTATTCCAACCTCCACTATTTCTTTGACTTCAGGAGTAGCTATGGCAACTGTGCCAATGACCAAACAGTTGCCTACCAAAGCCTCCAAACCCTCTACAATTTCTAAATCTAAATCAAAGAAAACCCCCTCTGGCATCTCTCAAAAGATGCCAGTTGAAAAATCCACAAAAGCAAAAGAGGGGAGTGTGAAGGAGGGAAAGTCAGGTGAGGGAAGGGGTGAACATCAAAGAAACCCCAAGAATAAGGTTGGAAAGTTGAGTGAATCCCAGCCTAGCCACACTGCAGTTTCCCAACAAACTGCAGTTCTTAAAAATGATAAAAGCTCACTTCTAGCTGCATCCTCCCAAAAGGATGCAGTTATTGAACAAAGCTCTCAGCCAAGAGCACATGCCAAAAGGGTTAGGGACACAAGCTCACCCCAAACTTACACAAGAAAGAAGAAATCTAAAACCTCTGGGGATGCACAGGGCACACACAGTGCAAACTGGTGCTAAAGACACAGTCCCTGCACTCTCTAAAATTCAGTTTGATGTGGCTCCAATAAATGTGGAGTCACAGCCAAAATCTCTAATAATAGAAGCATCTAAAACACCATACTCACCAACAAACTCTCTGGAAGTGGATATGATAAACACTTCAATTCCTGATTCCCCTTCTTTAACTCTGTTGGGGAAGCCAAAATCTAGTACAAGTGAGCATCATCTTTTAGATGATTTTTTGGCTCACTTGCCAATTCTTTCAGATACTATTGTGACATCTGTGCCCCAAATATCTTCAATCAACATAGAGTCAACAATAGTTTCTCTTCCCACCTCATTCATTTCTACTCTCTCGATGGATATTGCTCATCCGTCGAGTAGTGATTGTATCCCCACGGATAAGCCTAACAGCAGTTATCCGTCGGTAGCATTACCACTCACTCGACGGATATCACTTATCCGTCGAGTATCTCTGCACAACTTCAAACTTAAATTATTTCAAGTGCAGAAGATTTAGTGGTTTTACAGTCACTCTTAGGACTGAGAGAGGAGAGTGTATTGAGTGAGAGGCTGGGTTGCTCCCAGGCAAAAGGAGAGGAAAAGAGTGAAAATCAGCAATCCATTTATTCAGGATTGGAAAAAGTGAGTGAGAGGAGTCCAACCTTAGTAGGTGAAGGTGAGGGTGGGGAGCCAGGTTGAGACCCTGATGCAACAAAAGAGAGATTATGAGAGAAAAGCAGGTACAGAAGTAATAAGGGTGGATACAACCATTGCTCATGAGTCAATGATTGTGGATGATGCTGAAAAGGAAAGACAATTTCAGCAACATTACAAGGTTGTAATTGATAACATTTCCTTGGATGCTGACACTTTTACTCATCCTGTGTCAGCCTATCAATTGTTGGCTGCTCAGGGCAATGAGTAGGCAGAAAAGACATTAAATTTGGTGCATACTTCAGAATCTCTAAAAAGGGATAAAGCTGCTATCAATTTAATGCCTCCTACAGCTGATGAGCCATCTGAAGAATTTGGAGTAAATTTTAATGATGATGACTCTATTTCATTTGATGGAAGCATGAACTTAGGGGGAGATGAAGGCCCAAGTTCTACTCCCGATCTACCTAAATGGGCCTTGACTAAGGAATCCACACCTGGACAATTCAGTGTATCCTTGGTCAAACAAATCATGTCTATCCAAAAGGCCATTCAGAAGACTCAAATGCTGGTACCAAGGCTATTCTTCAAGCTCACCTAGATTCTTTGCATCTAATGAAGCTACAGCAAGTCAGACAGAATCTGAGTATAGATGAAATCAAAAAGGATATAGCTGACTTGAAGACATATAATTCTGAGAAGCTGGATTCAGTCATGCCATATGGTACCATGCATGATCTATTACTGAGACTGAGGAGAGAATCAGATTCTGAAAAGAAGTTGGCCAAGATGGAAGATAGAGTTCAAGTTATTAAGAATTCTGTGGCCATCCTTCTTCAAAATCAACAGTCTCAGACAAATCTTCTCATGCAACTGGCTAAAGCACAAGGCCTAACTCCTCAACTTGATGATAACAAAAAGGGGGAGAGAGAACCAAGTAAGGGGGAGAAAGGACCAAGTGAGGGGGAGAAACTTCAAGTACAAATCAGCAAAGTAATTGTACCTTCAATTACTGTCTCCAAGCCACTAGTTGCAGATGGTATAGATCTAATTAAAGCAGCAGCAGCAAACTTGAAAGTTGTTGAGAAAGGAAAGTTGAGTTTGATCAACTGAGAGAAGATTGATGAGGAAATACAGAAAAAGTTTGAACTTGTCAAGAAGCCATTTAAGTCAGCCATTCATCACTCTCAAGTCAAGCAAATCAGTGTGAATGAGATGAGCATGAATTATCTGGAAAGAGGACAATCTTCCTGCATCAAGTCAACAAAGGCTGAAATAATTCTTAAACCAAGGGCAAACTATCCAAAATCATCTTTGAAGAACCCATTGGACACTGTGTATGAGACACCCAAGCCTGATCAGAAGAAGTTTCTGTCAAGATCAATTGTCTTCTATAAAGATCCAGCTGATTCAGCTTCAAAAAGGAGAATTGCTAAGATATTCAGAAATGGAAAGGAAATTTGTGTGGTAGCTGGACATCCACAATTTGCTCAAGCAAAGAGAGAAGAAAAAGCCAGATTGAAGCAGGAAAAGAAGCAAGCTGCTCTAGATGCAAAAAAAGACTAAACAAAAGAAAGAGCTAATTGCTATCTTGGCCAAGTTACAGGCTGTGAATTCATCTCAACAAATTCCCTCTCAACCATCTGAAGCTGCTGAATCAAGGAAGCAAATTGAAGAATAGAAGAAATCCCCAAGGAAGAAAGAATTGGCTAGAAGAACAAAAAGGAAACTGGATATTGTTGACAAGGAATTGGAAGATCAATTTCCTAAGGTACCCACACCAGCTACAACTGAAGCATCAAAGCCCTCTGTGGTATTTGAAGATATAAAGGTGGTGGATCCCTACAGGAATATTCATGGTGAACCTTTTGTGCCCAAGGATGAGCCAATAGAGTGGGATAACATACCAATTCCCGACTTCAGTTTACCAATCCTTAGCAAGCCAAAAAGGACAAAGTCAAGGGCAGTCAAGAAGGTGAAGCTGTCACCTCTCAAATCCAAATCAGTAGTTAAAGCTCAACCCAAAGTCAACAAGGGAGACTACTTGTACTTGTGTGACATCAAAGAATTTTTAGATCTAAACCTCTATCTGGATGAACTGGATGAAGTGAGGGGAATTGATGCATACAGGAACCTACCTGAAAGGTTAGTATTCAAGTACAAAGGAGGAAGAGAGGTTCAGTGGCCACTTCACAGGATTCTTCAAGAAAGCCAAGCTGTACTGATTAAAGTTTATTCATCCTTCAAGAAGAACTTTGGGTTCAATATAACTGCAAGAAGACTAGTATTGAAGAAGATTGAAGACCTAAGGAGTATTAGAGCTAAAGATGCACTCCCAAAGACTCTAATCATCCCATACACAGGGAGAAGAGTGCATCTAAGGCCCTACTGGCTGATGGAGTTCATGGATGACAAAGGTGTGAAAAGATTTTTCAGGTTAGAAGACCAATTGAGTATCTCTAGCAATGAGACTCTCTTGGAAATGCAAGAAAAGCTAGATCTCTCAGAATCTGATGAACTGGAATTCCACAGGCAGCTCCAAAATCAGATTGATGAAAACAACAGAAAGCTTGGAAGAAGATCCAGACCTTCAAGAAACTAGAAAAATCTGTTCAGGCTAGAGGAGCATCTTGAAATGACTGTGAGCCAAACTTTGTACATTTTGATTAATTGAAGCACTTTCAGTAATATCTACTTATCTTTAAAGCTGTATGTTTAGGATGTTTTGTTATCATCAAGTATCTCTTAATTTATGGCTACAATTCCAGTAGACATAAATTGGGGGAGATTCTTGTGCATATGTTGTGTACTTGATGATTTCATAAACAAAACATCTAAGTAGATTTTACTTAGTGAAATAATGTAGCACTCGACGGATAAGAATTATAGTCCCGGCGGATAACTCATTATAGTCCCGACGGATGTCGACTTATTATCCATCGAGTGAGTAGCTTATGTAATAATGAGTCTGTAGCACAGTTCTGTATACATCTTTGTATAAATTCTGTAGTAGCCTATAAGTCATGTTGACTTTAACTAGATATACAGAATAGGTTGATTAATTGTATATAAATGATGTCTTGTAATTCTGCATAAGTGAAATGAAGTCAAGTGCCAAAATAGCTACCGACGGATGATTAACAAAGCCATCGACGGATGATCAAATGACTATCAACGGATGTTTAATATAGCAGTCGACGGATGATCAATGAAGCCATCAACGGATGTTCAGAAAGTCGACGGATGATCATATATCCAACGGATATTCATAAAGTCCAACGGATGATCATATAAAGAATTCAAACAGTAGTTGAACAGTGAAAGCTGAGCACAGCCGTCGAGATGTATACAGATCTACTATGGAAGCCCATTAGGTGGGTAATAGATGATGAAAAGTAGCAAAGCTTAAGACTGATAGTTTTTATATTTATTCAGTCTTTTTGACTTTGTAATCTTGGTAATATATATAAACCAAGAACGTAGCAAATAGAAACAAGAGAGCTGAGATACAAAAACAGAGAAATCTTTGTAAGCAGAATCTTTAGCATTTCCCTGTATCCTCAGTAGTTCAATTTGTAAGCAGCTGTGAGCATTCTTGCACACAGAGTTCTCTCGATATATAATATATATCTCTGGTGGAATTGTTTAAATCCACCAGAAAGTTATTAAAGACTCTTGTTTTTAATTACTTATGTTTTGATTCAATTAAGTTTCTATTCCGCATTGTGCTAATCAAAACACTTATATCTATATTCAAGTTGGACATTTTTATTTCGAGAAAAAGTTTCAAGAATTCCATTCAACCCCCCTTCTGTAATTCTTGCTATATTGTTAAGGGACTAACACTAATATTCTGCTACAGTCATCTTATCATGTCTCAACTCCAGAAACTTAATCTCCATCTGGGTCTCCATAAACCTAGGGAAATACTTGTCTAAGAATAGTTGGGTAAATCTATCCCATTGGATCACAACATCAGTTTCTAGGTTTTGTTTGGACTCCCACCAGTAGTTAGCCTCTCCTTTCAGCATGTAAGAAGCGAAAATAGTCTTGTGTCGTTCCTCAACACCTAGTATCTCGAAGGACTTTTCTATTTCTTTGAGCAAGGCCCGTGCTTCAACGGGGTCGGCCTGTGACGGCCTCAATCCCGGGGTCAGGAGTTGACGTCATCAATAACAGTATCAACAACACAACATAACCTACTCAACATTATTATATAAACACAACCCCTTCTTCCAAGATCTTTTCCAGCTTTAAGTATGACTTAGGTTACAACCATCACAAAACCAACTTACTAAAGACAATCCAAACAATACTATCCTTGTTCAGCAACTCAACAGACCCGCTTGAGTCCAACACAAATACCTCAGAGGAGCCTGATACGGAAGGAACTGGAACTCTGCCCTGACCACCACGGGAAAATCTCCTAGGCATCTGCAATACATATATAAAACATTTTGCAAGGGTGAGCAATAGATTGCTCAGCAGCACCATTATATGAATAATAATCAAAAACAGTTTATGATAAACAATTATAGGAACAGAAATCATAACTTTCTTGAAAGCAAGTAAAACATATGTGAACTCGATATCAAAACTAGCATGCTTTGTAAAACCAAATCATTAGTTGTGTGCTGTGCATAAATATCAATTTCAATTTTAGCATGCTTCTTTCATTTTCAACTCTTCCATCCAATCACAAGACCCATAAAACCATTTATCCCGTTACGGGGACCCAAAATCATTTGTCCCGTTACGGGAACCATAAAACTTGTCTCACCACAGGACCTATAAAACTTGTCCCATCACAGGACCTATGAAATTTGTTACTCTCCGGGAAACTCAAAATCACTTGCTCAGATATAAAAGTATTGGATGATCCCTGGTGAGACAGCTGATCAGGCTATATTATGAAACTTGTTCCGGAACTCAGAGACTAGCTAGGTCTCTATCACGCTGGGCTGGTGGTTATAATAGGGCACACAACCACTTCGCCTCTTACGCTAACTTCCAGGCCGTTACGGGCCTTCTGCGCACACTCATCCAATTATCTGATCATTTTTATCCAGTTTTCCAAATCACTTAACTATATCTTGTCAAAACAATTATAACACAACACATTTTCCAAAACATTTTCATTTTATTCAAAATTTTAGAGATAGGCATTTTCAGAAGTTACTTTTCCCCCAATACCAAGTCAATGAAACAATTTGAAACCCAGGGGATACGTAACTTAAATCGTTCTGTTCCACTATGAGAATAAAATAACATTATATTCATATATGCTGAACCATAAAGATATGGTCAGGGGTACTTGCCTTGCAAAGCTTTACAAACATTACTGATTGATCTTGAGCCGACACGAAAGCTCTGGCTTTATCGCCTAACCACTAGATTACCCTGGATTCGACTCCAACACTCAGGTCCTTCGATTGGAACCTTACTAAGCTCGTCGACTGTCCACTAGGCTATCCAATGCCAACTCTTGGGCCTTTTGACTAGCACCTACAAAGTCGAAACATCCTAACTTAGATCTTCGATTATGTTTGACATATCCTCTCTAACAATCTACCCGAACGTTAACAAAACCCGACTCATAACATACTTCATATAATAATACACGTATCAATTAGGGTTCACGTCTTTGAAAGTCGGTTCGGTGTTCGTTTTCAGAAAATAGGTATATTTATGCTTTTACGAAATTAGGGTTATCGATTTTCGTAAAGTATTTCATCACAACACATAATCAGATTTCGTATAAGGAACGTACATATAATCGATCGACGTTCCGATAGTCATTGGGTACGGCCTCGTATTTTCGTAATTTAATTTTCCGGAAATTGGGCAGCACCACCTTTAATTATCGGCTAACCTATCGAACGTCCCGACGTCAAATCAATCATAACACAAGCACTTAAATCCAATTGTGCAAGTCCCATCCACCGATTCAACCAACAATGTTAATTCATAATTCACATACACCAATCAAATACACTTATTAATTGTTATTATCCGCATTTTTTTGTCTTAACTCGTGTTTTATAATTTTAACCGTATTTTGTATTTTAAATTTTAGGACTCAGATTGTATCATCATAGTCCACCGTCCGCTCGTAAAAATTCATCGCGGATGGCGGCAAAAATTTGCGGGTGCCCGCATAAATTGGGTTTCCATCGCGAATTTTCACCGATTAGTATTATTATAACCTTCGGATATAGTCCAAATAATTACCGGAATTTATTCGATAAATATTACCAAATAATTCGAGTAAATACCCTAAATTATTTACTTCGAATATTTGGAAATTAATCAAATAAATCACCACAATAATCACTCGAATTCATCAATTCACTACATCAGAAAATCAGAAAAGAATAAAGAATCATTTCCCAATAGTACACGCGCTACACAGCAACACAGCTGCAAAACACACGCGCCAATAAGCATAACGCACACACACAAGGCACTTGCCGGAAAAGAACCGGCGACGGGGCAAAAAATAGAGCAGGGCGAAAACAATCCCACCCCACACCGCACATACACCTTTAATTATGTATATACGCATGCATACAAAGATGAAATCGAAGAAGAAAACAACGGAAAGGGGGGGGCAACCACTGACCATAAGTGGAAAAACGGCGACCGTGCCGGAAAAGAAGAAGAGAAGAGAAGAGGAGAGAGGAAGAGAAGGGAGGGTGAGAAACAGTGAGAGATCGAGAAGGATGAGAGCAGCGAGAGAATTAAAGGGAGAGACCGAACCCGCAATTGAAAAGAAAAGGGTTTTACAGGGATCAATAGAGAGAAAAGAGTGAAATAGTTTATTTATATTTATCTAATTTGCTACTCATTTTTATCCGAAATCTTTATAATTTAACGAAACGACATGCGATTAAAACTCCTCAAAATAAATCCAAATTAGTGCTAAAACCTTATAAATATCCCGAAACCAATAAAACATAAATGTTTATAATTTTTAAAGCATTTTTGACACATAACTCGGACCCGCGTTTAACGACTAAACGAACCAATGCACGGGTAAACTAATCTCAAAAATTTCCAAATATTTTTTAAAATTCTCGGAATATTCCAAACCTAAATAAATATGTGTTTCATAATTTCTGAAGAATTCTAGAATTAAATACGGATTTTACAAATAAAGGCACTCAGAAAATCATACAGGGCTAAATAATTGATGAAATATTGATTTCTAAATTTTATAAAATCCCAAAAATAATTATTATAATTATAAAACCATAAAAACAATTTTAGAAATATTCCAAATATGTATGCAAATAAATTTGCACTAAATTCACTTTTAAAAGTAAAAACGATTCAATATAACTCAACAGCTAATTACAAACAACCCGGTACACCCTAATTCACACAGGGATCATAATAAAACAACACATAGCGATCAAAACCAATACATATATTTTATTTAACTATTTATTTAATAATTACACTTTTAAATAATATAAAGTATACGAGTCGTTATATCCTTCCCCCCTTAAAAAGATTTTGTCCTCAGAATTTGATCTAACTATACACGAGGATATTTGTCAAGCATATCTGACTCTAACTCCTAACTGGACTCTTCCACTCGAGGATTCGTTCAAAGCATACCTACTATAGATTTAAATTCATTCCTAAGGATTTGCTCATAATGACTTAGGATCCGGGTCGATCATTCCACACAAAACAATTTGGATGAGAGCCCATTGGCTCCTACTCAATAACTTGGTTCGAATCAAGAACATATCACTTTAACAATGATATGCAGAACACATTATAAATGTCTGCAATTATAATGACAATGCTAACTCATGAGCACTTCATCTGTCTTCCTCGATACCTCAAACGGGTACATATATTTAGGGCTCAACTCGCCCCTTCTAATCAAACCTAACCAATCTCTTTCAAGGTGGAATTTTTCCAATACCCACGATCCTACTTTTATATCCATACTATTTCGATGCTAATCCATCTTCTTTCTTTGTCCATCCCAAGCTACTTCAACTCTTTTCCGAATCAACACCACTACATCTTTGATGAGCTGAATTAACGCAGGACCTAACAACATCTCTACTCCCACTTTTTCTCAATAGAGGGGAACCCACACTTGTGTCCATACAAGGCTTCGTAAGGTATTACTCCCCTACTAGCCTGATAACCATTAACATAGTAAAATTAAATCAATGGTAAGTGATTACCTCAGTTTCCTTTTAAACCCAAAATATATATTCTCGACATATTTTATATCTTTTGAATCGTCTTCTAACTTTGACCCTTCGTCTAAAGATGATAGAGGGTATTCACTTTTAACTTAGTTCCCCAAACATTCGAACACTTCTTACTCATTTCCATCAATTAAGGCTGGAAATTAATCTCATATATTCACTTGTTATAACCTTCAGGTATTTGAACTTCACATTCCACTTTTTCCCAATTCTTTCATTAACTCCTCAGTGATTTGAATCACATTCAATCCTCTCATTCTGCACAGGGCATCTATTACTACACCGGCTTTGCTTAGATGGTCGTTAATGGAATAATCAGAGTCATTTGTTATTCTCAGCCAAAATTTATACTTAAAACTCAATATATAGTTGCTTCCCTTCTAATCTTTGTAGGGAAATCCTTGGGCGTTCCACATAGACATCCTTAGTCTTCGAATAGCAGAAGATGTTATCAATAAATACAATCATGCTTATCCAAGCACTCCTTATACACCATGTTTCTTGACTGATACACTTGTTAATCCAAATGACATTACCAAAAATTGTGATGGCCATATTTTGTATTAATTGCAGTCTTCGATACGTTCTCAGGCTGGATCTTAAATCATTCCCCGAGAAATGACACACTCCTTGAATTAAGTCACATAAATAATCAATTTTTAATAGGGTTACTTATTCCTATTCGTCATTTTGTTAAACTCCCGGTACTCATTACATACTCTCATAATTTCATCCTTCTTTTTAGCAACATCTTTGGTTTAAATTAAGGGACTATATCTGGTATGCTCATTTTCCTTACTAATATCTTTTACATTTATCAAACTAATTATTTCGCCCCACTGGCCTTTAAAGAAATTCCAAAGCAATTATATATTACTCAACTTCCTTCAGCTTAAGTGTTTTCTTCTTCGTATCTTTACACAAGGTGGATCTACTCTATCTCCTTAGCTTTTTAACTCCTTCCTTCACACGATTGGAAGAGCTTCTTATCTTGCTCCTTCCTTTAGCAACTCACCCTACTACTGGCTTCCATACATTTTACTATCCGCTTCTCCTGAATTAATATTTTCCTTATGAAAGGACAACCAATTTGCTACTAAAATCATGTCAACTCCTTTAGCTCAAAGGGTGTCAGGTCAGCTGCACTACGTCCAAATTTTAAACGCTCGATCTTTTGGTCACTCTGAAAATTCTGCCTCTAGCCGTGCTGAATATTGGCCCTTGGGATGTAATACCTTGAGTAACCGTTCCACAACTCCTTGCAATATGCCCAACCTTCCTACAATAGTAGCAAATAACTCCTGTATTTTCTGGATTACATTCCAACGCAGCATGACCCTTATGACCGCATTTGAAACATTGAACATTCTTTGTTTTCGAATTTGAAAATCACATTAGCATTTAACTTCATATAATTGGAACCAACTTCTACATAACTGACCATTAGCTGATAAAATTAATCAACTCTTCCTTTTAATTGACCAATTGGAGCATCATCTGAAACACCACTAACACATCATAGTATATGCTGTATCTTTAAAAATAGGGTATTTTCCAAAAATTTGGGCAGCATTTCCTCTATATTACTGACTACCAGTCAGACTCAAGCTGACACCAATAATCAACCAACAACCATATCAATCCATCAACATCAACCAAACCACCAACAAGTATACTAACCATCTTTCACCACTCAACTCCATGGTTCACAGTACTGTGATACATAACATGTTAATAACCATATGTATCACTAACCAACATAATAAAACGAGGTTGGCTATTTCAGCCACAACTACCAACAAGCAACTTCGCAAACTAGGTCAACTTAAGGACCTCTGCTAGGCATAATAATCCAAGTTTCAGCCAACCATACTTCTAAAGGCGGTTCCCTATCATTTGCCATAGACTCGACAACCACTGAATTAACTTTTATTAAACACCAACCTTTTCCAATGGGTCACAAATCCTTTCTGCTGCAATCATTCCAAAATAGCAACCGGATACAGAACTTTTATTTCTCCTGACAGTCAATTTTTCGTTTACTTTCTATAACTAGGATGGTCTGACCATGGTTACCAAAGAAAATTCATTGTCATACAATACCAAATAAAATTTTGAAGTCAGGATAATTCATTCTAAAAGAAACATGAAGGAAATACGGATATGACTGGGAGCAACCATATAAGTACATAAGATGGCCAGTCTTAGTACCATACAGTTTACAACACATAATTCGGTGGCGTCCCACCAGACCCTTTATCACACAGACAAATAGTCAAATCATATGTATTGTTTGCCCTAATCAACCGATAGAACCTTCGAGGAAAGAAATATAAGGGTTCAAGGTATAAACCTCAGTGCTGATCCACATTCACTATAAGACTCGGCTGTCATGGCAGTCGTTGACTATTACCCTTCCACCTGAACTTTCACGGTCAGATTTGCTTGCTCGAGAAAAGAAACTAGAAACCTCAACTAGACATTGCCAATGATACCTATATATAAGGGAGACTTACTAAAATCTAGGGCAGTTCCAGGCAATCCCCAACAGACATCAGGGTTACGCCTTCGAACCCTTGACTAAACTCACAGACTCGCTCCTCTGGTTGAGTTGCTGACTCATATCTATATAGAATAAACCTTCTTGCACTCTTCTGACTTTATTCCTAACCTAAATCAGGGACTCAAACCTGTAGCTCTGATACCAACTGTGACGGCCTCAACCCCGGGGTGAGGAGTTGATGTCATCAATAACAATATCAACAAAACAACATAATCTACTCAACATTATTATATAAACACAACCCCCTTTTCCAAGATATTTTCCATGTTTAAGTATGACTTAGGTTACAACCATCACAAAACCAACTTACTAAAGACAATCCAAATAATACTATCCTTGTTCAGCAACTCAACAGACCCACTTGGGTCCAACACAACTACCTTAGAGGAGCCTGACACGGAAGAAATTGGAACTCTGCCCTGACCACCATGGGAAAATCCCCTAGGCATCTGCAATACATTTATAAAACATTTTGCAAGGATGAGCAATAGATTGCTCAGCAGCACCACTATATGAATAATAATCAAAAACAGTTTATAATAAACAATTATAGGAACAGAAATCATAACTTGCTTGAAAACAAGTAAAACATGTGTGAACTGGATATCAAAACTAGCATGCTCTGTAAAACCAAATCATTAGTTGTGTGATGTGCATAAATATCAATTTCAATTTTAGCATGCTTATTTCATTTTCAACTCTTTCATCCAATCGCAGGACCCATAAAACCATTTGTCCCGTTACGGGGACCCAAAATCATTTGTTCCGTTACGAAAACCATAAAAATTGTCCCATCACAGGACCTATGAAATTTGTTCCTCTCCGGGAACCTCAAAATCACTTGCTCGGATATAAAAGTATTGGATGATCCCTGGTGAGACACCTGATCAGGCTATCCTATGAAACTTGTTCCAGAATTCAGAGACTAGCTAGGTCTCTGTCACGCTGGGCTGGTGGTTATAATAGGGTGCGCAACCACTTCGCCTCTTACGCTAACTTCCAGGCCGTTACGGGCCTTCTACGCACACTCATCCAATTATCTGATCATTTTTATCCAATTTTCCAAATCACTTACCTATTTCTTGTCAAAACAATTATAACACAACATATTTTCCAAAACATTTTCATTTTATTCAAAATTTTAGAGATAGGCATTTTCAGAAGTTACTTTTCCTCCAACACTAAGTCAACGAAACAATTTGAAACCCAGGGGATACGTAACTTAAATCGTTTTGTTCCACTACGAGAATAAAATAATATTATATTCATACATGTTGAACCATAAAGATATGGTCAGGGGTACTTGCCTAGCAGAGCTTTACAAATATTACCGATTGACCTTGAGCCGACACGAACGCTCTGGCTTTATCGCCTAACCACTAGATTACCCTGGATTCGACTCCAACACTCAGGTCCTTTGATTGGAACCTTACTGAGCTCCTCGACTGTCCACTAGGCTATCCAATGCCAACTCTTGGGCCTTCTGGCTAGCACCTACAAAGTCGAAACATCCTAACTTAGATCTTCGATTATGCTTGACATATCCTCGCTAACAATCTACCCGAACATTAACAAAACCTGACTCGTAACATACTTCATATAATAACACACGTATCAATTAGGGTTCACGTCTTCGAAAGTCGGTTCGGTGTTCATTTTCAGAAATTAGGTATATTTATCCTTTTACAAAATTAGGGTTATCGATTTTCGTAAAGTATTTCATCACAACACATAATTAGATTTTGTATAAGGTACGTACATATAACCGATCGACGTTCCGATTGTCACTGGGTACGGCCTCGTATTTCCGTAATTTAATTTTACGGAAATTGGGCAGCACCTCCTTTAATTATCGGCTAACCCATCGAACGTCCCGACGTCAAATCAATCACAACACAAGCACTTAAATCCAATTGTTCAAGTCCTATCCACCAATTCAACCAACAATGTCAATTCGTAATTCATATACACCAATCAAATACACTTATTAATCGTTATTATCCGCATTTTTAAGTCTTAACTCGTGTTTTATAATTTTAACCGTATTTTGTATTTTAAATTGTAGGACTCAGATTGTATCATCATAGTCCACCGTCCGCTCGTAAAAATTCATCGCGGACGACGGCAAAAATTTGCGGGTGCCCGCATAAATTGGGTTTCCATCGCGAATTTTCACCGATTAGTATTATTATAACCTTCAGATATAATCCAAATAATTACCGGAATTTATTCGAAAAATATTACCAAATAATTCGAGTAAATACCCTAAATTATTTACTACGAATATTTGGAAATTAATCAAATAAATCACCACAATAATCACTCGAATTCATCAATTCACTACATCAGAAAATCAGAAAATAATAAAGAATCAGTTCCCAATAGTACAGCGCTACACAGCAACACAGCTGCAAAACACACGCGCTAATAAGCGTAACGCACATACACAGGGCACTTTTCGGAAAAGAACCGGCGACGGGGCAAAAAACAGAGCAGGGCGGAAACAATCCCACCCCACACCGCACATACACCTTTAATTATGTATATACGCATGCATACAAAGAGGAAATTGAAGAAGAAAACAATGGAAAGGGGGCGGCAACCACTGACCAGAAGTGGAAAAACGGCGACCGTGCCGGAAAAGAAAAAGAGAGGAGAAGAGGAGAGAGGAAGAGAAGGGAGGGTGAGAAACAGTGAGAGATAGAGAAGGATGAGAGCAGCGAGAGAATTAAAGAGAGAGACCGAACCCGAAATTGAAAAGAAAAGGGTTTTACAGGGATCAATGGAGAGAAAAGAGTGAAATAGTTTATTTGTGTTTATTTAATTTGCTACTCATTTTTATCCGAAATCTTTATAATTTAACGAAACGAGGTGCGATTAAAACTCCTCAAAATAAATCCAAATTAGTGCTAAAATCTTATAAATATTCCGAAACCAATAAAACATAAATGTTTATAATTTTTAAAGCATTTTTGACACATAACTCGGACCCGCGTTTAACGACTAAACGAACCAACGCACGAGTAAACTAAGCGTAACGCACATATTTTTTCCAATTTTTTTTTAAAATTGTCGGAATATTCCAAACCTAAATAAATATGAGTTTCATAATTTTTGAAGAATTCTAGAATTAAATACGGATTTTACAAATAAAGGCACTCAGAAAATCATACAGGGCTAAATAATTGATGAAATATTGATTTCTAAATTTTATAAAATCCCAAAAATAATTATTATAATTATAAAACCATAAAAACAATTTTAGAAACATTCCAAATATTTATGTAAATAAATTTGCACTAAATTCACTTTTAAAAGTGAAAACGATTCAATATAACTCAACAGCTAATTATACAAACAACCCGGTACAACCTAATTCACACAGGGATCATAATAAAACAACACATAGCGATCAAAACCAATACATATATTTTATTTAACTATTTATTTAATAATTATACTTTTAAATAATATAAAAATATACGAGTCGTTATACGGCCGATCCTAGAAACTCTGGGGGTTTGAGAGATTTGAAGGCCCTAAAGGCAGTAGCTATAGTCTGTTGGGCAACATGTGGCTGTGGTGGAATAGGCTGTTGGTTCAGATTTTCTCTTAACAGTTCCATAAATTCATTCATTGGGTTCCCTCCTTGATGCGTATCCTCAGCCTCTTCTTCTACATATTCTTCCTCATCATATTCATTATAGTCTAGGTCTTCTACAGTTTCCTCATTTACTACAGGGTCAGGTTCACTCCGTTGTTGGTTAACAGATTCTGTGGGCTGTGCCCTGGTTCCACTTCTACGGGGTGGCATTGTTCTGATAATGAAAATTGGTCAACATAGTTGTAATTATACAGTTGGATTATTTTATTCATATGTAAGCATGTTATTTATTACCTAGCAGGTTTCTATAAAGAGCAATAATATAGACATCAATTTCTTAATAACTGCTTAGATATATATTAATAAGATCTCCCATTTATATCTTGGGGAATGAAACAACTAGCTGAGTTCATACATGCCTGATTACAATATACCACTACTAGTCCTGAATACTGACATGAAAATACATAAGCCGTGTACCCTGAAGGGCTAGAAATGCTATCTACTACTAGCTATCCTATCAAAATTGGTGACAAGTCACCCAACCTTCTTCAAGGTCCATATATCTAGTCATTAGTCCCTCAGTTAATATCACTGCGAGTGAGGTCACACACCCTCCTCATCGCTCCTGCCAATATCAGCTCTGCATCAACTACCGGGATGTATCCTCCAACCGCTGTCATCCTCATCTGAACCCTGGTACGGAGCTCGATCCCATCGATCTCTCTGCGGGCTATGGTTGGGGAAGCAGCTCTAAAATCCCCTGGGTATCCTAGTCGGGTGGCTCTCTCAGCTGTCAGTGCCTGGCGTAAGTCCACAATATAAGCGGATGCCGCAGTGATCTCAGCGTTAAGTTGTCCCACTATCCAGTCATGTACGGCTACATGCATGGTCGTCGGTGGTGGTATAGGTGAATCTGGGTCGCTAGAGGATATGTCATGAACCTCATGGATCTGTGCACGTATCGCCTCCTCCTCATCATCATCAGTATAGGGCATAGGGCTCTGAATCCCTGAGGGTGGTGTAGGAGAACGAATAGTCGGGTGAGGGTACATCTCTACATCCCTCAAGACTACGCCATTAGCTATGAGGACATGAAGGTTAGTCTCCTCCTCTAGGACATCCTCAGTAGGGTCATCATCTGAATCATCAATGGGTAGGCTCTCTGGCTCGGGAATAGGGTCACGCTCATGGACCATGACATCATCAACAGGATCAATCTCCCTCCTAGGCTCCACTGGTACCTGACACAATAGGCAAGGTGTTATTAACTTAGAGTCAGAATTCCCTTGAGGGTCAAACAGTCAAGACTACCCGTGTAGCCCGATGACGAACTTGACTTGAGCTCTAATTGATTATTTTATTTTTCCTATGTTTACGTATTTTATGTCCTATCGTTTCCAAGATTTGATAACCTAAGGCTCTGATACCATTTCTGTGGCGCCCCAAAACCCGGGGTCAGGAGTCTCGGAGGCCACGCCATCTAAACTCTTACAACCACACAACTCACACTACAATATATAAATACTCACGCTTCACGGCCCTACATTTATCACATACACACACTTACTGGTTATTGTCTTGGAAACAAACTATCATATCTAGAGTACTTTCAACCATCAAGTGATAATTATTACAACCCAAAAGTAATTTAGTCTTACCGGGGAGTAACCTTTAAGTAAAACTAGTCCTCTGGTCAAATATACGTTTCTTGTTTATTATCTTACATAGGTCATACTTATAAATAAGCCGAACTAAAAACAACTGAAAACTAATCCGGCTTATTCGGACTACCTGTGGTACATCACCAAATAATCTACGAAACAGCTGGCCATTTCCTACCCATTTCCTGGATATGGTTCTCATGGCAGGCATCTTGATTCACTGTTGTGTTGTGTCAATTTAAGAAAACAAGTGTGAGCTCTAATGCCCAGCATAATAATGTACAGTATAAAAATGACTGTATGATAACATCATATATGATAATTATGTTTTATTAGAAAATAGTTTTCCTTGGTGATACACACCTTCTTATAAAAATAATTCTTTAAGGGATTTTAATATCCTGCGAATACCTTAATAGTAATCTCAGCACCTAGACTTGGGTTATGGTATTGCATCTCAATTCCAATTGGAAGAATTAGGACACTCGTTGGAGCCACCGTATACGATGATCAGTCATAATACGATAATAGTAACCTTTTCTACTAGTAGAAGGACGACATCTTCGTATCCCGGTTATCACCCTTGCCGCATTCGGGCTACGTGTCCCATTTTTGGTTATACACATACTTCACAAGTTCCTGAGTACACTGAGTACTTTCGCCTGCGGTACCTTTGGTAGTCCATCTAGCACACATAGTACCAGAGTCTACCCCTCCTTTGTCATTTGAAAAGAATTCTATCATATCTCGAGAACTTGAACCACATCGAAGTTCCCCAAGCATTTTGCTTGTTGATAGAAACAGCTTATCTCACTAAGATATAAGTGTATATATGTATATACGTACTTCCGAGATTTTTGGAGCAAGTACTAAGGATGTGAGTTGACCGTTGTCAACAGATAATTAAATAAGGGGAAAAAGTTTCTCCTTGAAACTATATTCAAAATATTAAATAAGTCGGGATAATATTCACCGACGATCTGAAATTATTCGAATGATATTCTGAAATCAGGAAGTATATTTTAAATCAGGATCTATGATTTCTAAATTAATAATAAACCCTTTAAGAATAATAATAGTCGATAAATAATTAAACCTCGAATGAGTTTACTCTCTAAAATAATATTTAAAATAATATTCCTCAACTAGTTTGTGTTTACATAATTAACAATCTATAATGATTAATCGGGTTTGAAATAAATATTCGTTGGAGTATACTACTCCCATAATAAAGGAATAAGTATATAGTATTTATTATTCGAACCATAAAATATAGTTGAGCTAATATGATCGTTGGGAAATCATTTTAATAAAAGTTTGAGGTATTTTAATGTTTCGTAAGTGGACGATGAGTCCCTTTAAAACTTACTACTATGGACTTATAATCGCCCTCTAATATCACCGGAATGATTCCCAGGTTTTATCTTAAATCCCGACCGACTCACGGTCTTATATAATATGTCACGCTTGTAGCGGAATAAACATTTCACGATATATACTTATCGTACAACATCACTACATTATGCGAAAATTCAACAACTATGTATCATGGCAAACATGTTATTTATGCAATGATAATAAAACAATCCTTTCACAATACAACAGTAAATGGAGTTGGGTTCGTAAACTTGCCTGGGTATCTCGAGGTGGAGGATGCTCTAGGTTCTGCTCGGAAATCTATAACCATAAACACAATTCACTTCGTTAGGACCCGTTCTAATTTACGGCGGCTCGCACTCATGTGCTACTTATTATGCACCCTCTCAACTTATACTACCCTTATTATTCATTTAATTCATTATTCACATTATGGTCACTTCATTTTTCTAAGTATCTTAGGTTCATTCTCATTATCGTCGTCGGCTCCGCTTATGGATTCTTACGGTTTCTACTCGCGCGGTCTCGGCTCCGGTATTTTTATAAAATTGAGAAATCATTAGTTTCACTTGAAATTTTTATGCCAGTTAGGAAATTCAATATGTTACTCTCTGTAAAAATTTCATGATTTATGAACACTTTTAAGTTGATCCTTTATATTTTCAAAGTTTGTAATTCGTAGCAGTTTTTGGTATGATTTTTGGATCCTTGAG
Source organism: Apium graveolens (assembly GCF_009905375.1). Classification (NCBI taxonomy): domain Eukaryota; kingdom Viridiplantae; phylum Streptophyta; class Magnoliopsida; order Apiales; family Apiaceae; genus Apium; species Apium graveolens. Next base: position 132,586,121 of record NC_133655.1, read on the forward strand.
ATGTTTTCTTGAGGATGGTGGAGGCTTGGAAGTGCTTGGTATGATTTTCGGAACCTAAAACCACCATTGAAATCAAGAAACCAAAGAGAGGTTACTATTGATACTATTCACTAGTGAGTTTCTTGATTTTATTTCACCCATCAAACCTTGATAAAAAGAGATGAAAGAATTTTCTTACCTTAGTTTAATATCTAGGAGGCTTGAGAATTAATGGGATGATTTTATCATGGCTAGATTTTGAGATTTGAATTTGGATTTCCTTTTTTTTCTTCAAGGGCCGAATGGAACAATGTGAAGGGGGTATTTATACTTGCTTCTCTTTGTTGCTTCTCTTGGTTGCGTCTATAGGTTGCTTCTAGGAAATGGGGTGTGATATCTTTCATTGATTTTTATTCTCCTAGGTTGAATCCTAGGTTTATTCTTGTTGCAAATCTTGGGGACAAAATCTAAGTAGATTGCTAGGTTACAAGCTAACTACATGTGTTAGCTTCCTTAGCACACTATTTTGCTAGCTAGCTTGATCATCCTATGGTTAGCTCACTATTTGATGAAGTAACCATGGTTACTTCCTTACCATTATTTAGTTAGTGCGTTATGTTTATTTAATCGTTTACGCGTTCGCTCGGTTGCTTAAACGTTTTCGCAATACTACTCATAAATGGTTCGCGACGTAATTCCTTTCGTATTTATTCCTTATATTTTTAATTATCATACTTGAATATAAATACGCAGGGTTTTAATCTCATAATTATATCGTGATTCCCGTAATCCTCGATGAGTCGTAAATACGGTCGTTTTTCAAAGTTCATTTTCTTCGAAAACTAATAGCGTTTATATACACTCATTTGGTATGTATAATCGTAATATCAACTCCAAAACTCCTTTTCTCATGCATTACATAGTGTGGGCTCAAAAGTTTTTTTCCGTCCGTCAGGGTTACTATTCATTAAACGTTTACAAGGTCTCAAAAATTTGAGTTATTACAAATTTTATGTTGAACAGCCTCTAGGGTTCATTGATCCAAGGTATCCAGATCATGTCTACTTACTAGATAAAGCACTCTATGGATTGAAGCAAGCTCCAAGGGCCTGGTATGAAACACTTGCTCTATTTCTGCTAGAGAGTAGTTTCACAAGAAGTACAATTGATAAAACTCTCTTTTACAAATACCATGGTAAGGACTTGTTATTAGTACAAATATATGTTGATGTTATCATTTTTGGATCTACTAATGATAAACTTTGTGAGAGATTTGCAAAGCTAATGCAGTCTAGGTATCAAATGAGTATGATGGGAGAATTAAGTTATTTTCTGGGGTTAAAAGTTAAACAGACTGATGAAGGGATCTTCGTAAATTATTCCAAATACACCAGGAATTTACTCAAAAGATTTGGAATGCAAGATTGCTTAACTGCATCAACTCCCATGGCCACTGCAACCAAGTTAGATTTAAATACTGGTTCTTTAGTAGATATAACTAACTATAGAGGTATGATTGGCTCACTCCTATATTTGACTGCTAGTAGACTTGATACCATGTATGCTACTTGTCTCCGTGCAAGGTTCCAATTTGATCCTAGAGAACCTCATCTATTAGCTGTGAAAATAATTTTTAAGTATCCCAAATGCACCATGAATCCAGGATTATGGTATTTCAGAGATTCAGACTTAAATCTAATTGGATATTCAGATGCTGATTTTGTAGGATACAAAATAGATAGGAAAAGCGCTTCTGGAAGCTTCCAATTTCTTGGTGGCAGATTGGTTTCTTGGTACAGCAAGAAACAAAAGTCAATCTCCACATCAACTGCAGAAGCAGAATATATTATTGTAGGAAGCTGTTGTGCTCAGGTTCTATGGATGAAGAATCAGCTGCTGGATTATTGGTTAGACTATTCTTCTATTCCTATATATTGTGATAATTAAGTGCTATTTCAATGACAGGAAATCCAGTGCAGCATTCAATGACTAAGCACATCAGTATTAGGTACCATTTTATAAGGGAACATGTGGAAGCAGGTATAGTGGAATTTGTCTTTGTTCCAACAGATCAGCAAGTAACAGATATATTCACCAAGCCTCTCTGTGAAGCTACATTCACAATATTGGTCAATGAATTGGGAATGATTTCAGGACAATTCTCAAACTCTGATAATTAAGTCTGCTGATAATTTTGAAGCATAGTATCTTATTACTTGTCAGTACTTATAAGATACTGATTCTTGTGCTAAATATTGATGCCATGATAACATGCAAATTGTGCTAAATGATTTTATATGAAAACTGCATGTTGAACTACTGATTATGCTTACATGCTTTGTTATTAGTTAAACTCGTTTTGACTAATAGGTTCTGTCAGTAGTTGATAAATTCTGATATTGGTCAACCCATTTTTGACTGATAAATCCTGATAGTTGTGATTACATGCTGATAATGGTCAAACTTTGATTGACTATTTTTATGAAGATATTTTTTTATTCAGTATTGTAATTACAAGTGTTAGATATATTTGAGATATCATGTCTAATATGATTTGTATTTAGTTTTTCAGAACTTAACAACATGACAAATCAGGACTTACTGAAATTAGGACTTACTGGAAGTCAAAACTTAATATCAGAACTTAAGGTCATATCCGAACTTAAGTGCGGGAAGACTTTCAGTTAAGGAATAAAGCTGATTTACAGGAGAATATCGAGACTAAAACAAAAGAAGATATGCATGGAAAGAGTTAGAAGACTCGAAGACTTGTAGAAGATATTTGATTGATATATTTTAGGAGACAGAATTGTATTCCATATCAATTAGAATATATCTTGTAACTGTGTACTATATAAACACAGACTTAGGGTTTACACTATATGTGTTATCATTATCGAGAAAATTATACATTGTAACCTAGCAACTCTTAATGATATTTGTTCATCATTGAGAGAGAACAACAGTTAATATTGTAACATAGTTTATTCAATATACTTGATCTTTGTTACTTACTTGTGTTAAATTAATTTGATTGTATAAACACTGTATTCAACCCCCTTCTACAGTGTTGTGTGACCTAAAAATTGGTACCAGAGCTTTTCTGTTAACACATATGCAGTAAAGATCCAAACAATCATGTCTGAAGAAGCACAAACTCCAACTAAGCCCACCAAAACTCAAGAAACTCAAAACACCCAAATTCATAGTGGATATGAGACTATTAGGGTCCCTATACTGAGACCTTCTGAATATCCCATATGGAAAGTGAAGATGGCTATGTTTCTGGAAGCTACAGATCCAGAATACCTTGATAGGATTAATGAAGGACCATACAAGCCTACCAAGCTCTCTGTTCCAGTTGCTGATCAACCAGCAAAGTCCATACCAAAGGAGAAAGGTGATTACACAGCTGAAGACATCTCATCTATTGCCAAGGATGCAAGGGTAAGGCATTTGCTGTATAGTGCCATTGATAATGTTATGTCTAATAGGGTAATTAATTGCAAGACTACAAAGGAGATATGGGATGCTTTGGAGACAAGATGCCATGGAACTGATGCAATAAAAAAGAACAGGAGGACTATACTCACTCAAGAGTATGGGCACTTTGACTCAAAAGCTGATGAGTCATTAACTAATATATATGACAAGTTTGCCAAACTCTTGAATGATCTGTCACTGGTGGACAAGGAATATGATCTTGAAGATTCAAATTTAAAATTCCTTTTAGCTCTTCCTGAAAATTGGGACTTGAAGTCTACTACCATAAGAGACAACTGTGACCTTACTGAAACTACTCTTGATGAAATTTATGGTATGCTCAAGACTAATGAACTTGAGATGGATCAAAGGAGCAAAAGGCATGAAAGAAAGTCAAGGACAGTTGCTCTTAAAGTTGAGGAGGAATCTCCTAAAGTGGTTGCCTCAAAAAGGGGCAAAGGAAAGGCTCTCATCATAAAGTCTGATTCAGAGTCATCATATTCAGATGATGATGATTCAGAAACTGAAAGTTTACCTAAAATGGATGGTGATGAAGAGATAATGAAACTATGTGCTCTTATGGTGAAGGTTATCACAAAGATAGCCTACAAGAAATTCAGAAAGGGAAAGAAGTTTTCCAGAAAAAGTGGAAGTTCTGATAAGAAAGGGTTCAGAAAGTCTGAAGGCAGAGGAGGAAATTCTGACAGAGGAGACAACTCAAATGTCAAATGCTACAATTGTGGTGAAAGAGGCCACATATCTCCTGACTACAATAAAGGAAAAAGTGACAAAGGCAAGGCACTTGTCACAAAGAAGAAAAGCTAGACAGACACTTCAGATTCTGAACATGAGGTGAACTATGCCTTGATGGAAAATGCTTATAGCAGTCCTGAAACTGCTGAATTAAAGGTACCTCAAACAACTTATGCTTTTCATACTGATGATATTACTGAGTTGAGATTATATCTTAAAACTATGTTCATTAGTTATAGAGATCGGACTTTAACATGTGAAAGATTAACATCTGAAAATCTTGCTTTTAAAAAGAGAAATGACTATTTAGAAAAGGAGTTAGTTTTTCTTCATCAAACTAAGAAAGAAAGAGACGATGCTTTGTATGTTAGAGATGAAGTGTTAAAATTGAATGAATCTCTAAAAGCTGACTTAGAAAAGGAAAAAGAGATTATCAGTATAAATTCTGACAAATTAAAACAGGATAAACCAGCTGAAGTAAACATAGGCTTAATGACAAAGAAGCAGCTTAAGCATAAGCTGAAAGAGATTAGAAATGTCAACAAGGTAAAGGAAGCTAGGAAAATTAGGAATGGAAAGGAAGGTGTGAATAAAAGCAACAATTATATGCCTGTTCCTAATGCTCCTAGAAAGAAATATTATGATTATGGAAATTCTAACCATCTTGCTTCTTTTTGTAGGAAAAATAAAGATATAAACTTTTTACCTCCTAAATCAGGAGTTGAGAGTCAGTCTGTTAGGTTTAAGCCACAAAATCCTTGTTTTCATTGTGGTAGTTTATGGCATTCCATTTATACTTGTAAGGAATATCATAGTTTGTACTATGATTATTATCTAATAAAACCTTCTTTGAAGAAAGTTAGTATTATTCTTTCTAGTGTAAAGTCTGATGCAAAGTCTGATATAAATTTTGATAAACAGCATGTTAGCATAAACTCTGAAATTAAATCCGCTGCAAATGCTAACAAACTTAAAAGGCCAAAGGATCCAAGCAATTCTGGGTCCTTAAAACTAACCAATAGTGGTCTTTGTGATTGCAGGGCAACAGGAAAAATATCCTAGTGCTGGACAGTGGATGTTCAGGACATATAACTGGAAATAAAGCCCTGCTATCAGACTTTGTAGAGAACGCTGGCCCAAGAGTTTCTTATGGAGATGACAATATGGGAAAAACTCTGGGATATGGCAATATCAATCTTGTGAATGTCATCATTCAAACAGTAGCTCTTGTCTCGGGACTTAAACACAATCTGCTAAGTGTGAGTCAAATCTGTGACAGAGGTTATCATGTGGATTTCTTTGAAGAACACTGTGAAGTTGTAAGCAATTCTACAGGCAAACTGGTTCTGAAGGGTCAAAGGCATGGTAACATATATGAAGCCAGACTTTAAAAAAGTTCTGATGGTTCTGCAATCTGTCTGTTGAGTAGAGCATCAATTGAAGAAAGCTGGAATTGGAAAAAAAGACTCTCTCATAAATGAGCTAGTAAAGAAAGAACTTGTGAGAGAACTGCCAAAATCAGTATTTGCTCCTGATGGCCTTTGTGATTCATGTCAAAAAGGCAAAACAAAGAAAATCTTCATTCAAGAGCAAAACTGAATCTTTAATTCTTGAGCCTTATCACCTACTGCATGTTGATCTATTTGGTCCGGTCAATGTCATGTCTATTGCAAAAAATAAATATGCTATGGTTATAGTGGATGAGTTCACAAGGTACACTTGGGTGTATTTCTTGCACAAGAAGAATGAAACTGCATCTACTCTAACTAATCATGTCAAACAGCTGGATAAATTGGTCAAAGATTCTATTAAAATTATAAGATGTGATAATGGCACTAGGTTCAAGAATTCAATCATGGAAGAGTTCTGCAAATAGCATGGAATAAAGTAGGAATTTTCTGCACCTGGAGCTCCACAGCAAAATAGAGTTGTAGAAAGAAAGAACAGGACTCTCATTGAAGCTACATGAACTATGCTTGATGAAGCAAAGCTACCAACCTACTTTTGGGCTGAAGCTGTGCAGACTGCTTGTTTTACACAGAATGCTACACTCATAAACAAGCATGGAAAAATATCATATGATATGGTGAAGAAAAAGAAGCCAAATCTGAAATACTTTCAAGTATTTGGTTGCAAGTATTTTGTTCTTAAGACTCATCCTGAACAGCTGTCGAAATTTGATTTAAAAGCTGATGAAGGAATTTTTGTTGGATATCCACTTTCCACAAAGGCCTTCAGAGTCTATAATTTAAGAACAAGGGTTGTCATGGAATCTATCAATGTATCTTTTGATGATAAGAAGATTACTGGACTTGAAGATTTAATGATCATAATCAGCTGAGATTTGAAAATGAAGATTTAAATTCTGATACTGTAAATTCTGATGACTTAAATCCTGATCCTGTAAGTCCTGACGGGTTAAGTTCTGATGTCATTGAAATTGTGGTAACTACTCCAAGGGAAAATGCACCTGTCCAGGGGGGGCAAGCTGAAGATCCTAACACAACTCAAGATTCTCAAGAAGCATCACAACCTGCCACTGGCTCTTCAAGTTCTGATGAGCCAAATTCTGATAATTCTGGAAACTCTGATACTTCAAATCCTGAAGGATCCAACTCAAATTCTGAAGTCTTAGAGAGCATAACTACAAAGACTTCTCAGTATATACCAATGATTATTGAATGTGATGGAAGAGAAATTCTTATGCTGAAAAATTCTGCTAAGGTGGAAGTTATTCTGAAAGGAAAATGCTTATGTTATAATTAAAACTCTTCACATCCTAGAGTTATCAAACTTGGTGATGGACTTGAAAGAATATCAATTCAAGCTCTCAGAACAGTCATTTATCAAATTGGTGATAGTAAAGATGAAAAACTGATGCAGGTCAAAGCACGGTTAGTTGAAGTTCTGAGAAAAGCTGAAGACAAGCTGGTAAGAGATTTTGTTAAGAATCATTATGGATTCAGATTGATCCAGTAAAGTTGGTACATCTACAAGGACTGTAAGTTATAGTTAATAGTCTTATTAAACTCTCATTGCATTCGAACTTAAATGTTTTTGACATCATCAAATCTATTAACTTGTATATTTTGCATAATTTACAAGTTGAGGGAGATTGTTAGATATATTTGAGATGTCATGTCTAATATGTTTCATTTTTAGTTTTCAGATCTTAACAAACAGGAAATATCAGTACTTACTAGAATCAATACTTACCGGAAGTCAGAACTTAAGGATATCAGAACTTAGATTATCAGAAGATAAATATCAGAAGATGGATATCAGAACTTAAGTACGAGAGGACTTACAGTTAAGGAAGGAAGCTGATTGTTAGATATATTTGATAATGTCATGGCTAATATGTTTTATATTTAGCTTTCAGATCTTACGTGAACAGGATAAATCAGTACTTAACTGTTGATCAGTACTTATACTGGAAGTCAGGACTTAAGGATATCAGTACTTATATTATCAGGAGATAATCATCAGAAGATAGATATCAGAACTTAAGTGCTGAAGGACGATCAGAAAAGGACAGTAGCTGATTAAAGGAAAGAAGATCGAGATAAACATAAGAAGAGATATGCATGAAGAAGGAATTCCGTGAAGAATGGAATACTTGGAAGAAAAGATATCTGATTGATATATTTTAGGAAGCAGAATTATATTCCATATCAATTAGCGATTATCTTGTAACTTTGTAGTATATAAACACAGACATAGGGTTTACACTATAAGTGTTATCATTATTAGAAAAGATTTTCATTGTAACCCTAGCAGCTCTCGTGATATTTGTTCATCACTGAGAGGTAACAGTTCCATACTGTAAAAGAGTTTATTGTTTCAATAAAGTTTGTTTTCTGTTACTTAAGTTCTTAAAGTTCGATTTGAGTGTACTATATACTGTATTCACCCCCTCTACAGTGTGTGTGTGACCTAACAATTGGTATCAGAGTCTATCTGTTAACTTACATACAGTTAAAGATCCAAACACAATCATGTCGGACACAGAAACTCCAACTAAGCCTACCACAACTGAGGAACCACCAAAGACACAAATTCAGAGTCGGTATGAGACCATCAGAGTCCCTATACTGAGACCATCTGAATATCCCATATGGAAGGTAAGGATGACCATGTTCCTGGAAGCAACAGATCCAGAATACCTGGATAGAATCAAGGAAGGTCCTCACAAACCAACTAAACTCGCTGTTGCAGTTGCAGGTGAAGCAACAAAGACCGTACCAAAGGAGAAGAGTGATTATACTGCTGAGGACATAGCATCAATTGCTAAGGATGCTAAGGTACGACACTTACTGCATAGTGCCATTGATAATGTAATGTCAAACAGGGTAATCAACTGCAAGACTGCTAAGGAGATATGGGATGCTCTGGAAACAAGGTGTCAGGGAACTGACACAATTAAGAAGAACAGGAAGACAATACTCACTCAAGAGTATGAACACTTTGACTCAAAGACTAATGAGTCATTGAATGATTTATATGATAGATTTGTCAAACTTTTGAATGATTTGTCATTGGTTGATAAAGAGTATGATCTTGAAGATTCAAACCTTAAGTTCCTGTTAGCTCTTCCTGAATGCTGGGATTTGAAGGCAACGACAATAAGAGACAACTACAATCTTGATGAAACAACTCTTGACGAAATCTATGGAATGCTCAAGACTCATGAGCTGGAGATGGAACAAAGAAGCAAGAGGAAAGGAGGAAAGTCAAGGTCAGTTGCTCTTAAGGCTGAAGAAGAATTCCCCAAAGCAGCTTCCTCAAAGAAAGACAAGGGTAAAGCTCTTTTCATAAAGTCTGATACTGAGTCATCAAGTTCTGAGAGTGATGATGACTCAGATTCTGAAAGCTTGCCTGAGACTGATGCTGATGAGGAGATGATGAAGCTGTGTGCTCTTATGGTGAAAGGAATCATAAAGATTGCATACAGGAAGTTCAGGAAGGGAAAGAAGTTTTCCAGGAAAAGCATAAGTTCTGATAAGAAGAATTTCAGAAGATCTGAAGGCAGAGGAGGAAAGTCTGATAGAGGAGATTACACTAATGTTAAATGCTATAACTGTGGTGAGAAAGGCCACATATCTCCTGACTGCAAGAAGGTAAAGGGTGACAGAGGCAAGGCTCTTGTCACAAAGCAGAAAAGCTGGACAGACACCTCAGACTCTGAAAGTGAGGAGAACTATGCATTGATGGCAAATGCTGATAAAGAAAGTGCTGAGAGCAGTTCTGAAGCTGCTGAAACAAAGGTACCTCAGACTACTTATGCTTTTCATACTGATGATATTAATGAGTTGAGAAGATATCTTAAAACCATGTTTGTTAGCTATAGAGACCAAACTTTAACATGTGAAAGATTAACTTCTAAAAATCTTGCATTTAAGAAAAGGAATGATTTCTTAGAAAAAGAGTTAGTCATGTTCCATCAAACTCAGAAGGATAGAGATGATGCTTTTTATGTTAGGAATGAAGTGCTAAAATTAAATGAATCTCTAAAAACTGAGTTAGAAAAGGAAAGAGAGATTATCAGGACTTGGACTAACTCTAGCAAAACAACTCAAAATTTGCTAAGTAGTGGAAACTGGAAAGAGGGCTTAGGTTATGGAGAAGATAAGAATGATAAAGGAACTGAAGAAATTAAGCCTGTTGTTAAGCAAAAGCCAAAGTTTAAACCTGTTAAGTTTGTAACTGTAAAGTCTGAAAATGAGAAATCAGAAGTTAAAGAGGAATTAACTTCTGACAAACTAAAACAGGAAAAGACAGCTGAAGTGAACATAGGCTTAATGACAAAGAAGCAGCTTAAGCATAAGCTGAAAGATGTCAAGAATGCAAACAAGGTAAAATCACCTAGGAAAAATAGGAATGGAAAGGAAGGTGTGAATAAAAGCTATGATTATAAACCTGTTCCTAATGCTCCTAGGAAAACATGTCATAACTATGGAAGTTCTAACCATCTGGCTTCTTTTTGCAGGAAAAATAAGAATATTAACTCCTTACCTTCAAAATTATGAGTTAAGAGTCAGTCTGTTAGATACAAACCACAAAATCCTTGTTTTCATTGTGGTAGTTTATGGCATTCCATTTATACTTGTAAGGAATATCATAGTTTGTACTATGATTATTATCAAATAAAACCTTCTTTGAAGAAAGTTTCCATTGTTCCTTCTAGTGTAAATTCTGATTCAAAGTCTGATAGTGTAAGTTCTGATAAGAAAAATGTTAACATAAACTCTGATGCTAAATCCGTTGCAAATGTTAACAAACTTAATAAGGCCAAAAGATCCAAGCAAGTCTGGGTCCTTAAAACTAATAATTAGTGGTCTTTGTGATTGCAGGGCAACAGGAAAAATATTCTAGTTCTGGACAGTGGATGTTCAGGACATATGACTGGAAATAAGGCCCTGCTATCAGACTTTGTGGAAAAAGTTGGCCCAAGTGTTTCTTATGGAGATGGCAACATTGGAAAAACATTGGGATATGGCAATATCAATCTTGGAAATGTCATAATTAAACAAGTAGCTCTGGTCTCAGGACTTAAACACAACCTACTGAGTATAAGTCAAATATGTGACAGAGGTTATCATGTTGATTTCTTTGAAGAACACTGTGAAATTATGAGTAAATCTAAAGGCAAAGTTGTTCTGAAAGGATACAGACGTGGTAACATTTATGAAGCTAAGCTTTCAACAAGTACTGATGGCTCTGCAATCTGTCTGTTAAGTAGAGCATCAATTGAAGAAAGCTGGAATTGGCATAAGAAACTCTCTCATTTAAATTTCAACAATATAAATGAACTGGTCAAGAAAGATCTTGTGAGAGGATTGCCAAACACAGTATTTGCTCCTGATGGTCTTTGTGATTCATGTCAGAAAGCCAAACAAAGAAAATCTTCATTCAAGAGCAAGACTGAATCATCAATTCTTGAGCCTTATCATCTTATACATGTTGATCTATTTGGTCCAGTAAATGTCATGTCTATTGCAAAAAAGAAGTATGCGTTGGTCATAGTGGATGAGTTCACCAGATACACATGGGTGTATTTCTTGCACACAAAAAGTGAAACTGCATCTATCTTGATTGATCATGTCAAACAGCTGGATAAAATGGTCAAAGATTCTGTGAAAATTTTAAGGAGTGATAATGGCACTGAGTTCAAGAATTTGATAATGGAAGAGTTCTGCAAAAGCCATGGCATAAAGCAGGAATTTTCTGCTCCTGGAACTCCACAACAAAATGGAGTTGTTGAAAGGAAGAATAGAACTCTCATTGAAGCTGCACGTACAATGCTTGAAGAAGCAAAGCTTCCAACCTATTTCTGGGCTGAAGCTGTGCAGACTGCTTGTTTTACTCAAAATGCAACACTCATTAACAAGCATGGAAAAACACCATATGAGATGGTGAAGAAAAAGAAGCCAAATCTGAAATATTTTCATGTATTTGGATGCAAGTGTTTTGTTCTCAAGACTCATCCTGAACAGCTATCAAAGTTTGATCTAAAAGCTGATGAAGGAATCTTTGTTGGATATCCACTTTCCACGAAAGCCTTCAGAGTCTATAATTTGAGAACAAAAGTGGTCATGGAATCTATCAATGTCTCTTTTGATGACAAGAAGATCACTGGTCTTAAAGATTTCATTGACCATGATCAGCTGAGATTTGAAAATGAAGACTCATATTCTGATACTGAAAATCCTGACAGTCTAAGTCCTGATACTGCAAACTCTGATGGATTAAACTCTGATGTTATTGAAACTGTGGTGACTATGTTAAAGGAAGATGCACCTATGCAGGGGGAGCATACTCAAGATCCTACCACATCTCAAGAAACATCCGAACATGCATCTGGCTCTTCAAGTTCTGATTCGTCAAGTTCTGATAAGCCAAGTTCTAATAGTGCTGAAAATCTAAATACTGAAGAATCCAACTCAGAGAGCATAGTTTCAGGGGGAGCATCAGAAAATGAAAATGAAGATAGCATGGATCATGGGGGAACATCCAGTTCTAGAGAAAACCTTCCATCTGCAAGGAAGTGGACAAAATCACATACACCTGATTTGATAATTGGAAATCCTGATGCAGGTGTCAGAACTAGAACAGGTACTTCAAATGAGTGTCTTTACAATTCTTTTCTCTCTCAGACTGAGCCAAAGAAAGTGGAAGAAGCTCTTCAAGATGCTGATTGGGTGCAAGCAATGCAGGAAGAGTTGAATGAATTTGAAAGAAACAAAGTCTGGACCCTAGTACCAAGACCAAAGAATAGATCTGTTGTTGGTACAAAGTGGGTATTCAGAAACAAAACTGACAGTGATGGCATAATTACAAGGAATAAGGCAAGGCTGGTTGCAAAAGGATATTCTCAACAAGAGGGAATTGATTATGATGAAACATTTGCACCAGTTGCTAGGTTAGAAGCCATAAGGATATTTTTGGCTTATGCTGCTCACAAAAAGTTTACTGTCTTTCAAATGGATGTGAAAAGTGCTTTTCTCAATGGAGAATTGGAGGAAGAGGTATATGTTGAACAACCTCCAGGTTTTGTAGATACCAAACATCCAAATTATGTCTACAGACTTGACAAAGCACTTTATGGACTTAAGCAAGCTCCTAGAGCATGGTATGAGACTTTAGCTCAGTTTCTTCTGGAAAGTGGATTCAACAGAGGGACAATAGACAAAACACTGTTCTACCTCAACCATGGAAAGGACTTACTTCTGGTCCAGATTTATGTTGATGATATCATTTTTGGATCTACAAATGATAAACTTTGCAAGAAGTTTGCCAAACTAATGCAGTCAAGATATCAGATGAGTATGATGGGGGAACTTAGCTATTTTCTGGGCCTTCAAGTTAAGCAGAATGAGGAAGGCACTTTTATTTGTCAAACCAAGTACACCAGAAACTTGCTAAAGAAATTTGGAATGCAAGATTGTTCAACTGCATCCACTCCAATGGCCACTGCAACAAAACTGGATAAGGATACCGGTAAATCAGTAGATATTACTGACTACAGAGGTATGATTGGCTCTCTACTCTATCTAACTGCTAGTAGACCTGATATCATGTATGCTACCTGTCTTTGTGCAAGATTTCAAGCAGATCCAAGAGAACCTCACTTAACAGCTGTAAAAAGAATCTTTAAGTATCTTAAAGGAACAGCTGCTCTGGGATTATGGTATCCTAGAGAATCAGATTTTAAACAAATAGGTTACTCAGATGCAGATTTTGCAGGTTGCAAAATTGACAGGAAAAGCACAAGTGGAAGCTGCCAATTTCTTGGAGGCAGATTGGTTTCTTGGTACAGCAAGAAACAAAAGTCAATTTCCACATCAACTGCAGAAGCAGAGTATATTGCTGCAGGAAGCTGTTGTGCACAGATTCTTTGGATGAAGAATCAGTTACTGGATTATGGGTTAACATATTTCAAAATCCCTATTTACTGTGATAATCAAAGTGCTATTGCTATGACAAGTAATCCAGTTCAACACTCAATGACAAAGCACATCAGCATCAGGTACCACTTCATCAGGGAACATGTGGATGAAGGTACAGTGGAATTGCATTTTGTTCCCACAGATCAACAATTGGCAGATATCTTCACAAAACCATTATGTGAAGCTACTTTTACAAGATTGGTAAATGAACTTGGAATGGTTTCAGGTTCTTTCTCTAAATCTGCTTAGACTTGTTCTATGTTATCAGACTTTATGCTCAGTATTTACAGAATTAATCTCATTGTATATTCTGTGCTTAATTGATAAATGTCTTTAAGTACTGACTGTTGTCTGATATATGTTTCTAAACTCTGATAAGTGATATGTTTGTTCTAGTACCTATTCAATCCTATGAGGATAACTGTGCTAGATAACTGACCTAGTAGTCTTCAATAAACATATGCTTCCATGTAAGAAGTAATTATTTCGGTGGAAATCTTATGACACTAGCAAATTCTGATAATTGAGCTTAGTTAAGTTTACTTTGTATATCTTATTACTAAGTCACAAATTAGAATAATGCTACTCATCTGTTCAGTTCTGATACTAGTAAAACTGCTGAATGTACTAAGTGCTGATGAATCTCTCTTATCAAAAGAAAAAGCAAAAAGATCAAAGAATAACATCAGGTACTCCTTTGAGATCTAGAGTAAAAATGTGGAAGGGACGACCCAAGTGCATTGCTGGTATTAAGTAAATATGCATTAGAAAAGTAAAATATTTTCTTGGTGACTTTTCACACTCTATGATTACTAGAGAAATACTCTGAAAATAGCATAAATTCTGATAAACAGTCGTGACTCACTTACACTGAGAAGCCACTGTAAAATAGAATTGCAAAAGATGCATAAAATTAGCACAAAACAGTTGAGATGGACTCAAGCATGAACTCATTCGTCAGTAGGTTTCAGGACAATGACAGATCTTTAGCAAAATTTTAGTTATGCCTTATTTCTAAGATGTACTGAAGTGAATCAGACTTTACTCTTTGTCTGTTTTTAGCTTAATGCACACACTAATCACTCCATCTGAATGATGAAAATTTCTGTGGTGGTCTATGTTATTTTAGGTAAACAATCATGGTGTCATTATTGCACAAATTCTGAGGACAAGTTCTAAGTTACACGATTAAGTTGTGACATCCATAACTCAGAACTTGTATGAGTATTTACTAAGATGGGTATTCCTTTTCCGAGTTAAGAAATTATGTTCTGATGACTGTTAAGTTCTGGTATAGGTCTAAGTTCTGATTTCTCAGTCTAATGCTTTACTTGGCTTATCTGTGAATAAAATTTGATAACAGTCTCAGTTCAAACTAGAATATGTTGAAGTGGAAGATTAATAGTCACTATGATTAGGATTAATGGTATTTGTCCTTGAACAGTCCACTGTTTCTTGTGTCTTGTGCGGTCTAGACCATGATTCCTTTTTCCAATGACTATTATTCTTTTTCAAAGTCTAGGGAGACGAGGTAGAATTAATTCTACCTGTCAGCATTAAATATCTTTGCGTCTCTTGGCATTCTCTTGCCTATATAAGCAACCACTTCACCTCAGTCTTTCCATCACATTCTTCTCACACACTTATCCTCCTTCTTCTGTCAAAAACACAATGGTTCGATACAACATGTTTTTGAACAACCAAACCTTCACTATGGAGCTAAGTTGTGCCGAGTGGCAGCAGGAGTGGCATGTAACAGCCATTCCTGAGGAGATCTGGGATTCTGTCCCACAGGAGGTGCTGACTCACCTTCTATTCTTCTATATGGATTACCATCGCCATCTGGAGCGATTGGAGGAGGAAAGGCGGGAAGCTATCCGTCAACAAGAGCGAATCATACGACTCGCCATCTTGTTCATCGAAGATAGGAAGAGGAAGATGACTTAATCTTGTCTTCATCCTGTTCTTCTTCATCCTCAGCTTTGTCAGGCTTCTTAGCTAGGACTAAAGCTGTTGATGTTAGGTTTAGGAGCTTAGGGAAAATCTTGTATAAGTACTGATGTAATTTCCATTTCATAAATGTATTGTCTTGATATATTAATGAAAGTTGTTTTTACTTCAAGATTTTGTCTCTGAGTTATTTCATCTTGTGTTGATAAATCCTGATTGATGTTCTGATGACCATATATATTGTGATTCTTATTAAGTTCTGATTCATTTTCAGCACTTACTCCTTTAATTTATCTTGGTCATTTTCATGTGTTCCAAATGCTTTACATCTTGCTGAGCACTTGACTAAAGCTGATGAAATGTTAAATTCTGATGATTTTAAAACCCAGCTTAGAGTCACTGCATTGAGTACTAAACATCTACAAGGTCTTCAATCCAATACTCATGCAGAGCTACACAAGATTCAGGAGAACTTTATCAAACAGGAACAAGTTTGGAAAATTGATAAGAAAAAATTCTTTCAACCTACCATTGACAGGATTGCTTATATTGAGAAAACTCAAGAGAAACAACAAGCTCAGATTGATCAAATTCTGACAAATCAAGCTTCTCAGCAATCGCAACTTATTGAAATCCAGACCTCAGTGGAACTACTTATCTCTCTTTTACTACCTGCTGATGCCAAAAAGGGGGAGAAGGTAATTAAGTCCAAATGCAAAACCAACAAGACACTGCAAGAAAAGGATGATGGAAAAGATGACCAAGGAAACTCTGGAATGGGTAGCGGTCATAGTCAAGGTAGAAGGTTTACATCAAGACAAGCTAGTCACAGAACAAGTTCTGATACTGGGAAAATAATAAGTTCTGCTGCTGGTAAAAGGATAAGTTCTGATGAACTTCTAGATCTTGATGAGGAAATGTCAAGACAGTTATTTCTTCAAGAAAATCCAGGAATGGACTTGGAAAGTTTAAAGGAAGAAGAAGCCAGACTTAAATCAGAGAAAGTCACATCTAAATCTGAAGCTTCTGGTAAAAAGTTACTTCCAAAACCTAAAGGCATTGTGATCAAAGAAAGGACACATACTGAAGCAACATTGGCTAGATCACAACCACAGATAGATCCAAGATCCAAGGGTAAAGAAAAGGTTGGTGAACCTATCAAGGCTTATGTACCTCCTGAGGAAGAAGAAATTGCTGATGAAAAAGATGATCTTGCTCTGACTTCAAGAAAAGTTCTTAAAACAACCTCTGACATGGCTCAAGTTGTTCAGAGTCAAGAAATTGTAAGTTCTGATATTCAGAAGAAGCAAGTAACCTCTGACAGAGCTCAAGTTAACTTGATATCAGAAAATAGATCAAAGACATTCCTACCAGGATTCACTAAAGCAAAACAGACTCAATCTTTGAAGACTATTGCAAGTGGTTTTGAAGCAAGAGTAGTTACTGGAAAGGAAGCTAGAGATAAAACTGGATTGGGAAGTGCTGATGAAAGAAGAGTACACAACACTACCAATGATCCAACTTCCTTGAGTGAACCAGGTATTGGAGCAACTCCAGAGAGATTGAATCAACTGGAATCTGTACAGATGGTTTACCATACCTACTTGAAAGAATACATCATGTTGTATTTCATGACAGATGGTAGGGTTTATCATATAAGACAAAATGCCATTCCTTTGAAGTATTTTGAAGAATTGGAGCATGTACTTTTCTTACTTCAAGTGGATGACAGAATAACAGAGACTGCTGCAAACTACTTAAAAGAACCGATTCAGAGACAGAAAATGCTTTATTTTGTTAAGTCTGACAGCATATATGTTCCAAAGTACAGAGATCACAATGGTGATATTGTTGATATGAAGCCTAATACTGCACAGATCAGAACGTATCTTGGTATTAAGGGACTTGAATTCAATCTTGAGTCTGACAAAGCTTATGTCATAAGACTAGATCAGGTGTTGAGAAAAGCAAAGATTAATGATCTCAGAGCTGCAATCTTTCAAACTGGTGAAGATACTGCAGAGCTTAAAGGTGTTAAAAGGAGAATGATTGATGAACTAAGATATGCTGAGAAATTTTTCTTGAAGAACTATCTCAGAACAACTCCTGACATCAGAGAGATCAGAAAATGAAGAAGCCAAGTCGAAGATCTACAACTGCTTAAATTCTGATATTTATAGAGATTGAAGTTGTTATCAGAAGCTGAAATTGGAAAAAACTTTAAGGACTGTAAGTTGTAGTTATCTAGTCTAATTCTCATGCATTTGTACTTAATGTTTTTGACATCATCAAATATCTGTTAAACTTGTATATTTTGTTAATTTACAAGTTGGGGGAGATTGTTAGATATATTTGATAATGTCATGGCTAATATGTTTTATGTTTAGCTTTCAGATCTTACGTGAACAGGATAAATCAGTACTTAACTGTTGATTAGTACTTATACTGGAAGTCAGGACTTAAGAATATCAGTACTTATATTATCAGGAGATAATCATCAGAAGATAGATATCAGAACTTAAGTGCTGAAGGACGATCAGAAAAGGACAGTAGCTGATTAAAGGAAAGAAGATCGAGATAAACATAAGAAGAGATATGCATGAAGAAGGAATTCCGTGAAGAATGGAATACTTGGAAGAAAAGATATCTGATTGATATATTTTAGGAAGCAGAATTATATTCCATATCAATTAGCGATTATCTTGTAACTGTGTAGTATATAAACACAGACATAGGGTTTATACTATAAGTGTTATCATTATTAGAAAAGATTATTCATTGTAACCCTAGCAGCTCTCGTGATATTTGTTCATCACTCAGAGGTAACAGTTCCATACTGTAACAGAGTTTATTGTTTCAATAAAGTTTGTTTTCTGTTACTTAAGTTCTTAAAGTTCGATTTGAGTGTACAATACACTGTATTCACCCCCTCTACAGTGTGTGTGTGACCTAACACTGATTTATAAGAAAAAAGATCGAGACTAATACAAAAGAAGATATGTATGGAAAGAGTTAGAGGACTGAAAGAATTGTATAAGATATCTGATTGATATATTTTAGGAGATAGAATTATATTCCAAATCAATTAGAAGTTATCTTGTAACTGTGTACTATATAAACACAGACATAGGTTTACACTATATGTGTTATCATCATCGAGAAGATTATACATTGTAACCTAGCAGCTCTCGTGATATTTGTTCATCACTGAGAGAGAACAGTTCCATTGTAACAGAGTTTATTATATCGAATATATATGTTTACTGTTACTTGTGTTCGAAATAGATTTGATTGTATTCTACACAGTATTCAACCCCCTTCTACAGTGTTGTGTGACCTAACAATTGGTATCAGAGACTATCTGTTAACACACATACAGTAAAGATCCAAACAATCATGTCTGAAGAAGAAGAAAATCCAACCAAACCCACCAAAACTGAAGAAACTAAAAACACTCAAATCCACAGTCGATATGAGACTATTAGGGTTCCCATATTGAGACCTTCTGAGTATCCCATATGGAAAGTGAAGATGGCTATGTTTCTGGAGGCTACAGATCCAGAATACCTTGACAGAATTAATGAAAGACCGCATAAGCCAACCAAGCTCTCTGTTGTAGTTGCAGATCAGCCAGCAAAGACCATACCAAAGGAGAAAAGTGAGTATATAGCTGAAGATATCTCATCCATTGCCAAGGATGCAAAGGTAAGGCATTTGCGGCATAGTGCCATTGATAATGTAATGTCAAATAGGGTAATTCATTGCAACACTGCAAAGGAGATATGAGATGCTTTGGAGACGAGATGTCAGGGAACTGATGCAATCAAGAAGAACTGGGGGACTATACTCACTCAAGAGTATGAGCACTTTGACCCAAAAAGTGATGAGTCATTAACTGAATTATATGATAGGTTTGTCAAACTCTTGAATGATCTGTCACTGGTGGACAAGGAATATGATCTTGAAGATTCAAATCTAAAATTCCTCTTAGCTCTTCCTGAAAGTTGGGATTTGAAGTCTACTATTATAAGAGACAACTATGCTCTTGATGAAAGTACTCTTGATGAAATTTATGGTATGCTCAAGACTTATGTACTTGAGATGGATCAAAGAAGCAAGAGATATGGGAGAAAGTCAAGGACAGTTACTCTTAAGGCTGATGAGGAATCCCCCAAAGTGGCTGTCTCAAAGAAAGGCAAAGGAAAAGCTCTCATCACAAAGTCTGATTCAGAACCATCAAGTTCTAATGATGATGATGATTCAGAAACTGAAAGTTTACCTGAAATAGATGATGATGAAGAGATGATGAAATTGTGTGCTCTTATGGTGAAGGGTATCACAAAGATAGCCTACAGGAAATTCAGAAGGGGAAAGAAGTTTTTCAAGAAAGGTGGAAGTACTGATAAGAAAGGGTTCAGAAAGTATGAAGGGAAAAGTACAAAGTCTGACAGAGGAGATATCTCAAATGTCAAATGCTACATTTGTGGTGAAAGAGGCCAAATATCTCCTGACTGCAAAAAAGGAAAGAGTGACAAAGTCAAGGCACTTGTTGTTAGGGTTTATACTGAAATATTCTTTGAAGTATATACTTTAATAATAATTTATTTGAGAATCTTGAATGCATGTTTTCACATAGTCTGTATATTATATATTGCAGACAATCTAGTATCAAATGGGATAGCAGAAGATTAGATTGTCAAACTCCTTATATAATATAATAAAGGTTCACAGTCTAAGTGGTATTAGACAAACCACTGGAACGGCTGAAGTATTATTTAGAAATAGTTTATCTTGACTATTGAATAATACTTGTATACTTTGTGTATATTGAACAGGATCAAAATAGTAGAATAATTGTTTCTTTTATTCTGACAATAAAGAAGAACTAAGATTCTACCATATTATTATTGCTTAGGTTCTTAATTCGGATGTAGTAATAGAGACTTGTATTTAATGCACATACCTTGATTCATACATTAAGTAATTTATTTTAAATTACAAAATTTATGTATTGGGCAATGACATTATATATAGAGTGGGATATTAACTATAAAAGGAAACCGTGTCCGAAAACTATATTCGGGTGATGATGTCCTCTTGAAAGCTCATAAAGATAATTATGTTTTAATCCTGCAGGCAAATTTGTTCTTGCATAATTATAAGGTTGAGTGGATGATCAAGGATAAAAGATATTGATTAAATTAATTGTCAGAAATTAATTTAATTAATGGACATGCGATATCTTAAACATGGCGAATTTATAAGCAATTAATATGGGAGCCGAATTAAATAATTAATTTACAGAATTAGGAAAGGTAGTGCAAATATTAATTCTTTAGTGGATTGAATTAATATTTACTGACATTGGGCTTGGCCCGGAATGTCATTAGAAGGCCTGACCTAATGGCCCATGATCCCTACTGTAGCCTATAAATATTATCATTCTCCTAAAGCTAGGGTTAACACACAAAAACGAAATCACATCCTAGGGTTTGAGAGAGGCAACCATTTTTCTCAAGGAGCCAGCTAGGGTTTTGGAATTTCGGAGTTTTGGGAGAGGTACACCTTGGGAGATCGAAGCCCACACTTGGTCCAAGGAGAATCAGGGAATACAATAGAAGACGTGGATTTGAATCGCTTGCACCGTAGCGATTAAGGTTAATGTTCTATTCGTACTCTCTTAATTAATATCATAAAACGCAGGGCCAAGATTCGATAGATCCAACACTTGCCACAAAGAAGAAAAGCTGGACAGACACTTCAGATTCTGAAGATGAGGTGAACTATGCCTTGATGGCAAATGCTGATGGCAGCCCTGAAACTGCTGAATTAAAGGTACCTCAAACAACTTATGCCTTTCATACTGATGATTCTACTGAGTTGAGATTATTTCTTAAAACTATGTTTATTAGCCACAGAGATCAAACTTTAACATGTGAAAGATTAACTTCTGAAAATATTGCTTTTAAGAAAAGGAATGAATATTTAAAAAAAGAGTTAGTTATGTTCCATCAAACTCAGAAAGAAAGAGATGATGCTTTTTATGTTAGAGATGAATTACTAAAATTGAATAAATCTCTAAAAACTGAGTTAGAAAAAAAAAGAGATTAATAGGACTTGGACTAACTCTGGCAGAACAACTCAGAATTTATTAAGTAGTGGAAACTGGAAAGAGGGCTTAGGTTATGGAGATGATAAAAGTGAAAAAGGAACTGAACAAATTGAGCCAATTGTTGTTAAACAAACTGCTAAGCCAAAGGTAAATCCTGTTAAGTTTGTAGCTAAAACTGTAAAGTCTGATTCTGAAAATATAAAAGAGTCTGTGACAGAAGTTAAGGAAATGTCGACTTCTGACAAATTAGAACAGGATAAACCAGCTGAAGTTAGCATAGGCTTAATGACTAAGAAGCAGCTTAAGCATAAGCTGAAAGAAATAAGGAATGTCAAAAAGGTTAAGGCAGCTAGGAAAAATAGGAATGAAAAGGAAGGTGTGAATAAAAGCAATAATTATATGCATGTTCCTAATGCTCCTAGAAAGAAATGTTATAACTGTGGAATTTCTAACCATCTTGCTTCTTTTTGCAGGAAGAATAAGAATATAAACTCTTTACCTCCTAAGTCAGGAGTTAAGAGTCAGTATGTTAAGTTTAAGCCACAAAATCCTTGTTTTCATTGTGGTAGTTTATGGTATTCCATTTATACTTGTAAGGAATATCATAGTTTATACTATGATTATTATCAAATAAACCTTCTTTGAAGAAAGTTGCTTTAATTCCTTCTAGTGTAAAGTCTGATGCAAAGTCTGATATAAGTTCTGATAAACAACATGTTAGCATAAACTCTGATATTAAATCCGCTGCAAATGCTAACAAACTTAAAAAGGCCAAAAGATCCAAGCAAGTATGGGTCCTTAAAACTAACCATTAGTGGTCTTTGTGATTGCAGGGAAACAGGATAGACATCCTAGTACTGGATAGTGGATGTTCAGGACATATGACTGGAAATAAAGCCCTACTCTCAGACTTTGTGGAGAAAGCTAGCCCATGAGTTTCTTATAGAGATGGCAACATGGGAAAAACTCTAGGATATGGCAATCTTAATCTTGGGAATATCATCATTGAAACAATAGCTCTAGTCACAGAACTTAAACACAATCTGCTGAGTGTGAGTCAAATCTGTGACAAAGGTTATAATGTGAATTTCTTTGAAGAACACTGTGAAGTTATAAGCAATTCTACAGGCAAAGTGGTTCTGAAAGGTTACATGCATGGTAACATTTATGAAGCCAGACTTTCGACAAGTTTTAATGGTTCTGCAATCTGTCTGTTGCGTAGAGCATCAATTGAAGAAAGCTGGAATTGGCACAAAAGACTCTCTCATTTAACCTTTAACAACATAAATGAGATTTTAAAGAAAGATCTTGTGAGAGGACTGCCAAAATCAGTATTTGCTTCTGATGGCCTTTGTGATTCATGTCAAAAGGCAAAATAAAGAAAATCTTCTTTCAAGAGCAAAACGGAGTCATCAATTCTTGAGCCTTATCACCTACTACATGTTGATCTATTTGGTCCAGTCAATGTCATGTGTATTGCAAAGAAGAAATATGCTATGATTATAGTGGATGAGTTCACAAGGTACACTTGGGTGTACTTCTTGCACAAGAAGGATGAAACTACATTTACTCTAACTAATCATGTCAGACAGCTGGATAAGTTGGTCAAAGATTCTGTTAAAATTATAAGACGTGATATTGGCACTGAGTTCAAGAATTCAATCATGGAAGAGTTCTGCAAAGAGCATGAAATAAAACAGGAATTTTCTGCACATGGAACTCCACAGCAAAATGGAGTAGTAGAAAGAAAGAACATGACTCTCATTGGAGATGCACGAACTATGCTTGATGAAGCAAAGCTGCCAACCTACTTTTGGCCTGAAGCTCTGCAGGCTGCTTGTTTTACACAGAATGCAACGCTCATAAACAAGCAAGGAAAAACACCATATGAGATGGTGAAGAAAAAGAAGCCAAATCTGAAATACTTTCATGTATTTGGTTACAAGTATTTTGTTCTTAAGACTCATCCTAAACAGCTGTCAAAATTTGATCTAAAAGTTGATGAAAGAATTTTTGTTGGATATCCAGTTTCCACAAAAGCCTTCAGAGTCTACAATTTAAGAACAAGGGTTGTCATGGAATCTATCAATGTATCTTTTGATGATAAGAAGATTACTGGACTTGAAGATTTCAATGATCACGATCAGCTGAGATTTGAAAATGAAGACTTAAATTCTGATTCTATAAATTCTGATGACTTAAACTCTGATCCTGTAAGTTCTGATGTCATTGAATCTGTGGTAACAACTCCAAAGGAAAATGCACCAGTCTAAGGGGAGCAAGCTGAAGATCCTACCACATCTCAAGACTCTCAAGAAGCATCAGAACCTGACACTGGATTTCACAGAGGTACAATTGATAAAACACTATTCTACCTTAACCATGGAAAGGACTTACTTTTGGTACAGATATATGTTGATGATATCATATTTGGTTCTACAAATGTCAAATTCTGTGAGAGATTTTCAAAGCTAATGCAGTCAAGATATCAAATGAGTATGATGGAAGAACTTACTTATTTTTTGGGCCTTCAAGTCAAGCAAAATGAAGAAGGTACTTTTATCTGTCAATCCAAGTACACCAGAAATTTACTGAAGAAATTTGGAATGCAAGATTGTTCAACTGCATCCGCTCCCATGGCCACTGCAACCAAGTTAGATAAAGATACTGGCTCACCAGTAGATATTACTAACTACAGAGGTATGATTGGTTCATTACTCTATTTAACTGTAAGTAGACCTGATATCATGTATGCTACCTGTCTTTGTGCAAGATTTCAGGCTGATCCAAGAGAACTTCACTTAATAGTTGTGAAAAGAATTTTCAAGTACCTTAAGGGTATATCTGATCTAGGATTGTGGTATCCTAGAGAATTAGATTTTAAGCTAATAGGTTACTCAGATGCAGATTTTACAGGATGCAAAATAGACAGGAAAAGCACTAGTGGAAGCTGCCAATTTCTTGGAGGCAGATTGGTTTCTTGGTATAGCAAGAAACAGAAGTCAATTTCCACATCAACTGCAGAAGCAGAATATATTGCTGCAGGAAGGTGTTGTGCACAGATTCTTTGGATGAAGAATCAGTTACTGGATTATGAGTTAGAATTTTCTAAAATCCCTATTTACTGTGATAATCAAAGTGCTATTGCTTTGACAGGTAATCCAGTTCAACACTCAATGACAAAGCACATCAGCATTAGGTACCATTTTATAAGGGAACATGTGATGGAAGGTACATTGGAATTGCATTTTGTTCCAACAGATCAACAACTAGCAGATATCTTCACAAAACCACTATATGAAGCTACTTTTACAAGACTAGTAAATGAACTTGGAATGGTTTCAGGTTCTTTCTCTAAATCTGCTTAGTTTTTGTTCTCATGCATCAGACTTTATGATTAGTGTTTACAGATTGTTTTCTTGTCATATAATCTATGCTAAAATTGAGAATTCATTAAATGCTGATTGTTATCTGATGTGGATCTTTAAACTCTGATAGTGTTTTGAATGTCCTGTGACTATTCAATCCAATAAGGATAACTGTGCTAGATGCTGACCTAATAGTCTTTAACATACTAGAAATCCTATGTTTGAATTAGTTATTTATGTGGAATCTCATTAACACAAGCAAATTCTGATTTTGAGCTTAGTCAAGTTTACTTTGTGTATCTTATTACTAAGTCACAAACTAGATTCTTTCTTCTTATCTGTCAAATTCTGATGTCAATAAACTTAAGGATGAACTAAATGTTGATAAGCCTCACTTATCAAAAGAAAAGAAAAGTCAGGTACTCCTTTCAGATTTAGAGTAAATATGTGGAAGGGAAGACCCAAGTGCATTGCAGGTATTAAGTAATATGCATTAGAAAAGCGAATAAATTTTCTTGGTGACTTTTCACATTCTCTGATTACTGGAGAAATACTATGAGAACAACATAAAGTCTGATAAGCAGTCATGACTCACTTACACTGAGAAGCCACTGTAAAAAGGAATTTCAAAAGATGCATAAAATGAGCACAAATAGTTGAGGTGGACTCTTGCATAAATTTGTTCTATAGTAGACTTCATGATTGATGACAGATTTTAAGCACTTTTCTTAGTTATGCCTTATTTCTAAGATGTACTAAAGTTTATCAGACTTTAATCTTTATCTGATATTCTGCTGAAAGCACACACTTTCACTCCATATGAATGATGAAAATTACCGTGGTGTTTAAGTTGTTTTTGACAAACAGTTAAGTGTCATTTGCATAAAATTCCGAGGACAAGTTCTAATGATTAAACTCCGAAGAAAACAAGTCAGTATTTGTATGAAGAATCACAGAAAAAGATATTCACTTTTTGAGTTCAGAAGCCATATTCTGATGACTGTTAAAATCTGATATAAGTTTAAGTTCTGATATTAAATCCTGATGGAATCCTTGATGCTTATGTGGCATTATTTTTTACTTGACTTATTTGTGGTAAAAACTGAAACAGGCATATTTTAATCAGAATATTTAGGTGAGATAAAAATAGTCATAATTATTAAGGGTTAGTGGTAAACGTGTTTGTCTTGAAAAACTGCATGTGCACAGTAATTATTGTTTATTTCTCGTGCCCATTAAATCCTGCTTTAACTTTTTAGTAACTGTTATTATTACACATCGGTCTAGGGAGACGAGGCATCATTATTTCTATTCTTAATCGTTAAATAGTCCTGAATCCCTTGGTATTCCATTGGCTATTTAAATGACTGATCATCCTTCAGTAAAATCACATCTTTTCATTTCTCTCAAACAATGGCACATTTTAGTTGGTTTTACTGCTATGGCACAGACACTGTGACCATTTTTAGAAATGGAATTCCGACTTCATATCCTATGAACAACATTCCTTTCGACATCTGGATTCAAGTTCAAGACAACATTAAAAATGATTTGTTGTCATTTCAAAGAGAAGTTCATCTCCGTATTCTTAAATAGCAGGAGAAAATCATTCATCTTGCTGTTCTCTTTGTTGAAAGTAGGAAGAAGAATTAAATGTCATCCATCTGTATCTCTTCATCATCAGCTTTGTTGGGCTTCTTAGACTAAGGCTGTTGATGTTAACCTTCTTAGACTAGGACTATCTTGTAATCGTTTGAATGTAATCTATAAATTTCATGCAATGTACTTGTTTGATATATTAATGAAATTTCCCTTAATTGCAAGATTTAGTCTCTGTTTCTCTCATATTATGTGACTGTGAATGTTCCAATTGTAATTTGTTAATCTTTACTTCATCTATTTGAATTTTATCCTTTGATGAATGTTTTGATTAAAAATTATGGTCAATAAGAAATTGTGATGATTTGAGAAACAGTCGAAGCACGAGTTCATGCATCAGAACCTGTGATAGTTTGAGTTGAGAATGTTACTTCTCAGAAAGAAACTGCAGCTCAAAGTTCTGATACTTTGAAAAAGAAATCTGGAAGTTCTGAAGCTGCTAAAGCAACTCCTTCATTGGCAAGGAGACTAAAGAAAATTAGGGCAGAAAGGTACAAGGCCAAACCTGTTGGATTTTAAACGCAGCGGAGTCATGGTAAAACACTTTTACACATACAAAATCCAAATAAAAGCATATAAATCAAGAATAAAAATTCGAGGGATCGAATCTAACCTTTTAAAATAATTCGGAGACAACGATCAGAGATCCTTAGCAGTTGCTCCTCAAGTGTGAAGCACTCCACCGGTATCCTCCAAGAAAACGATGTTAAGGAGGAGGAAGGAGGTGGAGAGAATTGGGTTTTCCAAACTTTTTGGGTTTTCGGGTTCGATGTGGGTTGGAATAAAATAGGGTCTATAATAGTGTATTTATAGGCAAAATTTTCAGCTGAAATTTTCCCATAAATATTATTATTATTATCCCATTTATTATTCTCATTAATAATTAAAACACCTTTTAATTATTAATCCTTTTTCTAAACACTTTAGAAATAATTCTCTCTCTTGATTTAATTTCCAAAAATTAAATCCTTTAATTAATAATATTAAGAAATTTTCTTAATTAATTTATAATCAATTAAATCTCATTTAATCAATTATTAAATTTGCCAATTAATTATTTATTTCATAAATAAATAATTATTAGCCATTATTAATTAATTCCTCCACCATTAAATCATTCTCCTTTTATGGTGTGACCCTGTAGGTTCAATATTAAGCCGGTAGTAGAAATAAATAATAATAAAACTATTTTATCATTATTTATATAAATTCTCTAATTTATTAAATATGATTAATTAATTAATCACATTTATTCTACATCGTGAGGGATACTTCTTAGCATATCGCGACTATCCGGATAATATGAATTCACTGCTTAGAATACTAAGAACCTATTCAGTGAATAGTTACCGTACAATAAACTCCTTCTACCCTACAATATCCCGATTAAATACAAGGCATGGATCTCGTGTCAAGCCTATCTAATTCAATCACTTGCTTACCATTTACTATGCGTAGTTCTATGCAAATTAGAAACTCCTTTCTAATTTCATTTACTCTGGCCAGAGATTCCTGAACTAGCATAAGTGGATCAGCCTTGAACATTCACTTCCTTCACTGGAAGGGGTAGATCCTTTATTGATCATACACTATCTTCGTGTACAAATTCCTATACCCAGTAGAGCCCTAATAATTGTCCCTGGAGACTAAGAACTAAACCAAAGCATAGTTCAGTGTACACAAGATGACTATGATGACCTCAAGTCTAAGGATACTTGTACAACTATCACTATATGAACAACTGCTGACACGTGAGTGAACTCCATCAGTTGTTCAGCTGTGCGAGTCATGTTCAGTGAACTTATTCTATAATAAGCACCTACATACTAGCTATAGTGTCACCACACAAATGTCTATGAGAACAGACATCCTTCATAATGAAGCAAGCATAGTATGTACCGATCTTTGCGGATTATTAATTACCAGTTAGTAATCCTATGACCAGGAACTATTTAAGTTTAGAGTTATCATCTTTTTAGGTCTCACTATTATGATCTCATCATAATCCATAAAAAGCTTTACTCTAAACTATGGTATATCTTATTTAAACATATAAATAGATAGAGCCCGTAATAAAATCAAAACAAGTCTTTTATTAATATCAATGAAATCAAAACAGATTACATAAAAGTTATTCCTAAATCCTAATACATGATTGGACTTAGGACATATTCCTTTCAATCTCCCACTTATACTAAAGCCAATCACTCTGGTATCTAATACCCATCTCATCTTTATGACGATCAAAGTGACTTTCAAAAAGTAGCTTTATGAGTGGGTCTGCTATGTTGTTATGTGTGTCAACTCTAATTCAATACAATACAAGAAACGTTACCGCGCTCCCACTAACCTTTCATAGACGCATGGTTCATCTACGTTTTTGATAAAATCAAACTCTTTGATTGTCTCATCAAAATGAATGTTCCATCTTTCGAGAAGCCTGCTATAAACCACATATGGTTCACTACAGCTTACACACTAGGTTTTCATTTCTCTTGGAAAGAAAACCATCTGGCTAATTGCCAGATCTCATAGTCGTAGTAAGCAGCAATTGCAAGCAAAATCCAAACTAATTTTAACAGGGCTACAGGTAAAAGGTTTCATCAAAGTCAATCCATTGCCTTTGTTTGAATCCTTTTTCCACAAGCCTGGCCTTATAGGTCTCCACCTGGCCATCTGCTCCAATCATTCTTTCGTATACCGTATACATAGATTCCATTCTGGATTTCATGGCACTATGCCATTTCCCAGAGTCAACACTACTCATAGCCTCATTATAGGTCACAGGGTCGTCATCATCAATGATCAACAACTCATTGTCATTCTCAATGACAAGGCCATCTTACCTCTCAGGTTGGCGAGACACTCTCCCTGATCTATGAATGGGCTGTTCCACAAAAGGTTGTTCAATCAGAACAGGTGTTTCCACTCGATCTGTAGTAGTTTGTGCTTCTTGAACTTCATCAAGTTCAATTTTGCTCCCACTGTTTCCTTCAAGGATAAACTCCTTTTCCAAGAAGGTAGCATGTCTGGAGACAAACACCCGATGATCGGTGTAAAAGTAATACCCTAAAGTCTCTTTAGGATATCCCACAAAACTACATTTTACGGATCGATATTCCAGCTTATCTGGGTCAACTTTCTTGACATAAGCTGGACATCCCCAAATCTTAACGTGTTTAAGACTCAGTTTCCTTTCTTTCCATATCTCATACGAAGTTTGAGGAACAGATTTTGGAAGGCACCATATTCAGTAAATATGCTGAGGTTTCCAATACATAACCCCATAGGAATACTGGAAGATTTGCATAGCTCATCATGGACCGAACTATGTCTAACAAAGTTCGATTTCTCCTTTCAGATACCAATCTGGAGGAGTCCATTGGGAGACTATACCATTTATTTGAGATAATCTAGAAATACTCCATTAAAGTATTCACCACCTCGATCTAATCGAAGAATTATAATACTATGTTTGGTTTGTTTCTCCACTTCATACTTATATTCTTTGAACTTTTCAAAGGCCTCAGACTTGTGTTTCATCAAACACATATCCGAATCCAGATCTATCATCTATGAAAGTAATGAAGTATGAAAATCCACCCATGGCTTGCGTAGACATTGGTCCACATACATCTGTGTGTACCATTCCTAGCAAATTTGCAGCCCTCTCTCCATGTCTACGAAATGGAGACTGCAGTGCCACTATAAAGTGAGATTTTCATCATCCCTTTTCTTTTATTAGTTTGTTCAATCTGAAGCAAATTATGTCACATATATATACAGACCATTATTTAAAGCACCACATCCATAAAGAATATTATCTCTAAGAATAGAACATTCATTATTCTCAATAATAAATGAAAATCCAGCCAAGTCTAACATGGGAATAATATTCCTCACAATCGAGGGAACAAAATAACAATTATTTAAAACAATAGTCTTGCCCGTAGGCATATGTAAATGAAATGATTCTACATCTTCAGCAACAACTCTTGCTCCATTTCCATCAGTAGAATCACCTCATCTTCCTCAAGAGTCCTACTTCTCCTTGGTCCCTGCAACAAATTGCAGATATGAGAACCACAGGCGGTATCGAATACCCAAGTAGAAATTTGATTTAATGACATATTCACTTCTATCATGAACATACCTGAATCAGAAGCGGTAGTCTCACTACCCTTCTTCTTCTTCAATTCTGCAAGGTAAACCTTGTAGTTCCTCTTCCAGTGCCCCACCTTGTTATAGTGAAAGCTAACAATTTTGCTCTCGGGGTCTTCAGCTTTTGGTGGAACCGGCATTTTCTCACCTACTTTCATCTTCTTGGAAGAGTTCCTCTTCCTTTTCTTAGGATTGGAACCTTCACCAATTAGAAGAACAGAACTCTTCTTAGGGGAAAAATTCGATTCCGCAGTCTTCAACATGTTGTGGAGTTCAGGCAGGCTGACATCCAATTATTCATGTTAAAGTTCACAACAAACTGTGAGAACGAACTCAGAAGCGATTACAAGACCAAGTCTTGGCTCAGCTCCCCATCCATGGCAAAACCAAGTTGTCCAAGACGTTCAATGAAATTGATCATCTTAAGTACATGGTCATTCACAGATGATCCCTCAGACATCGTACAACCGAACAACTCCTTCGATATCTCATATCGAGCTGTCCTCCCCGCCACATCATACAACTCTTGTAGATGCATGAGGATAGTGTGAGCATCCATATGCTCATGTTGCTTCTATTGCTCAATGTTCATGGAAGCTAGCATGATGCATTGAGCAACATTTGCATCATCTATCCACTTACGATACACAACATGTTCATCATTATGTGCATCACTAGCAGGTTCAGTAGGCTTAGGTGAGTCAATCACGTATTCCAGCTTTTCAATCCTGAGAACAATTCTCAAGTTTCGAAGCCAGTCAGCATAATTAGGACCAGTCAATTTGTGAGCGTCTAGTATGCTCCTGAGTGATAGTGCAGAAGACATAACGTACAAAGTAAATCTGTAAATGATAAACACATAACAACACTTAGCAAATATTCGATTTTATTTTAAAACACTATATGAATCGGGTATTTATTCATAAGTGGCTCCCACTAGTTTTCCTAATTTATTCAACCCCCTACGTGAAAAATTAAGCATTCATAATGCTAGTGGGAATAGGGATCCTACATTCCATTACACGACCCCGGCTGTAGCACGAACCGCCATGTAATGTTCAATAGGCAGACAACTCTTGTCAATTACATCTCATGTTATTCCCTAATCAAACTTTAGCCTCTTGAATAATTGAGTCTCGGCTGTAGCACGACATACTCAATATTCTAAGTCAAGTCTAACCTAACATTCCGTACAGTTGAATCAGTCCCCAAAGGCCCACGGCTGTAGCACGTACCGACCTTTAGATTCTTATTCAATGTACACATCTCTATGTAATAGACAAGTATTTCTTATTTCAAAATCAAAGCCCTCGGCTGTAGCACGAACCGACAATGATTCAAAAATAAGAACTACTTTTCTATCATGTTGGAAGGCTATGACCGACACAAGCCCGTTGTGTCATTGTCCAATTACTACTTGATATTGTTTAATTTTAGAGGGATTATATTACGTTACAATCATAATTATATTATAAATAAATTCTTCCTTTTAAATTAAATATTTCAAATCAATAATCAATAATCAGATGATTCCCAGATCGGGTGGAGCATTGTCAAGAGGCGTCACTTAATAACCCTTTCTTACAGATAGAAATCTGTTGTTGACAGAATCATCCTTTCTCTCATATCGAATATTCATATTCAATTACGTGTTTCATAAACACAAGAATCTCATGATTGTATTCATAATATTATTCTTAAGGTTATGAAACAATTTCACTATACTAGGTTGTCTAACAAACACCTTATGTTTATTTAAGTTCACCTAAATCTATCATCGCATGATAAACTAAGCATATATCACATATATCAACATGAATAAACATCAAGGTAGGCATGTTACATCATCTAGCACATTAGTCTAAGCATTATACATCTCTATGTATCACATGAAGCATTTAAAAGCAAATAAAAATAGTCAAAAACAGCTTTAAAATACTTCATGGAAATATAAACAGTTCAAAAATTTTATATAAACTAAAATTGATCACTCCATTAGATCCGTCTCGGAAAAACGAATCCAACGGTATATTGCACGCCCAAAACGGAGTTACGAAACTCCCAGAAAATCAATTTTAAAATCAACAGACGGGTTGTAACGCATTACAGGAACGCGTTACAAGCCCTGTAACGCATTCCGGTGATGCGTTACACCCCTTTTAAGCCATTAAAGGGTGTAACACATTCCGTGAATGCGCCACAGGTGTGTAACGTATTCCCGGAATGCGTGACACCCCTATTTGTTTTTTTTTTCTTGCAGCCGTCGCTGCCTTTTCTCGGAAAACGAGCCTGACAGTCCTATTCCCTGTCTGCTTTTCTTTCCTTCCCGTGCCATCACACACACAAGACATCAGCAGTACAAATAGATAACAGATATATACATACAAACAATTCATATAAATATATATATAAGATTTATTTAATTACGAATTTAATTGTAAGAACTTCAAACATTCATAATAAAAAATCTATACATCCTAAAATTATGAAAAAAATACCCAGACGATCAATAACACTTGTAGAACCCAGATCAACATTCAAAATTATTCTGAGAAACGATTTCTCATCAGACAAAATTAATCCATAATATAACTTGTAAAAATCATAATTAATTCATACAAGCACATAAAATTCTAAATTTTTTTCCACAGATCTATATGCATACAACCTATGCTCTGATACCAATGTTGGATATTAAATGCAGCGGGGTCATGGTAAAACACTTTTACACATACAAAATCCAAATAAAAGCATATAAATCGTGAATAAAAATTCGAAGGATCGAATCTAACCTTTTAAAATAATTCGAAGACAACGATCAGAGATCCTTAGCAGTTGCTCCTCAAGTGTGAAGCACTCCACCGGTATCCACCAAGAAAACGATGTTAAGGAGGAGGAAGGAGGTGGAGAGAATTGGGTTTTCCAAACTTTTTGGGTTTTCGGGTTCGATGTGGGTTGGAATAAAATAGGGTCTATAATAGTGTATTTATAGGCAAAATTTTCAGCTGAAATTTTCCCATAAATATTATTATTATTATCCCATTTATTATTCTCATTAATAATTAAAACACCTTTTAATTATTAATCCTTTTTCTAAACACTTTAGAAATAATTCTCTCTCTTGATTTAATTTCCAAAAATTAAATCCTTTAATTAATAATATTAAGAACTTTATTTAATTAATTTATAATCAATTAAATCTCATTTAATCAATTATTAAATTTTCCAATTAATTATTTATTTCATAAATAAATAATTATTAGCCATTATTAATTAATTCCTCCACCATTAAATCATTCTCCTTTTATGGTGTGACCCTGTAGGTTCAATATTAAGCCGGTAGTAGAAATAAATAATAATAAAACTATTTTATCATTATTTATATAAATTCTCTAATTTATTAAATATGATTAATTAATTAATCACATTTATTCTACATCGTGAGGGATACTTCTCAGCATATCGCGACTATCCGGATAATATGAATTCACTGCTTAGAATACCAAGAACCTATTCAGTGAATAGTTACCGTACAATAAACTCCTTCTACCCTACAATGTCCCGATTAAATACAAGGCATGGATCTCGTGTCAAGCCTATCTAATTCAATCACTTGCTTACCATTTACTATGCGTAGTTCTATGCAAATTAGAAACTCCTTTCTAATTTCATTTACTCTGGCCAGAGATTCCTGAACTAGCATAAGTGGATCAGCCTTGAACATTCGCTTCCTTCACTGGAAGGGGTAGATCCTTTATTGATCATACACTATCTTCGTGTACAAATTCTTATACCCAGTAGAGCCCTAATAATTATCCCTGGAGACTAAGAACTAAACCAAAGCATAGTTCAGTGTACACAAGATGACTATGATGACCTCAAGTCTAAGGATACTTGTACAACTATCACTATGTGAACAACTGCTGACACGTGAGTGAACTCCATCAGTTGTTCAGCTGTGCGAGTCATGTTCAGTGAACTTATTCTATAATAAGCACCTACATACTAGCTATAGTGTCACCACACAAATGTCTATGAGAACAGACATCCTTCATAATGAAGCAAGCATAGTATGTACCGATCTTTACGGATTATTAATTACCAGTTAGTAATCCTATGACCAGGAACTATTTAAGTTTAGAGTTATCATCTTTTTAGGTCTCACTATTATGATCTCATCATAATCCATAAAAAGCTTTACTCTAAACTATGGTATATCTTATTTAAACACTTAAATAGATAGAGCCCGTAATAAAATCAAAACAAGTCTTTTATTAATATCAATGAAATCAAAACAGATTACATAAAAGTTGTTCATAAATCCTAATACATGATTGGACTTAGGACATATTCATTTCAAAACATATATCTGAGGATTCAACTGAAGCTGAGGAAGGGGATCGGGAATCTCTGATCTCATCAGAACTTATGGTAATTGAAGCTCTGCCATTCCCTACTCAAGCTCAGGATACTATGTCAACACCTCCTGTCTCTCCTATTAAAGCTATTGATGATGCTGAAGAACAAACTACAACTTCTGAAATATATATTCATAATTTGAATATACCAAGTGTTCTTTATCTGGAAGCTCCATCAAAAGAAGCTCAGCAATCTCCAACTCATTTTCCAATTTTAAATGCTGAGATACCATCTACACCAACCACACCAGCTCTGGAGATAAATTCTGATGTTCAGAATTTAAATGAAGTTGTTCCTGAATCTCCATTTGCTTTACACACTGTTGCGCTGTCAGAACATAATGAATCTTCCTCAAGTTCTGAAGATAATATTTATGTTGAGACTCCAGTTCCCATACTAGGCAAGGAAGAATTGGTGAAAACATTTGTTGAAAAGGAAGCACTTATTCCTTGGGAGGATACTCACAGAGGTGTGGAGTGGACCAAGACGTGGAATGACACTGATTTTATTCCAAGTTCTAACATTTTGACAGAGCATATTGCTAAAGCTGATGAGTAGCTCACAAATGCTGATTTAAAGACACAATTCAAGATCACTGCTCTATCTACCAAACATCTTCAAGGTCTACATTCTTCTACTCATGAAAAGATTCATACACTAAAGGAACATGCTGATAAGCTAGATCTACAGATCAAGCTTGACAAGAACATATATATCAGACATGCTCCTGAGAAAATTAAAGCCATTGAAAAGATTCAAGAGAAGCAACATGCCCAAATTGATGAGGTTCTGGCTAACCAAGTTTCTCAGAAAGCTCAATTGGATGAAATCCAATCTTTAGTTGAACTTCTTCTTTCTCTCTTACTTCCTGATGATGCCAAAAAGGGGGAGAAGGCAGTTAAGTCCAAATGCTCACCTACTCAAATACTGAAGAAAAAGGATGATAAAGGTGATGACCAGGGAAACTCTGATAAGAACAGAGGTCAAGGAAAAGTTCAAGGAAAATCTTCTACATAGAACAAGTCAAGTTCCGATGCTGTGAATGCTAAAAGTCTGATGTCAAGTTCTGATAAACAAAGTCTGATGTCAAGTTCTGATATTCTGATTCAGTCAGGATCTAAAGACTCTCAGAAGTTTTTACAAACTCTGAAGCTAAAGGGGAAGAAGACAAATCTTAAGTCTAAAGCATCTACTGCAAAGAAACCTCCAAGGCCTAAGGAAAAAGGCATTGTGATCAGGGAAAAGTCAAATTCTGAGACTTCAAAGTCCAAGACTAGACCACAAACTGAGATTGATCCTAAGTCAAAAGGAAAAGAAAAGGTTGGTGAACCTTTAAAGATTGAGAAAAAGATAAGTTCTTCCGTTCCAGTCTATCAAACTACAATGCATGATGATGATTTGATAGAAGATGAAACTGTTCAAATTCTGAAGAGAAGAAAGATAATTGAAGAATCTAAAACAACCTCTAACACTACTCAAGTTGTTCAGAATGAAGAACAGAAAGCTACAGAGGAAACATCAAATTATGATCAAGTTAATTAGGAAAAGTGGACAATTGCTGATAAGAAGAAGCTGTTATGGAAGAAAGCTACTCCAGTTGAACAAAAATCCAATCTTATGATGAATCAACTCGCAACATTTGGGTTGAGATCCATGCAACCAAGAGATAGAACTGGATTAGGTTCTGATGAAGAGAAGATACAAACAGGAGTAGAAGTTACTCTAAGAGATCCTTTCATGTTGACAGACAAACCATATGAACAAATCAAACAAAAGTACCTTGATAAAGTGTTGTCCGCTCAAATTGTGATAGATGTTCATGATAAGGATAATCTAAAGGAAGAATTGATTTTATTTCTTTATGATGGATTAACTTACAGACTAGCTGATACTGATGTGCTAAAGAAGTCTGTCAGAGAACTTCAATATATTCACTATCTTCTGGAAGTAAAATCTGATGTTACAAGAAGATGGTCAGAATACATTTTGAAGGCTATAAGAGATCTATTTAGAATCTCTGGTACAAAAACTTCTTAGTATATACCAATGATTATTGAAGATGATGGAAGAGAAATTCCTATGCTGAAGTGGAAGTTATTCTGAAAGGAAAATGCTTATGTTATAATGAAAACTCTTCATATCCTAGAATTATCAGACTTGGTGATGGACTTGAAAGAACATCAATTCAAGCTCTCAGAACAGTCATTTATCAAATTGGTGATAGTAAAGATGAAGAACTATTGCAGGTCAAAGCACAGTTAGTTAAAGTTCTGAGAAAAACTGAAGACAAGCTGGTAAAAGATTTTGTTAAGAATCATTATGGATTCAGATTGATCTATTGAAGTTGGTAAAGCTACAAGGACTGTAAGTTGTATTAAATAGCCTTATTAAACTCTCATTGCATTTGAACATAAATGTTTTTGACATCATCAAATCTATTAACCTATATTTTGCATAATTTACAAGTTGGGGTAGATTGTTAGATATATTTGAGATGTCATGTCTAATATGTTTCATGTTTAGTTTTCAGATCTTAACAAACAGGAAATATCAGTTTTTACTGGAATCAGTACTTACTAGAAGTCAGAACTTAAGGATATCAGAACTTAGATTATCAGAAGATAAATATCAGAAGATGGATATCAGAACTTAAGTACGAGAGGACTTACAGTTAAGGAAGGAAGCTGATTTATAGGAAAGAAGATCGAGACTAATACAAAAGAAGATATGCATGGAAAGAGTTAGAGGACTGAAAGAATTGTATAAGATTTCTGATTGATATATTTTAGGAGATAGAATTATATTCCATATAAATTAGAAGTTATCTTATAACTATGTACTATATAAACACAGACATAGGTTTACACTATATGTGTTATCATCATCGAGAAGATTATACATTGTAACCTAGCAACTCTCGTGATTTTTGTTCATCACTGAGAGAGAACAATTCCATTGTAACAGAGTTTATAATATCGAATATATCTGTTTACTGTTACTTGTGTTCGAAATCGATTTGATTATATTCTACACTGTATTCAACCCCCGCTACAGTGTTGTGTGACCTAACAAGATGTATATGTTGAACAACCTCCAGGCTTTGTAGATTCAAAATTTTCAAATCATGTCTACAGGCTTGATAAAGCATTTATGGCCTTAAGCAAGCTCCAAGAGCATGGTATGAGACTTTAGCTCAATTCCTTCTGAAAAAGTGAATTTCACAGAGGTACAATTGATAAAACACTGTTCTACCCCAGCCATGGAAAGGACTTACTTTCGGTACAGATATATGTTGATATCATATTTGGCTCTACAAATTCCAAACTATATGAAAGGCTTGCAAAGCTAATGCAGTCAAGATATCAAATGAGTATGATGGGAGAACTTAGCTATTTTCTAGGACTTCAAGTCAAGCAAAATGAAGAAGGTACTTTTAACAATCAATCCAAGTACACCAGAAATTTACTGAAGAAATTTGGAATGCAAGATTGTTCAACTGCATCCACTCCCATGGCCACTGCAACCAAGTTAGATAAACATACTGGTTCATAAGTAGATATTACTAACTACAGAGGTATGATTGGTTCTTTACTCTATTTAACTGCAAGTAGACCTGATATCATGTATGATACCTGTCTTTGTGCAAGATTTCAGGCTGATCCAAGAGAACCTCATTTAATAGCTGTGAAAAGAATTTTAAAGTACCTCAAGGGTACACCGTATCTAGGATTGTGGTATCCTAGAGAATCAGATTTTAAGCTAATAGGTTACTCGGATGTAGATTTTGCAGGATGAAAATAGACAGGAAAAGCACAAGTGGAAGCTGCCAATTTCTTGGAGGCGGATTGGTTTCTTGGTTTAGCAAGAAACAAAAATCAATTTCCACATCAACTGCAGAAGCAGAATATATTGCTGCAGGAAGGTGTTGTGCACAGATTCTTTGGATGAAGAATCAGTTACTGGATTATGGGTTATAATTTTCTAAAATACCTAATTACTGTGATTATCAAAGTACTATTGCTATGACAGGTAATCCAGTACAACACTCAATGACAAAGCACATCAGCATTAGGTATCATTTCATAATGGAACATGTGATGGAAGGTACAGTGGATTTGCATTTTGTTCCAATAGATCAACAACTAGCAGATATCTTCACAAAATCACTATATGAAGCTACTTTTACAAGACTGGTAAATGAACTTGGAATGGTCTCAGGTTCTTTCTCTAAATATGCTTAGTTTTTGTTCTCATGCATCAGACTTTGTGATCAGTGTTTACAGATTGTCTTATCTTTATGTAATATGTGCTTCAATTGTAATATATTAAATACTGATTGTTATCTGATGTGATATATATACTCTGATAGTGATTTGAATGTTCTGTGACTATTCAATCCAATGAGGATTAATGTGCTAGATGCTGACCTAGTAGTCTTTAACATACTAGAAATCCCATGTTAGAATTAGTTGTTTATATGGAAATTCATTAACACAAGCAAATTCTGATGTTGAGCTTAGTCATATTTACTTTGTGTATCTTATTACTAAGTCACAAACTAGATTCTTGCTTCTTTTCTGTTAAATTCTAATGTCAGTACATCTTAAGGATGAACCACATGCTTGATATGCCTCACTTATCTGAAGAAAAGAATAGAAAAGAAAATTGAAGTCAGGTACTCCTTTGAGATCTAGAGTAAATATGTGGAAGGGAAGACCCAAGTGTATTGTTGGTATTAAGTAATATGCATTAGAAAAGCAAATAAATTTTTCTTGGTGACTTTTCACATTCTCTGATTACTAGAGAAATACACTGATAATAGCATAAATTCTGATAGCAGTTGTGACTCACTTACACTGAGAAGCCACTGTAAAAAGGAATTTCAAATGATGCATAAAATGAGCACAAAAAGTTGAGGTGGACTCTTGCATAAATTTGTTCTATAGTAGACTTCATTATTAAAGACAGATTTTAAGCACTTTTCTTAGTTAGGCCTTATTTTTAAGATATACTGAAGTTTATCAGACTTTAATCTTTATCTGATATTCTTCTAATGCACACACTATCACTCCATATGAATGATGAAAATTACCGTGGTGATTAAGTTATTTTAGGTGAACAAATAAGTGTCATTTGCATAAATTCTGAGGACAAGTTCTGACGGAAGTTCTGATGATTAAACTCTAAAAAAACAAGTCAGTATTTGTATGAAGAATCACAGTAACAAACATTCACTTTTTGAGTACAAAAGCCATGTTCTGATGACCATTAAATTCTGATGTTAGTCAAGTTCTGATCTTAAATCCTGATGCAAACTCTGATGCTTACGTGGCATTATTTATTTACTTGACTTATTTGTGGTAAATACTGAAACGGTCATATTTTATCAGAATATAATTATGTGAGATAAAAATAGTCATAATCATTTAGTAAGTGGGAAGCGTGTTTTCCTTGAAACACTGCATTTGCACATTAATTACTGTTTTGTTCTCGTGCCCACTAACTCCTGCTTTAACTTTTTACTGACTGTTCACATGTTGCCAGGTGTAAACTGTATGTCATGCTTCAAAAATATAGCTGTTATTACATGGGTTGTATAAATAAGAGATTTAAAAGATTTTCTAATCTTTTACCTACTTTTCTTATTCTCTCATCTCTCTTATTTTCTCTCACCCACTAATATTCTCTGAAGCTATTTTTCATAACAGGCATTTTATCAAACACCTTGCAAACACTGTTTTTCTCATTTGATTTTTCACAGAAATGGCACCAAAAGACATTATTTTCAATGGAGCTAAGTTTGTTCCCAACAACTACTTGGCTATTCTTAGCAAGGGTGAAGCTCCATCAGAACTTCATTTCATTCAGGACTTCCTTGCTAACTCTGAGATTGGGTATGCTTTGACCCAACCAGAAGCAATCTCTGGAACTCAAGTGCTGGAGTTTTGGAGAAGTGGCATGTATGATAATGGTGGTGCTCATGGGTCCCCAAGTATTATCTTTTCAGCAGGGGAGGATGAGCATGTAGTGACTTTGGCTACAGTTCGACAGACTTTACATTTGACAGAAAACTGTGTCTACAGTTCAACAGTTGAGGAGCCAGCCCTTTAGCAGATGATGGCTAGTTTGGGCTATGAAAAGACTTTGGCAGAACTGGGTCAATTGAAGAGACCTCACATAATGAGGGAATGGAGTTTCTTCTTTGACTGCATCACAAAGGCCTTTGCCAACAAATGTTCTAATTTTGATGCAATCCCAATTCTCAGTCAACAAGTCGGGTATGCTCTTATTAATCAAACTCATTTTCATTACGCAAGTGCTACTTTAGGATTTATTGGGGATAGGATGACAGAAGATAGAAATATAGTTTACTTTGCTAGATTCTGTCATCTTATTTATAGTTTTTTTTGCTCTGATGCACCCCAATTAGCAAGTAATTTAATTGAACCATTTAAACTTGCTAAGAGAGCCTTTACTGACTTATTATCTACTGATAATAAGAAGACTGTTTTGAGACCCCTCCAAATTCCTACATCTGTCAAATAAGTCTTAGTAAATTCTGATCCAGCCACTTATGATGCCTTATATCCTTATGTCCAACCAACCCAACCTCCATCAGCACCTCCAACCACTACACAACCAACCACCTCAACCTACCATCAGAACTTACTTCCAACCATCAGCTCAATCTTCATAACAACAACCATCTGCTAAAGCATCAAGATCCAAAACTTCTAGAACAAAGTATGTTCCTCAACCTTCATAAAAGAGAAGGAATATGATTCTCAGGGATGAATCTGATTGTGAAGAGGAGCAAGTACAGGTTCATGCATCAGAACCTGTGAGTGTTGAAGCTGAAACTATGGTTTTTCAGAAAGAAACAGAAGTTGAAGGGTCAACCCAACAGATAAATGTTGAAGCTGAGGGTTCAGGAAATTTGAAGAGAAAGAGAACTGCTAGTTCTGATGCTCAAGCAACTCCTTCACTATCAAGGAGATTGAAGAAAATGAGGGCTAAAAGGCATTTGGCGAAGCCTCCATCAGAAGATATTAAAGAAGCAGAGGAAGGGGATCAGGAATCTCTGATCTCAAAAGAGCCAATTATCATTGAATCCCTTCCAGAAACACAAGACACTGTTCCCGATATAGTGCTCACCCCTCATGTTTCTCTAATAAAAGCAACAAATGATGTTGAAGAACAAGCAACAAGTTCTGAAATAGATATTCATAATCTGAATATTCCTAATGTTCTTTATCTGGAAGCTCCTACAGCAGCTCAGACATCTCCAACTCATTCTCCAATCTTAAATGCTGAGATACCATCCATACCAATTATTGATCAGGAACCTGAATATCAGAATTTAGATGAGGTAGTTCCAGAATCTCCCATTGCCTCACATACACTTGTCTTATCAGAGAATGATGAGTCTTCTTCCAGTATTGGAGAAAGTATTTTTGTTGATACTCCAGCTCCCATTCTTGGAAAGGAAGCATTGGTTAAGAAGTTTGTTGAGAAGCTGCACTTGTTCCTTAGGAAGAAACTCACAGGGGAGTTGAGTGGACCAAGAAGTGGAATGAAATTGATTTCATTCCAAGCTCTAAAGTTTTGAAAGAGCACATTGCTAAGGTTGATGAGCTGATGACAAGTTCTGATTTCAAGACTCAACTTAAAGTTAGAGCTCTAACTACCAAAAGCCTTCAAGGTCTACACTCTGAAACTCAAGAAAAGGTTGATAAACTACAAGAATTAGCTAATAAGATAGATATTTAGATGAATCTTGACAAGACAAGGATTATCAGACCTACTCTTGAGAAATTTGAAGCCATTGAGAAGATTCAAGAGAAGCAACATGCCCAAATTACTAAGGTCCTACAAAATCAAGCCTCTCAAAAAGCTCAGTTGGATGAAATCCAATCTTCAGTTGAACTTTTTTTTCTCTCTCTCTCTCTCTCCTACTACCTGATGATGCCAAAAAGGGGGAGAAGATAGTTAAGTCCAAATGCTCTAATGATCAAGTACTGAAGAAGAAAGAAGATGAAGCTGGTGACCATGGAAACCGTAGCAAGGGTAGAGGTCAAGTTCAAGGTAAAGGGCAGAGCATCAAAGTTTTTTCAAGGAAACTAGTTACTGATGCAAGCAAATATTCTATTCAAAAGAAGACAAGTTCTAAAGCTGGTCAAACTCAAAATTTGATAGTAAGTGCTGATACTCAAAATCTGATATCAAGTTTTGATAAGAAAATTTTGAAGACAAAGGCTGATGTTCTGATACAAGGTGGAAGTCAAGACTCTCAAAAGTTTATGTAGACTCTGAAGCTAAAGGGGAAGCAGACTACAGTCTACTACAAAGATCCCAAGATTCAGACACTTGATGAGGAAATTGCTAGAAGATTATTTTTGAAGCATAATCCTGGAATGGATTTAAAAAATCTCAAGGAGGAAGAAGTTAGATTTAAAGATGAAAAGTCAAATCTAAATCCAAAAGCTTCTATTGCAAAGAAACCTCCGAGGCCTAAGGAAAAAGTCATTGTGATCAAGGAGAAGTCAAATACTGAGGCATCAAAGCCCAAGACTAGTTCACAAATTGAGATTGATCCCAAAGACAAAGGAAAGTGAAAAGTCGATG
This sequence comes from Apium graveolens, assembly GCF_009905375.1. Classification (NCBI taxonomy): domain Eukaryota; kingdom Viridiplantae; phylum Streptophyta; class Magnoliopsida; order Apiales; family Apiaceae; genus Apium; species Apium graveolens. Next base: position 132,630,079 of record NC_133655.1, read on the forward strand.
AACCAACCAAGCCACTGGAGATGAAAATTCCTCAAATCCTGATGAAACCAGTTTGCAAAATGGTTCAAGTTACTGTTGATACTCTTGTTGAAGATGAAGATGTTCAAACTCTGAAAAGAAGGAAGATTTCTGAAGAATCAAAGACAACCTCTGACAGAGCTCGTTCAGAGTGAAGAACTGTAAGCTATAACAGAAACAACAAGTTCTGATAAAGTCATTAATACATCAACCACTGACGTAGCTCAAGTTGATTTAGAAAAGATGGAAGTAGCTGATAAAAGGAAACTTCTGTGGAAAAATGTCAAACCATCAGATCCAAAGAAAAGCCAATTACTGTCTGATTTCATGACTATTGGGTTAAATGCTAGAGAACCAAGAGACAGGGATGGGCTAGGTTCTGATGAAGCTAAAATCAAGATAGGAGTTGAAGTTGCTACTAGAGATCCATTTTTGCTAACTGAGAAACCTCTTGAAGATGTTACACAGAAACACCTTGATAAGGTTATCTCTGTTCAAGTGGTACTGGATGCTCATGACAAGCACAATGTCAAGGAAAATATGATTCTATTTCTTGAAGATGGAAGGACATATCAGATGTCAGAATCAGATGTGCTGAACAAATCACTGAAAGAACTCCAATTCTTTCATTACCTTTTAGAGGTAAAGTCTGATATTACCAGGAGATGGTCAGAATTTATAATGAAGACCATAAGAGATATAGCTAGAATTTCTGGTTCAAGGGTTACAGAATTCATTCCTAATATTATTGAATATGATGGAAGTGAAATTCCAATGAAGAAGGATTCTGCTAAGCTTGAAGTGATACTGAAAGAGAAATGTCTATGCTACAATGAAGATTCTTCTCACCCAAGGGTAATAAGACTAAATGATGGTTTAGGAAGAAACCATATCTTTGCTTTAAGGACTGCAATCTACCAGACTGGAAGTCAGAATGAAGAGATGAAGCAAGTCAAGACTATAATAGCTCATGTCCTGAGGATTAAAGAAGAAAAGCTGATATCAAACTTTGTCAATAATCATTTTGGATTCAGATTGACTCAGTGAGATTGGTAAAAGCTACAAGGACTATAAGTAGTAGTTAGTTATCTAGTTAAACTCTTATTGCATTTGTACTTAAACTATTTTTGACATCATCAAATCTATTAACTTGTATATTTTGTATAATTTACAAGTTGGGGGAGATTGTTAGATATATTTGAGATGTTATGTCTAATATGATTTGTGTTTAGTTTTTTAGAACTTAAAAATAGGACAAATCAGGACTTATTAAAATCAGGACTTACTGGAAGTCAGAACTTAATATCGGAACTTAAGGTCATATCAGAACTTAAGTGCGGGAAGACTTTCAGTTAAGGAATAAAGCTGATTTACAAGAGAAGATGAAGACTAAAACAAAAGAAGATATGCATGGAATGAGTTAGAAGACTAGAAGACTTGTAGAAGATATCTGATTAATATATTTTAGGAGACATAATTTTATTCCATATCAATTAGAATATATCTTGTATTTGTGTACTATATAAACACATACTTAGGGTTTACACTATATGTGTTATTATTATCGAGAAGATTATACATTGTAACCTAGCAGCTCTTAGTGATATTTGTTCATCACTGAGAGAGAACAACAGTTAATATTGTAACAGATTTTATTCAATATACTTGATCTTTGTTACTTACTTGTATTAAATCGATTTGATTGTATAAACACTGTATTCAACCCCCTTCTACAGTGTTGTGTGACCTAACAACAAGGTTAAAGTTTTCCTCCGATGGAATTTTTTTTCATGGTTACAGATGTTTTCACAATGAGTAAAGTTTTGGAACACGTTCGTTTAATGCATACCTTTATTCACGGGAACACACAATTACATGATTACTTTCAAAGTCAATCGTATATTGTCATGTGTCATATTAAACTAAATGTGACTAAAATAGTGGAGAGAAGTGTTGTATAAAATCAATTCTTGATTTAGATAATACTTTACTTATCTTCGTTATCTTCTCTCTTTGCTACTTTACCCTTCTCAAAATCGTAAACTCTGAAACCCTAAATACTGTTCGTAAATTTTTCTTGAAAAATTAACCATGACTTCCCCTGCTGCTTCTAAACCATTTGATTATGGTGGTGCAAAGTTTGTGACTAACAACTATTCAGCTATCGTGCCTAACAACAGCGTGAAAGTTGATTTTCACATTTTTTAGGACATTCTTAAATCCAGCGAGATTAGGTTTGCTCTCACAGCTCCTCCCACAATCTCTGGTGACCAGGTGCTTGCTATCAGGAAGATTGGAGTATTTGATGATGGAGGAGCTAATGGATCTCCAAGCCTTGTATTTGAATTTGACAATACAACAAGGATTGTAACTTCTCAAACTGTAAGGGATGCATTATAATTGCCTAATCATACCTCCTACACAAGCCTGATAGGTGATACTGAGATGAGGAGATTCTTTACTAAGATTGGCTATGACAGGGATTTGAAGAACCTTCGTCAACTACAAAGGAATGGGCTAAGGAAGGAATGGAGTTTCTTCTTTGATTGTATCACAAAGGCCTTCAACAACAAATCTTCAAATTTTGATGCCTTTCCCATTATGACATAGTAGATAGGGTACTCTCTAATTCATGGTTCATATTATGATTATGGTAAAGTAGTTTTGTCTTATATTGGTGATAGGATAAATGCTGATAGAAATATAGTTTATTATGCTAGATTCTGTCAGTTGATTTTTAATGTTTGTTTCCCTAATACCCTTATCCCCTCTAATCAAATAGTGTCAGTGTTTAAGTTGACAAAAAGGGATTTTTTCCGACTTAATTTCACAAGATGAAAAGCGGTTGAATTTATCTCATTTGAGGTTACCACTAGTTGCAAGAAGCGTGCTTTTAGCAAGGCTTCCTAAGACTTATGGTTTACTTAACAATCAGAGTGCTAAGCTACATAAAATCACCATTGGAAACCCCCATGTAGCTCACCCCAGCACAACAACTCAAACACAAATCCAAACACAAACTCAACAATCTCAAGCAGAAGCCACCTCAGGTGTCTCCCAAAAGACACTTGTTGTAAAATTAAAGAAAGAATTGGCTAAGAAAGCTATAAATCCCGTTATATCTAAGTCAAAAGATGAAACATCTCAAGTTCCTCATTTTTCAAAACTTTCAGAAATTGTAAAGAGGAAACTTGTACTTGCTGAATTACAATCAGATTCATATGAGGACAATGCTACCTTATCTTCCAGATTTCCAAACTTTTCATCTGATTCTTCTCCAAGACTAGTTGTTCCATCAACTAAAAAAGACATAGCTGATGATACTAATGCAAATCCTTGACCAAAGAAAAGAAGATATATTGGTCAAAGCTTATTACAATCAACACTTGCTCAAGCTTAAACAGGAAATTGCTGAGGAGACACAAAATGCATCACATCTAAATTCTGACATTCAGCCTACTGCTGAGGCACTTGTAGAATTGTCTGACACTCCAGTCATGCAATATCACAGGAAAGCGAGGGAAGTCTCCCATGAGCAAGTAGAAGCTAGTGTCAAGAGGCTGCAAGGGAAAGGACTTTTTCCTGGATCAAGCACGTAAGAACCTGTATCTCAAAGGGGTACATCAGCTACATTTCCTGATCTAACCCCACAAGAACCTACACCTTAAAGTGGTGCATCAAATATTGAAGAACAAAAGCCTCTGATTGAAACTGATCAAGAGTCTATTACTGCAATTGTGGAGAAGAGTACACAAGAACCTGTTTGTCAAAATCATCCAGCAACTCCCGATTCTCCATCTACATAAGAACCATTGTATCAAAGTTGCAATGCAAGACTTACTCCTGCTATAGTGACTCTTATTAATGATGCTGAAGGTAGAGTTCATCTGTCTTAACTATCTACTGATATTTCAATACCACAACTGAATGTTTGCACGGAATCTGCATCTTCAGATTCACAAGGTATAAATACTGTTATTACTTTATCAGCATTTATTTTAAATACTGATCTAGTTTTTTCAGCATTTATTATATTTTTCATGATATAAATCATGTTGGTATGATTACTTCTAGACCTTATTTGAGGATTACCTCTAGTTATATGACCACATATCACCCTTTTTTAGGCCACCTCATATTTCTGTAGGACAATCTTTATGAGCCTTTTTCTGTGAGATGTGTGAAAAGATTGAGAGAAAAACAGAATTTAAGAGAGGCGTGATCCTTCCTGAAAAAAGGAGAGGTACATGAGAGATAGGATTTAGTAATCCTTGTAAGGAAGCTCTGACTATTAAAAGTCATGAGGTGTGTGGTATGAGGAGTAGTGAGACTACTTTAAAAGAATAGAGAGATTAAGTTTTCATTGTTATATATTTGCAGGTACTCAGAGTACTAAAGAAACAGATATTGAACAACAGTCTGTTGAACATCAAGAACACTCTGATGTATCAAGGGCTATTAATTTCCCTGCAAGCCTAAGTACTGATACTTTCTTGCAGTCCATACATTCTACTATTCCACCACTTGAGACAATCTCCGTTTTTGTTAAAGAATAGTCCATTTACTCTACTTTTCCATCACCTGAGGAAATCCTTGTTGTTGCTGAAGATGTAGTACCACAACAGTCCATTCATAAAGTTTTATCCATTTCAGAATCACCACTGCATATTACAGGAACTGAGGTTCTGGAAGTTAATCTCGAAGCACCAATTCATCTATCTACAATACTTGAAGATGTGGAGTTAATTGCTGAAGGTGTAAAAGCTTCTGAAGCCATTGGATTACATACTACACCAATTTCTAATTCTATTCTACATGCTGAAGCTGATGATGAAGTTCAGCAATTAGTGCAGAATACGGTTGTTGTTGAAGAATCTAATGATGGTGAAGAAGCTATTGTTTCTAATGCTATTATAGATCCTGAGGATGATCTTTTCTTCCCGGAAGATATGCCTATGCATGTGAGACAACATAAACTAAAAAAGTTAGATGCTAAGAAAAAGCAGGATTATTCTGATAATCTCTGGAATGCTCATTGGAAAGATGATACATATCTTATTTCCAGAACTCAAGTTGTTACACATCTGTAAACAGCAGAATGGAAGATTACAAATCCTGATATGATGAATTATCTGAAAGTATCAACTTTAGTTGTCAGATCCTTACACACGGCTCATGAAGCAACTACTACTCGAATCAATCAGATTAAAGAATCTTTGATTGCTTCAAAGCTGACTACTCATCAGGAAATTCAGAAACAAATTGTACCAATAGTTTTCATGCAAACTGCAATTGAAGCTAGTCAAGCTAGATTCGAAGCCAAACAAGCTCAAATGTCTGCTCAACTTACAGAAGTACAAAATTCAATGGAGCCAATTCTTTCTCTATTGTTTGGTGATGATGCCAAAAAAGGGGAGAAAATTGTTAAATTTAAATGCAAGCATCTGACATTGACAAGTACTGATGATGAAAATCCTGATGGAGGTAACAAGGGGGGACAGAAGGAAAGTAAAAGGAGAAAAGGTAAAGAGCTGGTTGGAGTTGGTGGTGTTGGGAACCACGGACTTAGGGTGTTACTATGTTTTACGATAAAGATTACGAAAAGAGGATTACCTTGTTAATGGTTGATTCCACGCTCTTCTATTGTATTCCCAAATTCCCTTGAACGAAGTGTGGCCTCCGTCTTCTCAAGTTATCCTCTCTTCTTGCTCCTTGGTGGCTACAATATGTTTTCACACCCTTCCAAGCAAGAAGAGAATAAGAATATATATAGGTTACAATAGGGACCATGGATAATTAGGTTGGGCCTTCTAATTACATCTTGAGCCTAGCCCAATGTAATTAAATATTAATTCAATCCACTAAAGAATTAATATTTGCACTACCTTTCCTAATACCGTAATTTAATTAATTCGGTTCCAATATTATTTGCTTATTAAATTCCCCATGTTTAAAATATCATATGTCCATTAATTAAATAAATTACTGATAATTTATTTAATTAATATCTTTTATCCTTGATCATCCACTCAACCTTTATTTAATTATGCCAGAATAAATTCCACCTGCAGGGTTTCACATAATTAAATCTTTTTGAGCTTTCAAGGGGACATCATTAACCCGAATATTATCAGGACATGGATTCCTTCAATAAATAATATCCACCATGTATATAATTCCATCACCCAAAATATAATGATATAATTCGAAAGAATTATTTCATATATAAATCAAAGCATGTAAATAATATACACGTGTCAATTACTATTTCAGGATTAAGAACCTAAGCATTAATAATAACATAGAATCTTAGTTCTCCTTCTTAATCAGTATTAAGGGAACAATTCTAAATTTGATCATGTTCAATATACACAAAGTATACTAGTATTATTTATTAGTCAATATAAACTAATCTAAATAATACTACAGCCATACCAGTGGATTGTCCAACACCACCTGTGCTGTGAACCTTATTATATTATATAACCGTATTTAACAATCTAATATTCTGTATCCCATTTGATACTAGATTGTTCACAATATATAATATTAGACAACATGTAAACATTCAAATAATTCTCAAATAAACTGTCCAGAAATAAATGTACATACTTCAAATAAATATTTTCAGTATACACTAATAATCTCCCACTTATACTCAAAATATTCTATGTGTACATCAGTGTTTATTTAATCCACTATTACATAAAAATCTATGTGTCCATCCATCTGACTCCTATCGCTTCCACATGCTTGTCAAAAACCTTGGTTGGCAAGCTCTTTGTGAAAGGATCTGCTCGGTTGTCTTCTGATGATATGTGAGCCACAACTATATCCCCTCGCTTTACGATTCCTCGTATGAGATGATACTTACGTTCAATATGTTTAGCTGCTTTGTGGTCTCACGGTTCCTTTGAATTTGCCACAGCACCAGTGTTATCACAATACACCGTCAAGCTCCTAGGCAAATTAGGTACCACATCTAAGTCCAAAAGGAAGTTCCTGAACCATACAGCCTCCTTGGCAGCCTCAGAGGCCGCCACGTACTCGGCCTCCATGGTGGAGTCTGCAATGCATTTCTGCTTTACACTCCTCCATATAACGGCTTCACCTCCCAAAGTAAAAACATATCCCGAGGTTGATTTCCTCTTATCCCTATCTGATTGGAAATCTGAATCAGTATATCCCAAAGGAAATAGATCTGAGGCCTTGTAAATTAACATATACTCCTTAGTCCTTCTCAGGTACTTGAGTATAGTTTTTACTGCACTCCAATGTTCCTGACCTGGGTTCGACTGATATCTACTAACCATTCATACGGCAAAGCAGATGTCAGGCCTCGTACATAACATAGCATACATTAAGCTTCCACATGCTGAAGCATAAGGAACTGCTTTCGTTCTCTCTATATCCTTAGGTGTCGAAGGACACTGCTTCTTAGATAGAGCAACTCCATGCTTAAAAGGTAGAAAACCTTTCTTGGAGTTCTGCATGTTAAAACGAGCTAATACTTCATCAATGTAGGGCTCTTGAGATAAAGCCAACATCCTTTTCTTGCGATCCCTTATAACTTTGATCCCAAGGATGTATGCCGCTTCACCTAAGTCCTTTATGTCAAATTGTTTGAACAACCATGCCTTTACTGATGACAACATCTCAACATTGTTTCCAATGAGTAAAATATCATCTACATATAGTACTAGAAAAACCACTGCATTACCTTCACTTCTCTTATACACGCACGATTCGCTTGGACTTTGATCAAATCCATATGACTGGACTGGCTGATCAAAACGAATATTCCAGTCTCTAGAAGCTTGTTTAAGTCCATAAATAGACCTCTTAAGCTTACATACCAGATGCTCTTGGCCTTCCTTAATGAATCCTTTTGGTTGCTGCATATAGATGGTTTCTTCAAGACTTCCATTAAGAAAAGCTGTCTTGACATCCATTTTCCAAATCTCATAATCGAGATGAGCTGTTATAGATAAAAGAATACGGATTGACTTAAGCATGACTACCGGTGAAAAGGTTTCCTCATAATCGATACCTTCTTTCTGAGTATACCATTTCGCAACAAGTCTTGCTTTCTAGGCTTTCACCTTTTTATCTAATCCCCTCTTTTTCTTGTAGATCCACTTACATCCAATAGGTTTTATACCTTTGGGTGGTTCCACGAGCTCCCAGACCTGATTAGAATACATTGATTCTATCTCAGATTCCATCGCCTTTTGCCAAAGATCTGCATCTTTGTCTTGTGCTGCCTCTTCGTATGTACGGGGATCATCATCATGTTCACTAGAGACCAAGTCTGAAGACTCACCCAAAAACATAAATCTATCAGGCTGTTGAACAACCCTCCCACTACGACGAGCCACTGGTGCGGTATTAGTGACAGGTTGTACATTATGTTGTGGTTGTTCTACTTGTACTACAGCTTCATGGGTATTATTTGTCCCTCCCACTAGTTCCTCTAAAATGACATTACTCATGGGTTTGTGATTTATTATATATTCCTCCTCTAAGAATCTTGCATTGGTGCTAACAATGACATCCTGATTCTTCGGACTATAAAATAAATATCCTTTCGTTCCCATGGGGTAGCCTACAAATAACCTTACTTCTGTACAAGATTCTAACTTAGTCGCGTTCTTGTTCAGCACATGTGCTGGACAACCCCATATTCGAATATGTCTTAGACTCGGTTTATCCCCGATCCACAATTATAAGGGGGTTTTAGGAACCAACTTAGAAGGTACTAAGTTCAGAAGATAAGTTGTTGTCTCTAAGGCATGTCCCCAAAATGACTTGGGTAAATCCGAATAACTCATCATCGATCTAACACTCTCTAAAAGAGTCCGGTTCCTTCTCTCTGCTACACCGTTCTGCTGGGGTGTGCCTGGTGCAGTTAACTAGGATTCTATCCCATTTTCTTATAAATATTCCCTAAATTCTCCAAGCAAGTATTCGCCACCACGCTCTGATCGTAGTGACTTGATACTTTTATTAAGTCGCTTCTCCGTTTTAGCTTTGTACTCTTTGAACTTATCAAAGCACTCAGACTTACGGTGCAATAAATAAATGTACCCATATCTAGAATAATCATCAATGAAAGTGACGAAATATTCATAACCACCTCTTGCTTGGATATTCATGGGTCCACATAAATCAGAGTGAACCAATTCTAACAGTTGTTTGGCTCTATTCCCTTTTGCCTTGAAAGGCCTATTAGTCATTTTACCTTCCAAGCAGGATTCATAAACTGGAAATGGCTCCACTGCCAATGAGCTTAAAGGCCCATCTACTACCAGTCTTTGAATCCTCCTCAAGTTAATATGACCTAATCTCAAGTGCCAAAGATATGTTTAGTTCAAACTAGAAGGTTCCTTTCTTTTAGTAGAGTTAGAAGATGTGTTATTCAATTCCCTAAATTGCAGTTGCAGTGCAGGTTGACTAGGATTAATTATATACAAATTGTCTTGCAATGTACCAGAACATATAATTCATTTATTCATCATAATAGAAACATTACGATCCAAACAAACATTATAACCATCCAAAGCAAGTTTAGAAATCGAAATTAAATTCCTTCTAAAAGAAGGTACATAAAGACAATTGTTCAAAACCAAAATCCTATCAGAACCAAAAGATAAATGAATAACTCCTACTGCAACTACTGCTACTTTCGTAGCATCTCCCATGAACACGTATATCTCACCATATCTAAGCATTCTGGATAGTTGGAACCCCTGCATAGAATTACAAACATGATCAATGGCTCCTGTATCTACACACCAAGTGCTCGTAGATATAGCCGCTATAAATGTTTCTGTAACTAGAGAAAGAGACATACCAGTATTGTTTGTCTTCTTAGGAAGAGGACAATCCTGTTTCCAGTGACCTGACTGTTTGCATCTGAAGCACTTTCCCTTAGGCTTTTTCACACCACCCTGAACTCCCACTGCCTACACAGCTTTCTGTGTCTGAGCCTTTTTCTTCTTCTTAATACCTTTCGGCTTAGAGGAAGAACCTTTCTTAGCCATATTCACTTGAACACTCTGCCGAAATAATCCTTCAGCTGCCTAAAGTTCTGTCAGCAGTTCCGCGAGACTATACTGCCTCTTGTTCATATGGTAATTCAAGCGGAACTGCTCAAAACTCTTGGACAAGCTCATAAGGATAATGTCAATCTGGGTTTCCCCGTCAAGTTCAGCACCAAGGATCTCTATCTCATTCAGATGCGACATCATCTTGAGAACATGATCCCTTACAGGTGTGCCTTCAGCCATCTGAGTGTTCATTAAAGCCTTCATGGCTACTTGTCTAGCAGCCCTATTCTGATCTCCAAAAAGTTCCTTGAGATTAAAGAGCATATCCGAGGCAGTGGCCATAGACTAATGCTGATGCTGTAAAACACCCGACGTTGATGCCAGAATGTAACATCGCGACATCTCATCAGCCTTAATCCACCGTTTATAATACTCTTTCTCATCTTCAGGAGCATCAGCAGCAGGCTGTTCAGGCTTGGGTTCATAAGTGCAAAACTTGTACTCCTCAGCAGTCAACACAATGTCGAAATTTCGTTTCCATTCAATATAGTTAGGTCCGGTAAGTTTGTTATCCTTAAGTATGGTGAATAGTGGATTAAAGCCCATTTTATCCTGAGAATCATGCATAAAAATATCACATAAATAAGGGTGCATTAATTATTAAGATCTAAATTATTAAAATTTAATGCACTAACATCTAAACACCATAAGCTTCTGGTACGCCACGATGTGTGACATGTATACCACCTAATTTTGTTTAAATGTTACTTCGGTCCTATTACTAAATAATATGCCACGTTGGGGTGGACTATATTATTTTTCATAGCTAAGTGTATACCATCATCAAATCTTAAATTATTTGAAATCTATGGAACTTGGTACGCCACGATGGGTGGCGTGTATACCTTCCAATATTCGTAATTTTGCCTTGAATAGAATACTTTAATTCAATATTCATCAATGGTTTGATTTCCAGGTAGTGGAGGAGTCACATCGGTCTCGCTTAAAACCCACAGCCTTACAAGTTCGATGAACCCGTTTTTGACAAAATCGCCCCAAATCAGAAATAAAGAAAATCCGTATTTATTCCTTTCAAAATTTATTAATTTAAGAAGTTTGTTCTAGTAATTTCTATAACATTCTAGACACCACAAATTACATGCCACGATGGGTGACGTATATATAATTTATATTCGTCATTATGTTAAATTACCTACAACCAATAATGGAGACCATGTGATTTAATTTCATATTAATTCCCTCTCCCACTTAGAATTTTTTTTATTAAAATTGAGGAATTTTAAAATTAAATGGGGCCCTATGTTGTTATAATTATGTCTAATCATGCATTCAAAATACACACATAATTTTAGAAATATATAACATTTAATTAAAGCAATAAATAAATTTTATGTCCATGTCGTCCTAATTAAGTTAAACATGCAATTTTAAAAGAATTACACACATAATTAATGACACACATAATCAATAAATTAAAGCAATAATTAAAATTTAATGGAAAAAATTAAAATAAATTTTCCACTATTATGGCCCTTGAAAAAAAATCCAGCTCTCAAAAAAAAATCTGCCCCAAGCGCACCCCGACGCCCCCAGCAGCCCCAGCAGCTCCAGCAGTCCCAGCTGCCGCAGCAGCCCCAGCAGCCCCAGTAGTCCCAGCAGCCCCAGCAGTCCCAGCTGCCGCAGCAGCCGGAGCGCGCGCGCGCCTGTTGCTTTTCTGTGAGTTTTGTTTTGATTTTGTTCGATCCAAACATCAACAGCAGCCCCTTGTAATCGCACAGCGGAACAAAAAACTACCGGAATTGATTTCCGATCGCACATAACTATTACAAAATACGCGGAACAATTATAAAAAAAATAGATCTAATACAAAACTAATTTTGTAAAATCTATTCTAACACGATCAACCCTCGTGTAAATTACAACCACGATTAAACCACGTGGAAACCAAAACAAAAATTAACCACGATTAAACCACGTGGGATCCAAACACATAATTAAAATATACATGGCCATAATAGTGGATTAACAACCTGCATCAAAACCAATACAAGCAAAACACTATATACACGCATATATAATTACGACATGGACATTATATCATAAAACGTAGAACCCATTACCAGGCTCTTGATACCAATTGTTGGGAACCACGGACTTAGGGTGTTACTACGTTTTACGATAAAGATTACGAAAAGAGGATTACCTTGTTAATGGTTGATTCCACGCTCTTCTATTGTATTCCCAAATTCCCTTGAGCGAAGTGTGGCCTCCGTCTTCTCAAGTTATCCTCTCTTCTTGCTCCTTGGTGGCTACAATATATTTTCACACCCTTCCAAGAAAGAAGAGTATAAGAATATATATAGGCTACAATAGGGACCATGGATAATTAGGTTGGGCCTTCTAATTACATCTTGAGCCTAGCCCAATGTAATTAAATATTAATTCAATCCACTAAAGAATTAATATTTGCACTACCTTTCCTATTACCGTAATTTAATTAATTCGGTTCCAATATTATTTGCTTATTAAATTCCCCATGTTTAAAATATCATATGTCCATTAATTAAATAAATTACTGATAATTTATTTAATTAATATCTTTTATCCTTGATCATCCACTCAACCTTTATTTAATTATGCCAGAATAAATTCCACCTGCAGGGTTTCACATAATTAAATCTTTTTGAGCTTTCAAGGGGACATCATTAACCCGAATATTATCAGGACATGGATTCCTTCAATAAATAATATCTACCATGTATATAATTCCATCACCTAAAATATAATGATATAATTCAAAAGAATTATTTCATATATAAATCAAAGCATGTAAATAATATACACGTGTCAATTACTATTTCCGGATTAAGAACCTAAGCATTAATAATAACATAGAATCTTAGTTCTCCTTCTTAATCAGTATTAAGGGAACAATTCTAAATTTAATCCTGTTCGATATACACAAATTATACTAGTATTATTTATTAATGAATATAAACTAATCTAAATAATACTACAGCCATACCAGTGGATTGTCCAACACCACCTGTGCTGTGAACCTTATTATATTATATAACCGTATTTAACAATCTAATATTTTGTATCCCATTTGATACTAGATTGTTCACAATATATAATATTAGACAACATGTAAACATTCAAATGATTCTCAAATAAACTGGCCAGAAATAAATGTACATACTTCAAATAAATATTTTCAGTATACACTAACAGGTGGTTCATCAAAATTAATCACTAGATTTCAGTCTAGACAAGGAGGAGAAAGTAAGAGGAATGAAATAAGCGTATAAGATTTGACTGTGACTAAAAAAATTCAAAATTCTTCACAAGTCACAACTGTTGCTGATGAAAGACCAAGATATTCTAGAGAGAGAAGCTGGTGCTGAAGCAAGTCAATTTCTTCAAACTCTGAAAGTTAAAGGAAGAAAGAAAACTCTGTTCTACAAGGATCTAAAGATTCAATTATATGACTCTGAGGTGAGTAGAAGAATATTTGCAAAAGATAATCCTGGAGTTGATCTTCAATAGCTAAGGCAAATGGAGGAAGACTTCAAGAATTTTATGAAGATAATAAATGATGATATTATTGTTATTTCTCAAGTACTTCATGAAGATGATCCTTCTAACACACCAATCAGAGGTGTGGTTATAAAGGAAATCATTCAGGCAGAAGATCTCAAATCATAAGTTACTTTAACTGCTAACATGAAGCTTAAAGGAAAAGACAAGATAGAAGGAAAGTCGAAGATTTCAAATTCAAAAGCCAAAGCTGTTGGAAAGAAGAAGTAAGTATCTAAGGAATCTAAATTTCAAACACTAATAGATTCAATCTATACAGTAGTTCAAGCTTATGATACTGAAGGAAGATTATTGAAGTATTCCGAGCTGAAGAACTGGAATTAACCTCTGGCATTGCTCAAGTTAAAGAAGCAATTCAGGATGAAGATTAAAGTCTGATATATACTGAAGCAAGATTGAATATGCATACTTGATTCCGGCATTTAGATAGTTTTAACATCATCAATTGGAACTTGTCTATATTTCCATAATGAACAAGTTGGGGGAGATTTTTAGGAGCAATTGATGATATCAAGAAGAAACTATCATAAGTTCATATCAGAACTTACATCGATGGATGATGATGACATCGACGGATGTTGATAATCGACGGATAAGGATATCGATGGATGATGATGTCAACGGATGATAAAATTAGTATTTGTCATATCAGTTGATCCTCGATAAGGAAAAAGGAACAGGAACTCAAGGCGGTGAAGGACTTTATCTCAGAAGCAATAGTATAGGTTTCCTTGTTATTAATAAAATAAGATTCCTTATACATTGTGTAGTTGTGCTCTATATAAAACACAGATTAGGTTCATTCCATAAGCATTGTGACATTGTAATATCTTTCGCATAACCTAGCAGTCTCAAGGATAATTGTTCATCCTTTCGAGAGAGTACGTTTGTAATAAGTTTTTATCAGTTAATATAAAAACTGTTGATTCTGTTCAAGCTTTGTCGAATTGATTGTATTAACTGTATTCACCCGCTTCTATAGTTGATTAAGGGCCTAACAATACACCTGGTCATCATTACTATATGAGTTGGTTGTTGTCATTCTCAACCACTACAAGGTATCAAATTAGGGAAACAATCAGATAAGAGCCCATTCACTTCCATATATCCTCTTACCTTTTATTGGGTCCATTTTGTCTTCATTATCAAAGGAATACTTCATTTATCGTTGCGTACTATCTTATTCGTAATTCCACTCCAGTGCTTCCATCTAGTACTATCTGTGATACTCTCATCATCATCTTTTCCATCGTTAAGCATAACAGGTCTACCCAATAGTCAGCAAATCTATATTTTGTATAACAAGATAAAAATATGGTAATATACCACCACATAACATTCGTCATAACCCGTCATCTAGCTCCAAGAAAACTCTGGATCTTCAATCTTCTCAAACTCCTTCAAAACTCATCTAGTCAACTCCACAAGCTAAGCAGGGATCGCAAGCTGACTAGTAGCTCCATTTAATCTGGTAGCAGCTATCCTCCGAAATACATGAATCCTCTTTCTAAACTCATTCTCACTTTTCTCAGTACCTCGGGTACTCACAATATGCTGGAGCTCTAGAATCCATCCTCGTAGGTGCTATTGCTCAATAAGACAGGTCTCAAACTGATGGTATGGAATAAAGTGTGGGATAAATTGAAAAGATGCACTCACAGTTGAAGGTCCGGTGGAACCAGAATCGGCAGGTGGGGGTCCTCAAATACGTGGTCTCACATTAGGGGTTGGAAAAATAGCTTAAAGAGGTGCAGTTGTCACAACAGGAGGCAATATAACTAACATTGGTGGAAGAACAAGGTGTGAATCAAATCGGGGTAGAGATGACGGTCCTTGAACAGAAGGTTTCGAATGATCAGATGATACAGGGAAAATAGGATCTGCCATTGTCGTTATCTGGAAATCACATTGCAAGATAAGAATCTCGAATCGCAACACGAATCATACCGAAAACCTACTATACAGTCGCACTCAAACTCATGACATCCTATCTTTTTATTTTTTTATTCTTAATCCTAACCCTTTACCCAACCGCGCCAATCTAGGCTTATTTCAGTGACATATATGATGTAGCTCTGATACCAAACCTGTGACGCCCTCCTAACCCAGGTCAAAAGTTTGGGGTTCACAACACATACACACCATATATAAACCTGTATATATAAAATATTATAAGCAAAGACCCTTCTTCATACAACCACGGATCGTAACAGGTTATAGTATAAAAACAAGCCACCACCTTAACTTTTATTAAATCGTACTGAATCCTAACTAGTTTAACTTACGACTGGTAGTCAAAGAATTCTTACAAGCTTACATAACATAAAACTAAACATAAAGCTCATGTTATCCTGATCCAACATAACCTGGAATCCTAGCTCGTACACTGGAATGGGAATCCTCGCTACCAGCCATTTCCTTTTTAACTGTAGGATAACATAAACAGATTTGCAAGAGTGAGCTAATTAGCTCAGCAAGTCAAAATAGAAATAACTGAGGTTAAACAACAATCAATTGAAATGATTAAGAGGAATCAAGTTTCTTATCAAGTAATCATTAGAATTGGATATTCATTTTAAATTTTAAAACCAAGGTTAGGCTGCTGATCAGTCACACACTAACCCCGAGCAAGGCATACAACTCTGCTCTCTATACTGGATCCAAGGCACGTCTTGGCCTAATATGACCACGAATCTGGTCTGACCACGAATCTGGTCCACATTTATATAACCATCCAATTCTAAAATGATTCAATATGATAACCATTGTAATTCAATAAAATAGAATCATAATTAACATTCATAAAGCATTTATTTTGGAGCATAAAATAATTCATGGGTATTCCCAGGGTATGTACAAAGAATGGCTTCAAGCCTAGAGAAGAATAAATAAATAGTATTTCCATGGTTGTACAAGGTTTAATTCGTTGATGTTTCGAGGTGTTGTATAATATATAAGTCTCTGTATGTTCAGGTAATTTTGTTCTAGTGTCTGGTGTATGGTGTATATGTATTTATGGAGTAGTATCGTATTGCTCTAGTTCAATGTCTGGGAAATCAACAAATCGATTGCTTATGAAGAATAAGGCTTACAACTCAAAGATCAAGTGATGTGATCAGGATTCAAGGTTATATACCCATATTTTCACCCAAATCCGGCGTACGGATTGAAAGTTATGATAAAAATCGTCAAATAATGTACTCATAAGTTGATTACACATCAATCAGATCACATATAGCACATAGCACGTAAGATATTCAGTAAAGATAATTTTTAAAGAAGATTTGGGGTTAAAATGATTTTCTAAGTATTTAATACGAATTTTTGAACATTTTTCGGAATTAAAACGGTCAACAAATCATTTTATAATTAAATAACAAGGTTGGAATACCCGAACCTGACTTTGAATCATTTAATAATAACTTTAGAACCTTGAATATAATTTAAACTAATATTTTAAAGCTCGAAACTATTTTTTGAAATTTTTAAATCAAAAGAAATAGTTAAATCTAATTAAATAATCAATTAAAATTAATTAATAACTAATTAAATCAATTAATCAATCAATATTTAAATTAATTGATTAATTAAATAATTAACTATCAACTAAAATTAATTAAATAAATAATTTAGATTTATTTTTGAATTAAACATAATTTTAGAATTAAAAATAATAATTTTTTGAATTTTAAATAATTGAAAACAATTTTCTGAAAATTAAATAATCAGAAAATATAATTTTTATAAATTTTGGAAACAGAAATATAATTATTGTAAAATTTTGCAACTACAGGGGGTTAACTGTGAAAGTGAGGAAAGAACGATGGCTAAACTGCAATTGCCATCGTCTTCCCCCCTTTCGCCGGCGACGGTCGGGGAAGCCATTAATGGCGACCCCCGCCGATTGAAGCTTTTTCGGCATCATCAAACACAACCCAGAAAAGAACCAAATTAACAGGGAATAAACTACTAGCTTCCAGGAATTCGTTTCTACAATTAATTTGATCAAACAGTTAACGAATCAGCCGAAAATTCGACCGGAGAAAAATACGCCATCGTTCAAACAATTTTCCGACGAACCTCTACAGTCATCCTCCGTTCATCACGTTTATACCAATCGATTCATTTATCAACGATCTATTTATTGGTGTAATCAATTTAAGCTAATAACCCTTGAATCAAAAACGCCTAAAAATCAATTAAGAACATTAATACGATATAAACCCTAATTTTATTAATTCAAGAATCAAACCTCATTTTCTATATGTTATTGAACTCCACATTCAACATATAATATACCAAAATGACCAGGACAAAATTATCTACAAGATACAATCATCAAATCATACAAACAACATCAAAATTGAAAATTCATATAGTAATCATAATTAAACTTGAATTAAAATAAATATATATAATAATACCTTTGATTTTTGTAGTAAAACAAGTTGGAGATTCTGAAAGTAATTTTCACGAGCTTCGATTCGGTTATTCACACGCTTGATTTTGATTTCGATAACGCCTTTATTTTTATGTTTGATTTTGATGAACGCGACGAATATTCGAGTTTTCTCTGTAAATTATATAATTTAACTGTTTGTTTATGATTATCTGTAGAAAATAAAATAAGAAAAAGTCTATTTATACTTATGGAATATTAATACCCCTTGGATCAATATCGGATACGGAAAATAGATTATTTATCCGCTAAGTAACTATAAAAAAGATACAATTTGATACCAATTTTGGATAATTATCAAAATCGGGCTTCTTATAATACACCCTACGAGAAGATAATGTAATAAATTAATCAAAATATCCTGTCTCTCAAGAATACGGGTTTTATTGATCTATCGAAATGACTATCGTATCGAAAATTTCGCACCGGGACTCGTACAGGTCAAACCGTACTCCAGATCGAAAAAGTCAAAACACGGAAAAGGTTCAGAATAATCAGATTAGGTTAGGAAGGAGTTTTCCTGAGGCTTTCGGGTTGTAAAAACATAAAAACGGTTGAATTTGGACGATTCCCAATTATATAAAATAGTTTATAATTACTAGGAAAAATAATTATTAAATCTATAAATTCTTTATAAAATCATATAACAACATATATGTAATATCCCATATTTTTAGAATTATTATATGAATATATATGTGCTTTTATGATTTAGAAGGAATAAAATGGTAATATTTTATTCCTGTTTGACGAGTTGGTGTTATTAAATGGTAATGTGCTAATTGTTAAGTGTTATACCGATTCTTGTTAATTTCTAAAAATACTAACTTAAAGGTATTACTTTCAAAAGTTATTTAAAAGTCGATCTTATTGATATCGGTAAATTGAAATTGTTTTTTTAATATCCGGGAAATATTGTGCAATTATTTTTATCAATAGATAATTATCATGTGAATATTATGGGAATTTTGGTGAATTATCTGATGATTGATATTTATATTTGGGTGTTTATATGTGATAAAGTGTCAGTATGATTATTATTTTTCTGGTAATTTTTGAATTGTTATATGATTTTATAAGAATTTATAGATTTAATAATTATTTTCTAAGTGATATGGGCCTAAAATTAGCCTAGAAATGTAATTAACGTTGAATTAATTAGATCTGGTATGGTCCAGTAACGAAGCCCAATTAACGAGGCCCGAAACTCTGATTATTTACTAATTTCATAATTAATAAATAAGGGAGATTAACAGCTCATTAAAAGAGTCCAATCGGTGATATAAATCTATAGAAGATAGCCCCAAGGGCACCTACAACAACTAGGAATCTGATTCCTCTATTCTAGGACTTCAAAGTCTATCCAAAGTCTGAGAACTTGATCAACAAGTCTCCTATCCCTAGTCCAATTCAAGGACTCTCAACATCTATATAAGGGGTCTCACCCCACAGATCAGAACTACATTTTTTGGCTTTATTCTCTAATTCACAGAGATACGTAGGCATCTCGTAAAGGCAAAGTTAAGCTACGAAATACGAGAGCAGCCATTAAACGCCTTGAGCTGCCGAACCTTAGTAACAAATACATCAAATAGTAACCTTAGTTTTTTATCCATAACACTAAGTAATTATAAAACTATTTTATAAAGCCGAGAATCGTCCAACTTCAACCGTTTTTGTGTTTTTACAACCCGGTACTCTTCGGAAAACTCATTCCCAGCCTGATTTAATAATTCTGGACATTTTCCGTGTTTTGACTTTTTCGATCTGGAGTACGGTTTGACCTTTACGAGTCTCGACGCAAAATTTTCGATACAATAATCATTTTGGTAGATCAATAAAACCCGTATTCTCGAGAGACGGGATATTTTTACATATTTTCTCATAGGGTGTTTTATAAGAAGCTCGGTTTTGATAATTATCAAAATATGGTATTAAATTGTATCGTTTTTATAGTTACTTAGCAACAAAGTAATCTATTTTTGGATCCGATATATAAGTATAAATTCAGTATTAAATTCCAAAATGTTTCAAAAATCATGAAACTTATATTTTCTTAAGTTTTGAATATTTTGAAAATTTTCAAATTATTTCGGAAAATTTTTGAATTATATTTATCCGCACATTTGTTCGTTAAATCGTAAAATAAGGATATGACGCGGGATTTATAAATGTTTTAGAAATTATAAAAAAAAATTATTTTATTAGTTTTTAAATATTCTGAGAATTTTAGAAATATTTAGGTTTCGTAAAAATTATCGGACCGGGCCATTACCAGGACGTCAAATCCCACAAAAATTATATTTTTATTTTTATAAATCGCGGGATTTTCAAATATTTTATATATTATATTTTTAGAATATTCATAATTTTTGAGAAATTTTGATATAAATTTTATACTTATTTGATTAAATATTACTCCCCGCTAATTATTAATTTTGGCATAATGGTTTAAATGTTGTACTGATTTTAGTTAAAAGAAAAAGAAACAAAATTACAAAATAAAACGTGTAATAACCCCCCCCCCCCACCTGGCACCTACCCCACCCTCCCCCTTATCTTTTTCTGCGGCAGCCCTTTCCTTTACATCTCTTATTTTCTCATCTGTTTATATATTTTTAATTTCAAAAATTCATATCTTCTCAACCGTCCTTCCAAATTTCAGTTATTATATATATAAACGATCAGCGCTTCGATACCTACGCATAGATATATATATATTACGAGGTTTTGAGAAGAAAATTTGTGGAGCATATTTTCCGTTTTAATTTATTTTCGGGGCATAGAAAAGGAGTTTGACGGTGTTGATTACTCCACATGGCATCTCAGCGTGTATATGTCTATGGCTATTAATTTTGGATTTTTCTGGAGATATTTTCCGGACATAAGATATTCTCTTAGGGGTGATCAGAATTTATTTTGGGTAACGATTCTGAAATTCCGCCTTCGTACTTGTGTATATAATAGCATGTTAGTGTTTATATATTTATTTCAGCAAATTTCAAAAGTTGTTGTAGAAGTCTCTTTTGGCCGTATTTTTCATTTCTGCCATGTTTATACGTGCAAATATAAATTATTGTGTGCTTTAAATTTATTGATTTTATTATAGTAAAGTCGGATTGTGTTGTTTGGGATTGATTTTGTGGGGTATAACCCCGGGAAAAGTCCGTTTTACAAAGACATAATTTCGAAAGTTTTTTTAAAATATTTATTTCAATTTCAAATTATTATCTTTTATTATTTTCGAAAATCATAATTTGATTCAATTATTTATAATTTGTTTTAATTTATTCTTATTTTATTCGTAATAAACAGACCGTTAGCCCGTTTAATACGAAACGAACTTGTCTAGACTCAGGACAATATTCCAATTTCATTAAAAATACTTTCGAGACCCAAATCCTTTTGTTTTGAAAGGTTTCTTATTTTACAAGTCATTTCGAGTTGATTATTGATCAATAAATCATATTTTTAACCCGATTTCAGTTTTAAACATACTGAGTCCAATATTTTGACGAACTGAGTCATATGTGATATGAATTATGTGATACGTGGATTATGTGTTTATATGTTATGTGAATTACATGCTTGCCTGGGTCAAAAGTCTTGTATTTGACTGTCTTCTTTATGTGTGGGCTATCGTATGGGTAGACGATAGGATTTTGACGCGCAGCTCATCGAGTAATTATCGTTTAGACGATTAAAGTATTATATTTTAATTATAGATGCAGATCATTCGAGTTGATCAGGATAAGACATTGGATAAAGAGTGTGATAGAATGGTATTGGATATCTGGCTCCTAGCAATCGCAGGAGCAGTATATTAGTAAAGTGTTGAAAAAAAGACGGTGATGTTTTGAGACCGAATGTCAGAATAGACATGTCATTACGAGTGTGACTAACTGCTAAATCTCAAAGGCAAGTATCCATATCATCACTTATTGTTCAAGTGATATATATTTTGAATCCTATTATGCAAGTATTGATTTCCCTATTCTCAGTTCTGAATAAATAAATGTTTTACATATCGCTAAAATAAATGATTTCCTTTATGCAAGTACTTATCTGCTATTATATGTTCAGAATAGTCAATTGTTTTACTTATCCAACTATCGGATTTATAAATATTTTGGATTTTGAGAAAGATGACATTGTTTTGGGTTTCCTGCCCAAGTAAATGGGCGAATAAAATTTATAAGGGCGTCAAGTATTATGACCCCTTTCAATAAAATATTTTTAAGATTGGATGGTTGCGTAAGAGGCCGTAGTGGCGGTCCAGCGTGAGCTATGTGTTATACAGGATATAACACCTTGCTAGGCCGATATGTGCCTTAGGTACCCCTTTGTTTAGTTGGATATGCTTCGGCATACCGGTGTTGCTCCGCGGCTGATCACCGGCGGTAACACACCGTCGTTCGAGGATTCCAATCTAAATTATTATATTGCCTTTGATAATCTTATAAGAAATGATTTATCAAGTGTTTTAGTTTGGAATAAAAGGTTAAATGCGGTTTTGATTCAATTTTTGCTTGATGTGGATATTTAGTTTGTTGTTAAACATCAAAGGTGGTATTAGTATAGATGATTGATGTTGACTTAAGTATAGGATGTTGTGAGCATCAAAGTTCGTATTGATATCTAATTTGATATTACAACAAAATGAGTATTATTGTCAAGAGTTCGGTTTTATATAAAGTTTATGATCCAGTCCATAATCATTGTTTCATGTTATTGTTGTTTACGATATTTCCGTAAACACTGTTTTACGAGTTTTATTATCGTCAAGATTCAAAGTATTGCTGAAGCATTTCGCTCAAAAATATCAAAAGGGTTCTGAATACAACTAAGGAACCAACTCTGGGGTTCCTTATCCAAATTTTTATTGGTTCAGCAATCATGATTTTAAATGTTCTGCTCTAATGCAGATGTCGGTATTATATCTAAATGACCACCTATATATTATTCTGAACTTGATGATCATTTCTTTCGCTCATACTTGCCAGTTTTTATATTTAACCTCTAGTGAGGATTAGTTTGCGCTGTTTAGCTGCATAATTCAAGAAAGCAAAGAAAAAGCTTTTTAGAAGATGGTTGGTCCAGGGTTTGCGGAACTAGAGTAAGTTCTATTGTATAAAGTTGTGTTTATATATATGTATTAGTTATATTATTAAATTGTTGGTCTATTATACTTATTTTCGAAGTTATACTAGTGGGTTAAGTTTTGAGTTTGGGAATTTGTGAAAAGTGTTTGAAAAGAAAGTGAAAAATTATTTATGGAATTTGGACTTCTTGTTTCTAGAACTGTAACCTTAAAAGATTTTGAATTAGCTTGGGGTCATAGATATTAAATATCTTCTGCTGGAATTTGTTTATTGATTAAACAGATTGATTTGGATTAAAATTTCATAGTGACGACCAAATCCCCTGACCCCAGATTTGGGGGCGTTACAGGTTGGTATTAGAGCTGAGGTTATAGTAAACTAGAAATGAGAATGTGTAGGAGTGTATATAGCTATGTGAGGACGCTTGAGCTCATATCGAGTTCCTGTTGGACTATTGGATATAGTACCAATGAGTAAGCTAAGATAGGCACATTCGTTTGGGATGGTTGTGTTGAGCTGCATAAAACTCATGGTTGTTGCAAACTTCTATTGTGGAATCTTTCGTGGCTAATATGATTAACCGACGATGAAGATTATCAATATCCTTGGAATATGAAGAAGTGTTGAGAATCGGATGACGAGTCAACAGAAGAGTTCAAATAAAGATAAGTATTAAGACCTTGGCAATACCTTCTCTTTTTATAACTTCTTTTGACCTCTCTCAAAAAGAGGTATATGTTAAAGAATATATTCCCTAACACTCATTTAGTCATTTTATGCCAGAATCTTATTTTCTGGATTTATTTCCTCCAGAAATATCAGCTTTAAACCTTTTCAGTTTTGATCTGGGAACTTCCCTAACAAGTCATTTATTAGAAACTGATTATTCATTTGATTTTGAATTCCTTTTACTCTGACTGAGATGAACAACCCTAACTATAGGGGACACAAGGTATACCTGTCTGTGTGATAGGAGTTGGATGGGATGCCATCACTTGTGTGTGTTGTGATTACAAGAAGGTTAACAACCTTTAGAAGTGTCTTAATTTGGATACGCAATACCAAGTTCATTTGATCATATTGATCTCTCAGTATTCTTTCATTTCAACATCACTTTCTCACAAATTCAGACTTTGATAACCACAATCGCGGGACACCCGTTATGATATAAAAAAATCTCTTTGGAATTCCATGATTTTATTATCTCAAATTTTCAATGGCTTGCCAATCCAGTTGAGTTGAGTTATCCTGGTCAATGGAAAGTAGGACTTTTGGATGAAATTACCACGAGCGACAGTGGATTGCAGTGTGATTAAAATATCAATGGCGTATAACGAAGTCAATCTGTTTCTTTACTTCTCTCTCTATTTATCTTTCTCTTTCTTTTTCTTTCTCTTTATCTTTCCCTCTATTCTTCTTTCTCTCGATCAGTAAAAGTGATTCTATTGAGAATTGGTTAAATGATATGTAGAAGGAACAATGGGTGCGGAGTGAAGCTCCCGTGATAACTGTGTGGTATAAGGAATTGCAGTATTATTGGAAATTTTGAGAAAAGTTACATATGCAATATTGAAAAGTTGGTAATAAGACCCTTAGTGCTTTCTTCTGTTGATTCCGAGGACGGAATCCTTATAAAGGGGGGTAGATTGTAATATCCCGTATTTTTAGAATTATTACAATTATTATTTAAATATATATATATATGCTTTTATGATTTAGAAGGAATAAAATGGTGGATATTTTATTCCTGTTTGACGAGTTGGTTTTATTAAATGGTATTGTGCTAATTGTTAAGTGTTATATTGATCCTTGTTAATTTCTAAAAATATTTACTTAAAGGTATTACTTTCAAAAGTTATTTAAAAGCCGATCTTATTGATATCGGTAAATTGAAATTGTTTTTTAATTTCCGGGAAATATTGTGCAATGATTTTTATCAATAAATAATTATTATGTGAATATTATGGGAATTTTGGTGAATTATCTGATGATTGATATTTATATTTGGTTGTTTATATGTGATAAAATGTCAGTATTTTGATTTTTATTATGTCCAGAATAAAGTATGGATAATTATGGTATTTTTCTGGTAATTTTTGGATTGTTATATGATTTTATAAGAATTTATAGATTTAATAATTATTTTCTAAGTAATTATAAAACTATTTTATAAAGTAGGGAATCGTCCAACTTCAACCGTTTTTGCGTTTTTACAACCCGGAACTCTTCGGAAAACTCCTTCCTAACCTAATCTGATAATTTCAGACATTTTCCGTGTTTTGACTTTTTCGATCCGGAGTACGGTTTGACCTTTACGAGTCCCGGCGCATAATTTTCGATACAATAATCATTTCGGTAGATCAATAAAATCCGTATTCTCGAGAGACGAGATATTTTTACATATTGTCTCATAGGGTGTTTTATAAGAAGCTCGGTTTTGATAATTATCAAAATCTAGTATTAAATTGTATCGTTGTTTTAGTCACTTAGCGGCTAAATAATCTATTTTTGGATCTGATATGTAAGTATAAATTCAGTATTAAATTTCAGAATGTTTCAAAAATCATGAAACTTATATTTTCTTAAGTTTTGAATATTTTGAGAATTTTCAAATTATTTTGGAAAATTTTTGAATTATATTTAACCGCACGTTTGTTCGTCAAATTGTAAAATGCGGATATGACGCGCGATTTATAAATGTTTTAAAAATTATAAAAAAATTATTTTATTAGTTTTTAAATATTCCGAGAATTTTAGAAATATTTCGGTTTCATAAAAATTATCGGATCGGGCCCTTACCGGGACGTCAAATCCCACAAAAATTATATTTTTACTTTTATAAAATCGCGGGACTTTCAAATATATTATATTTTTATATTTTTAGAATATTCATAATTTTTGGGAAATTTATATATAAATTTTATATTTATTTGATTAAATATTAATCCCCGCTAATTATTAATTTTGGCGTAATCGTTTAAATGTTGTAATGATTTTAGTTAAAAGAAAAAAAACAAAAAACAAAAACCGAAACGTGTAATAACCCCCCACCTCGCACCTACCCGCCCCTCCCCCTTATCTTTTTATGCCGCAGCCCTTTCATTTCCTTTACATCTCTTTTGTTTCTCATCTGTTTATATATTTTTAATTTCAAAAATTCATATCTTCTAAACCGTCCGTCCAAATTTCAATTATTATATATATAAACGGTCAGCACTTTGCTAACTACTCATAGGTATATATATTGCGGGGTTTTGAGACTAAAATTTGCGGAGCATATTTTCCGTTTTAATTTATTTTCGGGGCATAGAAACGGAGTTTGACGGTGTTGATTACTCCACATGGCATCTCAGCGTGTATATGTCTATGGCTATTAATTTTGGAATTTTTTGGAGATATTTTTCGGACATCAGATATTCTCTTCGGGGTGATCAGAATTTATTTTGGGTAACGATTCTGAAATTCCGCCTTCGTACTTGTGTATATAATAACATGTTAATGTTTATATATTTATTTAATAAATTTCAAAAGTTGTTGTAGAAGTCTCTTTTGGTCATATTTTTCGTTTCTCACATGTTTATACGTGCAAATATAAATTATTGTGTGTTTTAAATTTATTGATTTTATTATAGTACAATTGGATTGTGTTGTTTGGGATTGATTTTGAGGGGTATGACCCCAGGAAAAGTCCGTTTTACAAAGACATTATTTCGAAAGTTTTCCTAAAATATTTATTTCAATTTCAAATTATTATCTTTTATTATTTTTGAAAATCATAATTTGATTCAAATATTTATAATTTATTTTGATTTATTCTTATTTTATTCGTAATAAATAGACCGTTTGCCCGTTTAATACGAAACGAACTTGTCTAGACTCAGAAAAATATTCCACTTTCATTAAAAATACTTTCGAGACCCAAATCATTTTGTTTCAAAAGGTCGCTTATTTTACAAGTCATTCTGAGTCGATTATTGATCGATAAATCATATTTTTGACCTGATTTCAGTTTTAAACATACTGAGTCCAATGTTTTGACGAACTGAGTCATATGTGATATGAATTATGTGATACGTGGATTATGTGTTTATATGTTATGTGAATTA
The DNA here is from genome assembly GCF_009905375.1 of Apium graveolens. Classification (NCBI taxonomy): domain Eukaryota; kingdom Viridiplantae; phylum Streptophyta; class Magnoliopsida; order Apiales; family Apiaceae; genus Apium; species Apium graveolens. The sequence goes on from NC_133655.1 coordinate 132,657,434, forward strand.
CGTGCTTTCCTGGGTCAAAAGTCTTGTATTTGACTGTCTTCTTTATGTGTGGGCTATCGTATGGGTAGACGATAGGATTTTGACACGCAGCTCGTCGAGTAATTATCGTTTAGATGATTAAAGTATTATGTTTTAATTATAGATGTGGATCATTTGAGTTGATCAGGATAAGACATTGGATAAAGAGTGTGATAGAATGGTATTGGATATCTGGCTCCTAGCAATCGCAGGAGCAACATAACAGTAAAGTGTTAAAAAGAAAGACGGTGATGTTTTGAGACCGAATGTCAGAATAGATGTGTCATTACGAGTGTGACTAACTGCTAAATCTCAAAGGCAAGTATCCATATCATCACTTATTGTTCAAGTTATATATATTTTGAATCCTATTATGCAAGTATTGCTTTCCCTATTCTCAGTTCTGAATAAATAAATGTTTTACATATCGCTAAAATAAATGATTTCGTTTATGCAAGTACTTATCTACTATTATATGTTCAGAATAGTCAAGTGTTTTACTTATCCAACTATCGAATTTATAAATGTTTTGAATTTTGAGAAATATGACGTTGTTTTGAGTTTCCTGCCCAAGTAAATGGGCGAATAAAATTTATAAGGGTGTCGAGTATTATGATCCCTTTCAATAAAATATTTTTAAGATTGGATGGTTGTGTAAGAGGCCGTGGCGGCGGTCCAGCGTGAGCTATGTGTTATATGGATATAACACCTTGCTAGGCCGATATGTGCCTTGGGTACCCCTTTGTTTAGTTGGATATGGTTCGGCATACCAGTATTGCTCCGCGGATGATCACCGGCGGCAACACACCGTCGTTCGAGGATTCCAATCTAAATTATTATATCGTCTTTGATAATCTTATAAGGAATGATTTATCAAGTGTTTTGGTTTGGAATAAAAGGTTAAATACGGTTTTGATTCAATTTCTGCTTGATGTGGATGTTTAGTTTGTTGTTAAATATCAAAGGTGGTATTAGTATAGATGATTGATGTTGACTTCAGTATGGGATGTTGTGAGCATCAAAGTTCGTATTGATATCTAATTTGATATGACAACAAAATGAGTATTAATGTTAAGAGTTCGGTTTTGAATAAAGTTTATGATCCAGTCCATAATCATTGTTTCATGTTATTGTTGTTTACGATATTTCCGTAAACACTATTTTATGAGTTTTATTCTCATCAAGAATCAAAGTATTGCTGAAGCATTTTGCTCAAGAATATCAAAAGAGTTTTGAATACAATTAAGGAACCAACTCTGGGGTTCCTTATCCAAATTTTTATTAGTTCAGCAATCATGATTTTAAATGTACTGCTCTAATGCAGATGTCGGTTTTATATCAAAACGACCATCTATATATTATACTGAACTTGCTGATCATTTATTTCGCTCATAGTTGCCTATTTTTAAATTTAACCTCCACTGAGGATTAGCTTGTGCTGTTTAGCTGCATAATTCAAGAAAGCAAAGAAAAAGATTTTTGGAAGATGGTTGGTCCAAGGTTTGCGGAACTAGAGTAAGTTCTATTGTATAAAGTTGTCTTTATATATATGTATTAGTTATATTATTAAATCGTTGGTCTAGTATACTTCTTTTCGAAGTTATACTAGTGGGTTAAGTTTTGAGTTTGGGAATTTGTGAAAAGTGTTTGAAAAGAAAGTGAAAAATTATTTATGAAATTTGGAATTCTTGTTTCTAGAACTGTAACCTTAAAAGATCTTGGATTAGTTTGGGGTCATAGATATTAACTATCTTTTGCTGGCATTTGTTTATTGATTAAACAGATTGATTTGGATTGAGATTTCATAGTGACGACCAAATCCTCCGACCCCTTATTTGGGGGCGTTACAGTTAAATTACCAGAAAAATATCAAAATTATCTATACTTTATTCTGGATATATTAAAATTAAAATACTCAAATTTTATCACATATAAACATCCCAACAATAATTCCAATTACTAGATAATTCACTAAAATTCACATAATAATCACATAATAATTATTTATTGATAAAAATAATTACACGATATATCCCGGATATTACATTAATACTTGAGGAGCTAAGCACTAGGCTCACCATCCCCTTGGTAAGTAGAGATAAGGAAATTTTCTTCTCAAGGTTTACTATGTCTACTTTGAATCATAAAGTACATGACATACACTTGCTTGAAGGTATAAATGTTACTCAAATAGGCATTTATAAATAAGTGTCCAAAATTCTATTTAGTTCATTAAATGCAAAGAACCAGGTAAAGGTAAGTCTAAGACTCACTGACTTTATGTTGGACAAAAAAGAAGACACGGATAAATAAAGGTTACAGTAGTGCACATAAATCAAGATTAATCAGTGAAACACATAGCAGGCAACCTTATTTATCTAGTCATATAATTTCATTCTCATCATGCACTATGATAAAATGTGCAAAGACCAAAAAAAGAAAACTTATCTGAGGAGAAACTGTTAATTCTTGATAAAATATTCTCAGAAATGTCTTATTTAACAAATAATTTGCACTTTCTTTCTTTCCACTTGATACGTTGATAGCCCTACATTTATTTTTTTTATTTTCTCCATATCATAAGTTAATGAATTATATTGTAAAATCTAAATAAATAGACTGCAAAATACTGATTATACAACAAAATTCACATTATTTGTCCAGACGAGGTATTCATCAATTTAAATCCATTTTGAACAAATAACTCAAACATTTGCTGAAATTTTAACTGATTAATCAAGATAATGATTTTGAACAATTTGGCTCATTTGAATAACCTCTCGTAGACATTTTCAATATAATGCCCTTTAAATTTAAAGGCCATTATATTATAGTCTAGAAAAGTTTTAAAATGTTCTATTTCAAGAAGTTCAAAACAGATTTTCAACAAATCATTGTACATAAACTATGCTTTCACGTAATTGTTAATGATTGAAGATGCCAAGGTATATTTGAGAGAATTAACTAATTTACATAGTTATCTCAACCAATTTGAATTTGTCAACCGCACACTATAATTCACATCATAGACTAAGATGTGATATTGAATCAAATCATGAACTTTTAAAATTCAACAAATAGACATGCCTTGCTACACATGATTCATAAGTTGGACTCTCAAACCTACCATTGAATGAGTAGTTAGAAGTTTCAAAATATAAATCCTTAGAACTTGTTCTGAGTATATGACATTGATTCTTAATTAAGAAAAAGTCATCCACAAATTTAGCTAGATTTCACTTCTAGAATATGAGTTATTACATGATTGAAATCTTACCACTACAGATAAAATTTTCTGATAAGATATTAAATTTTAGAATGAAGAATTGAGTAACAATTCATTAATATCAGTCTGTGAAAGTTGTCTTCATTTATAACCTAATTAATCAGAAAATTTATCACACTATTGAAACCAATATAAGACTTAATATCAGTATTTATAGGTTTCAAATAAACACTAATATTTCAATGATCAATTTTATCAGCATATCAGTTTTTAAAAGACTAATAAATTTTGATACGTGATTATTGCTGTATTTTAAAATGTATCATTTGTCTTTCAGGACACAGAGCTTGGTAAAGACTCAACATTTTTATAGTAATGATTTGATGTCTACTAATAGAAGTTAATAGACAAATTTATGTCGATGGCTAAGAATTAGCATTTGACATATAATTTGTTCATCAATTGCTAGTTTGAACAAGTATACTCCAAGTGTTCATTTTGACCGTTAATGGCTAAAAATATCCATTGATATAGTTAAAGTAGATTTGACCACACTCTTAACTATCATAGTCCTGATAGTAAATTTCGGATAAGAGGCATAAATAAACACTTAGCTACCAATTAACAAGTGAGATAATTTATTCTTTAAATCAATAATTGTCAATGAACGTAATTATCTTCAGAACAAACATCCATATTATATGTTATGACAATCAATTATTTACAAGGAAGTTAATATGATGATTTTGAGAAGCCAATATCACCATTCTGTTAGAAAATGAATGTTCCTCAAAATTTATAGCATATAATTTGGCTACTTATAGCACATATCTGATGGAGATTAAAATGAATTTTAACATATCTAGCTCACTTACCAACCTAGTGACACTTGATTCTGCAAGTGGTTTGGTAGAGAGATTTTCTTGTATCAATGTGCTTGATTCTTGAGTATTGAACTGAATTCTCAGTTATTGTTAAAGCACTGGTGTTGTCACGGTAATTTGGAGTTCTTCCCAACTTCAGGCCATTGTCAATAAGTTGATTGTTTGACCATAAAAGTTGTGCACAACATCTTTCAGCTACAGTTTCTTCATCCTTGGCAGGAGAGGTTGAATCTAAGTGATGCTTCTTGCTAACTTAAGATGTCACTTTATTTTTAGGGAATGACAGCTTATTGAGGCTCTTTACCTGTCAACTTTGCAAACTGCACACTCTTCATCTAAACAAACATTTAGTTCAAACTCAGAATCTCTGGGATACCAAGTTTCAAGAGTTGGTGTTCCTTTGAGAAATCTGAAAAACTACTTAATAGTATCTGAGTAAGATTTTCTAGAAGATAGATTGATATTAAGCACAATGACTTGTGGTAAGTATAATATCTTCAAATTTTCACTTTCTTTCCCTTAGTATTCATTTCAAGTTGGCAACGATTGGCCTGAGTGATTTTGCAGATGTACAATCAGCTAAGTCAGACTGCTTTAGATGAACATGCATAACTTTTGTTTGACTTAAGAAGATTTCGTCACCCACTTGATTTACTTAAGCCTCAGGAAAATAAGTGAGTTCACTCTTCATGCTCATTTTATATATACTAAGCATTAGTCTTTGATAAACCTTTTACAGGATTTATCATCTGTAAAACCAAGGATTATACTATCCATAGTAAATTGTACAATTCTACTAAAGCAATTTACTTTTTTAAAGAGAGGAGAGTTTAACTGTTGTACCTCTGGAGAAATGATCTTTAAGTAAAAGCTGATATAGAGATTTATACCAGGCTCTAGATGATTTCCCAAATCCATAAAATGCTTTCAGAAGGTAGTCCACAAACTCTGCAAGTCCTGAATCTTCACTTTCTGTAGATAGTCTATAATAGCTATACTAGATTTGTTCCTTGAAGTCATGCCATTTTCATCTACCTTAATTCTGAGTACCCACTTAGTTCCATTGGCTGAACTATCTTTTGGTCTAGGCACTAGCTTTCTGACTTTGTTTACTTCATATTGGTTTAACACTTGTTGTATGGATATATTTCAATTTAATTTTGGTACCCAAGGTTTCTTGGGTCCTCTCTTGTTATATGCCTTCCTTGCTTAGTGACCATCCATTGCCCTAGGTCTGGCAGGATTCAGGTCCACTTTTACTCTAGGTGTTGGTCTTTGAGCAAAAGTGTTAACGTTTGAGTCAGATGAAAAAGATTGAGAGTGCATCTTATTAGATGAAGACGTAAACATGATTTTCACTCATTTCCTATTCCATGGCATATTGAATGCAGAATAATAAGGATTAGAATTGATTGGCATGTTTCTAAGGTTATGATTGAACATATTTTGCATATTTGGCATGGCATTTATAGGTAAAGGAGGAACAGACATGTCAGGGATGGAAATGATTTTACAATTAGCAGATAGATGACTAGCACTAACACACTTGACATAACTTTTACTTGGAGCATATTTGTCAGGGGTTATGCTTGTTAGTCCCTAATTTTCCATTCATGTCGTTCTTCCTTTTGTTCCCCATCCTGGGTTCCAACTTATCCTTCAGTTTCTTATTGGACAAGTGACCCATGTTGTTCTGCTCAACCCATCTGGTTTTGCTGTTGACTCTCTTCACAGAGTTTTTTCTCACTGGTTCATCATTTTCATTCAGCATGTACAATTTACAAGTAATGATATCTTCTTTTAACAAATAACTTTTATCTCTTGATTTATCTTCCTTCAATGGAAAATTATTATTTTTGATGCACAACTATCAGTAATATTCTCCCTTTTCCAAGCATCTTCATAGAAAGATTCAACATTTCAATATATATGAATTTGCTTGCTCCATCCCTAAATTCCTTCCATTTGGAAATTATTTCTTTTTCAAGATTTAATTGTCTTTTTAAAATTTATTCTCTCTTTAATATCCTCCGCAAATCATCTTTAACAGCTAGGCAATCTTTCTTACAATTCTCATAATCAAGCAACTAAGTCTCTAGTAAGTTATTTCTCTCAAATAACAAAGAATTAGTATTTTTAATTCTAGTATTTTCCTACTTAAGAGATTTCAGAGTGACATGTAGGTTGTACAATTCAGAAGATCATGAATAGATTCTTCATATTCACCATTACTTAACTGAGAGAGATCAGTTGTGATTACATGACTGCTTCATGAGGTTGTCTCTGAATCAATATCTTTTTCCATGAGAGATAGATTGAGAAATCTTTTGTTTGATTCTGGAATCTAGGATTCTACCTCCTTCACCATGGTTGATTGGATCAGCTTTAAGATCTTTAGACCTTATATTTGTTGAAGGATTGCTCTGATACTAATTTTTATCCACTAACAATCAATTAGGTTAATTTGTGGAATAGAGGGTTAAATACAAATTAAAATTTTGACAATTATTCGTATCTGGGAATAAAAAATGAACACAGTTATTCAAAATTTTCAGGTGGTTTATTTCTCGAATTGCCACCTGAGGTTTATATTGAAGAAATAATCTGTTACGATTACAAAGTAATCTCATAGCTGCAGGTTACAATGTCTCACTCAGAGGAGGATCTCTCTCTGTGCTTTCAAAAAACCTATTTATTAAGTGAAACATCTGCTACTAGGTTTATATATCACCAAGTTATAATACTTTCTAGACAATACATAACACAATCTTCAAAGTCCGGAAAGATTGCTTCTTCATTCTCTTTCCCGTGAGACTTGACAAATGAAACTAGATTGTATCTTAATATATTGCTTTGAATATCCCTCCAATTTGTCATACATAGAAATGGAATGTTTCTTCTTCTTCTTCAGAATCCAAAATCACATGAAAAATTTATCTTGGCTTCCATTTTTTTACTGAGATTCTCATCAGCCAATGTGATGTGTCAGACTCAAGACTTGACCGATGTCAAGTCACTATCACCAACTATGTGAGTTCTCCTAGTTGTTGACAGTCACTAGATTAGTCATTGGTGGATTGATGTAGTTAGCCGTTGATGTTGTAGCTTCATTTAGCAGTTGCTAGCTCACTTTCACTTAATCAAAATTACATGGCATCGAGTATACACAATTATCCACCATATTCTGAATTATCCATTGAGTCAATATGACTTCGGAATGAATTACAACATTGTTATCTATAATAGAAAATCTCATAGAAAAGTGTTACAAAAACCCCATCAGTTGATGGGCAACTCTTTTAACGTCTATCCCTTAGGATGGCTAGCCGTTGAAGGCTACAATTTGTCTTAACATAATTATGTAATGAGATTTGCTTATCATCAGGATTTAGGCTAGATTCCCAACACATAGTCATTCTCGTTATCCTTGTAATATGCACAATTATCACATTCATTAAACCTGAAACCATTGGTCAACACGACTTTATCAAATTGTTCAAGTCCTTTTATAGGCCCTTGCATCAAGCCGTACATCGATTTATCCAACATACAGACTTTTCTTTCTTGTCCAAGGACAATAAACCCTTCAAGTTGTTTCATATATATATATATATTCCCTCATCTATATCTACATTTAAAATAATTGTTTTCACATCCATTTGATATAATTTTATATTTCGCAACGCAGTGATAGCAAACATCATCCTTATAGATGTGACCGGAGAATATGTATCAAAGTGATATGGGCCTAAATATAGCCTAGATAAATAATTAATGTCAAATAAATTAGGCCTGATATGGTCCAGCAACAAAGCCCAATTAACAAGGCCCAAAACCCTGAATATTAATTAATTTCGTAATTAATTAATAAGGAAGAAAAACAGCTATTAAGATGAGTCCTAGTGGGGATATAAATCCTTGTAGATTGGCCTCCAAGGAACCTCATGGGATAAGGAATCAGCTTCCTACTTCCTAGGACTCCAAAGTCCATTCCAATTCGGAGACTTACCCACCAAGTCTCCTAACCCAAGTCCAATTCAAGGACTCCCAACATCTATATAAGGGGTCTCACACCCACCAATCAGAACTACATTTTTTGGCTTGATTCTCTAATTCACAGAGATACGTAGGCATCTCATAAGGGCATAGTTAAGCTATGAAATAGGAGAGCAGCCATTAAAGGCCTTGAGCTCCCGAACCTTAGTATAAAATACAACAATTAATATATCTTAAGTTTTTATCCATAACATTTGCCGCCGTCTGTGGGAAAGCACAACAACAATCATGGTGAGAACACGGAGAACAAGCAGCGCCCTTGAAGGACGAACACCCGCGGTGACAACCCAAGCGATTTCGTCAACCGTGGAGGTACCTCCGCATTCAACCTATGCCGCCAACCAAGGAGGAGCCCAGGTAGGGGCGACTGAACCTCAGCCACAAGGGACAATTCCCTCGGTTACTCAAGGGACGAATTCCCAACTTCATAAGCTATATATACATGTGAATTCTCGACCCGTTGGGTATGATTATTCAACTATTGTGACTACTACCCCTCTTATGGGATGCCCCTTTACCCCAAGGTTGGAGGAAGTGGACATGCTGGACGGGGTGAAGCACGAGGGCGAATACCCCCCTACATACAAGGTTTGGCTCATATCCCGGAGGATCAGGAATTTTCTGGTCCTTATACTGAGAGAGACTCCGAATCTTCGGATGATGAAGTGGCCCCAAGAAGGAGGCGTGCAGGCAAAGAGCCGATGGCTGATGATAACCAACTTCCTAGGAGCACCCGAGGGGTGAATCCCCAAGAAGTACAGGAGAGAATCAAGGCCCATGAGGCAGAGATTCAAAGGCTGAAGCACGACTTGGAGGCACACCAGGTTCCCAGGCCCCCATTACCACCTAGGGGAAGAAATCCTCCTCCAATCATAGACCTGGATGGTCCATCACAAAGAAGGGTTGTAGTCCCAAGAGCTGATCCAAGCAATCTTCTTCCCCTTGGAGATCCTGATGATCTTACTCCACCATTCACTGAAGAGATAATGAATACCCATATCTGAAGGAAGTTTAAGATGCCCACTATCAAAACATATGATGGAGTGGGAGATCCCACTAATCACGTTAGGATATTCTCCAATGCACTGTTGTTGCAGCCCGTGAATGACACTATTAAGTGTCGGGCCTTTCCTCAAACCCTGTCAGGTATGGCACAAAGATGGTATAGTCGTTTACCCCAAAACTCTATTGGATCCTTCAGAGAATTAAGTCAGGCTTTTATTAAGCAATTCATCAGCGGGAGAGTGTATGAGAAAAGTCCAGCATCCCTCATGAGCATTGTGTAGGGAGCGAAGGAATCCTTGAGAGACTACCTGAATCGTTTTACAAAGGAAGCTTTAAAAGTCCCGGATCTTGATGACAAGGTAGCCATGATAGCACTGCAACAGGGAACTAGGAATGAGTTCTTCAAGATGTCCTTGGCCAAGCGCCCCCCGGAAAGCATGTTGCTGCTCCAAGATAGAGCCGGGAAGTACATCAAGGTGGAAGAGATCATGAGGAAGACCGTAGTGAGCAACGAGCCCGCTGGAGGCAAGAAACAGAAAACTGATTTGGAATATATCTCTAAGGATAAGTATCCTAGAACTGAGCAAAGCAATGACTCAACCCCGAAGAAGGGAGGACCTGGACAAAAGTTCACTGAGTATGCTAAGCTGAATGCTCCTAGAAGCAAGATTTTGATGGAAATCGAGAAAGATCGAGATATTCGTTGGCCTAAACCCTTGAAGGCTGATCCTGCCAAGCTAGATAAGAGCAAGTATTTTAGATTTCACAAGGATGTTGGTCATGACACCGATGAGTGCAGATAGTTGAAAGACGGAATAGAGTTCCTCATTCGAAAAGGAAGATTGAACAAGTACACTGGAGATGGAGGAGATAGGAACAACAATGTAAGAAAGAACTTTGATGATCGTAGGAGAGATCAAGATGATCAGGGATGAAATCCCCAACCTAAGGGACCAGTGATAAATGCGATCTTTGGAGGATCGCGATCCCGAGGGCCTGTGATAAATACAATCTTTGGGGGCCAACTGTTGCTGGTTTATCCAAGAATTCAAGGAAATCATATGCTAGAGAAGTCATGCATATTGTATGGGAAGCCCCGAAGAGGGCTAGGACAGAAGTGATAATGGCATTTGATGATTATGACTTAGAAGGTGTGAAATTTCCTCATGACGACCCGTTGGTCATAACACCGATAATAGGGAACAACCCAGTGAAGAGGGTCCTTGTAGATAATGGAGCCTCGGTGGATATCTTGCTTCATGATACTTTCTTGAGGATGGGTTACAATGATTCGCAATTAACCCCGACTGACATGCCGATATATGGATTTGCAGGAGTAGAATGCCCCGTGAAAGGGATAATTAAGTTGCCAACGACCATAGGATAGGAGCCAAGGCAAGCAACACAGATGTTGGACTTCATGGTGGTGAAGGATAGTTCAACTTACAACGCGATTATGGGAAGAACAGGGATACATGCCTTTAAGGAAGTGCCTTCTTCCTACCATTCAGTTATGAAGTTTCCCACCAGGAATGGGATTGGAGAAGAAAGAGGAGATCAAAAAATGGCTAGAAGTTGTTATGTGGCCTCATTGAGGGCAGATGGAGTTGGGGGGCAGGTTCTGCCTATTAAAGATCTGGATATCCGAGAGAATGATGAGAAAAGAGGGAAGCCAGCAGAAGACTTGGTTTTGATTCCTTTAGCCCCCGAGGATCCTGAGAAGGTGACTTTAGTTCGAGCCACACTAGATGAGCCCCTTAGAGAGAAGTTGGTGAAATGTTTGCAAGAAAATAGTGATGTACTTGCATGGTCGGTGGTTGATATGCCAGGTATAGACCCGAAACTGATCACTCACAAGCTGAATGTAGATCCAAGTCGGCAGACAGCGAAGTAAAAGAAAAGAAGCTTCGCTCCGGTGAGGCAAGAAGCTATTAAACAAGAAGTAGAAAAGCTCTTGGAGGCTGGTTTTATTGAAGAGATTCAATTTCCGGAATGGTTAGAAAATCTTGTAATGGTAAAGAAGGCAAATGGAAAGTGGAGAATGTGCGTGGACTTCACTGACCTAAATGATGCAATCCCAAAAAATTGTTTTCCGTTGCCAAGGATAGATACATTGATAGATGCCTACTGGACATGAGATGCTAAGCTTCATGGATGGATTTAGTGGATATAATCAGATCAAGATGCACAAGGATGACATCCCAAAGGTATCATTCATCACTAACTTTGGTGTTTATTGTTATCTTGTTTTGGTATTTGGTCTCAAGAATGCAGGAGCCACCTATCAAAGGTTGGTAAATAAAATTTTTAAGGATCTCATTGGTAAAACCATGGAAGTTTATGTTGATGACATGTTAGTCAAGAGTCTAGTGAAGACTGACCATATAACCCATTTGAGGGAAGCTTTCGAGGTCTTGAGGTACCACAAGATGATGTTGAATCCTACAAAGTGTGCTTTCGGAGTAAGATCTGGAAATTTTTTGGGATTGATGGTCTCCGAGAGAGGAATTGAGGCCAATCCCGATAAAATAAAGGCAATCCTAGACATGGAACCACCAAAAACTATTAAAGATGTTCAAAAGTTCACTGGAAGGGTTGCAGCGTTGGGGCGATTTATCTCTAAGTCTGGGGACAAGTGCTTATCGTTCTTCAAATCCTTAAAAAAGGTAAAGGATTTTGTATGGAGTGAGGAAAACCTGAAGGCATTTGAGGAGTTAAAGAGGTATATGGCCCAGGCCCCATTGTTGGCCAAGCCAGCTCTGAACAAAGTTTTATACTTGTACTTGGCTGTTTCAGAGAATGCCTTGAGCGTTGTACTATGTTAGCAAAATTCTGCATGGAGCTGAGTTGAATTATTCAACCATTGAGAAGTTTGCTTTAGCCTTGGTAATGGCTTCAAGAAAGTTACGTCCTTACTTTCAGGCTCATCAAATTGAGGTGCTAACAAATCAGCCCCTGCGAAATATCATTCATAGTCCCAAGGCTAGTGGGAGGTTGATCAAGTGGGCAATAGAGCTGAGAGAATTCGATATCAAGTATAAGCCACGAATGGCAATAAAAGCCTAGGTATTGGCTGACTTCGTGGTGGAATGTACCATACCCAACCAAGAAGTTGGGAGGCAGGAAGATACTGTACCTCCGAATACAGAAGGTGATAAAGGGAAGGAAGTTAAGGAGAAGGAATATTGGGTCCTCTATTTTAATGGAGTATCAAAAACAAATTCAAGTGGCACAGGTTTGGTTTTACAAAGCCCCGATGGGTTCTTAATTGAATATGCTATGAAGTTAGACTTCCCAACTACGAACAACGAAGAAGAATATGAATCTTTGATAGCTGGCCTCGGCCTAGCAGGAACACTGTGGGTCAAGAACTTAAAAGTCTGTGGAGACTAAAATCTGGTAATATCCCATGTCAAGGGAGAGTTTGAATCAAGGGATGATACAATAGCTAAGTATGTTCGCCTAGTAAGGGCAATGATGACCCAATTCGATGAGTGCCACGTTGAGCACATCCCAAGGGAGGAAAATGCTAAGGCAGATGCATTGTCAAAGTTTGCTTCATCTGAGATAGAGAAAAGTTCAAGAAGTGTATACTTCCGCATTCTGAGGACACGGAGCATTGATATTAAGCTTGTAGCTCCTATAGGACTGGGGGCGTCATGGATAGATCCCATTAAGACCCATATTCAAACCGGTTGGTTGCCAAATGATGCTATTGAAGCACAGAAGTTGGCTGTTCGAGCACTAAGATACTCCTTGATATATGGGATTTTGTATAAAAGACCTTATATAGTTCCTTACCTAAGATGTCTCAGGCCCGATGAGGCACGCTTGGCTCTTGCAGAAGTGCATGAAGGTATATGTGGGCAACACTTGGGGGGCAGAGCACTAGCTCATAAGATAACCCGTTTAGGCTTCTATTGGCCAGAAATGATGGTTGATGCCAAAGAGTATGTGAAGAAGTGTGACCGCTGTCAGAAGCATGCACCTGTCGTTAGACAACCCCCCGAGATGCTGACCTCTATCAACTCACCCATCCCCTTTACTATGTGGGGAATGGATATACTTGGGCCTTTCCCCATGGCCATGGCACAAAGGAAGTTCCTGATTGTAGCCATTGATTATTTTACTAAGTGGATTGAAGCCAAGCCTTTGGCCAAAATCACAACTAAGCAGGTTGCACAATTCCTGTGGGAAAACATCATGTGCCGTTATGGAATTCCTTGTATCCTGGTTATCGATAATGGAACATAATTCAACAATGAGGAATTCAAGAAGTATTGCGATGAGAATGAGATTGAGTTACGATTTACCTCCGTATCTCACCCACAAGCCAATGGGGAAGCGGAAGTGGCAAATCGAATAATCCTAGTGAACTATCTGAAGAAAGCTTCGTTCTATTACAACCTAAGGGTTAAGGAAAGGTTCTTTAAGAAAGGAGATTTAGTCCTTAGAAAAGTGGAAGCCTCTGGAGTAGGGCAGAAAGGAAAGCTTGCCCCAAACTGGGAAGGGCCCTATAAGGTTAAAAGCATTCAAGGAAGGGGAACCTACAAGTTAAAGACTATGGATAGTTTTGAAGTCCCGAGAACTTGGCATGCACAAAACCTGAAGGTTTACTATGTGTAAATCAGTTGAACACGATTCTTACTTGTCAAAATGACAAGTAGGTTGAAAAGCACCTTGAAGATTTGCTTGCGTTGAATTTTATATTCTAATTCCAGTAGGATTTGCATTGTTGATTCATTATTTATAAGGGTGGAACACATACCATGTAAGGTTTTGGAAAACCAGACTTTATATTAATGAGTTTGAAATTATTTCAACCGTTGGATATTTCAGTTGTGATAATACTTTGTGTGATTTTAACAAAAATCACGCTTTTACCGTTAAAAGAAGAAGACTTCAAGAATTCTTCTATTATATGGAGTGCTTGTTGCACAACCCAAAGGACCAAGTTGTTCAAGTCACTGAACATTCTCTTTAAAAAGCATAATAAGTGCTGAAAAATTAAAGGAGAAGGGTATGGAGAAGAAAGCACCATAAATAAACCCCGAAGGGTAATAAGTTCCGGATACAAATAAGTTCAAACAATAAGTTATGAATAAAAATAACAAACTAGAAACACTATTCCTCCATTTGAGAGCCCTCCTTCCCCTGTTCCTTCTCGGCACCTTCCTTCTCAGCATCCTTCACGGGAGAAGCAGGAGGAGAGGTAGTGCTGGGATCCAGAATACGATCATCAGGCTGGGGAGAGTTGAAGAGAGCATCCAAGCTATCCTCTGTCTCTGGCTGCTCAGGACTTATAAAGTCCTTGGGATCAACTAAGCCCGGATGCTTCTCCGAGATATCCTTCACAGCTGCATCCCATCCCTGGGTAAACTGCAGGGAATAAAGACCCTCATCATGGATTTTCATAAGATTTTTGAATTTATCAGAATCCATGTAATCATCAATGAGTTTTTCCTTATCACTCCTAAGCTTAACCAGCTTGGAATGAGCCTTAGACAGCTCACCCCTTTGTCTCTAACTTCTTCTGCAGGACCTGGGCCCTCTCCTTCCATTTCTTCATCTCCCTTTCGAACTCATCGGAATTCCCCTTCCAGGACCTAGCCTGATGAAGGGCCACCTGGAAGTAGATGTTGCTCTGCACAAAAAAACATGAATTAATACAAGTTTATAAAAATATGAAAGTTGGAATTTAAAAAGAAAGGAGTGGTATGTTACCGCAGCTTGGGCTTGAGAACCCAGAAGCTCAATAGACTCAATATCACTCCCCATGACAATGTTATTGAAGTCGTGGGCAGTGATGGAATGGTACGACCAATCTTTGGCATGATTGGAGGATCCAACCACCGTATCGCTCCTCCTGAAGCCCCAGTTAGGCCTAAAGGAGTGCGCCTTGAGTGGAGGATCCACATCGTCCCCCAGCTCGACCACCGGGACATGGGGCCTAAGGAAGGAAGGAGCGCCAGCCTTGCTCCGGGGGTCTTTCTTCAGCTTGGCCCTTTTCTGGCGGCCAGATTCCCCCTCCTTAGGCCTGTTGATGTTGTTGATGGCTTCGCAAGCTGAAAGAAAAATAAGGAAAGTATTAAAATTCTGGAGATAATAAAGTTGCAATAAAAAGGAGGAAAGAAATAGTTGCACATGTAAATTTACCCTTATCACTGGCATGGGAGAGACCAACTTTCTTCAACGAGAACTCCTCTAAAAGGGTCCAAGTATCTGTTTTTCCGTCATCTGAAATGAGGGCTTGATAGGCCACCTCCTCCTCATCAGTTAACCTGATGCTACCGAGACTACCATCTGACACTTTGAAAAAGGGCCTACGGAAGAGTGTGGCCCAATCACCCCCAGCCCATGTCAGCCTAACAAACTCGTCCCTCCAGTTAGGGTTATTCTCAACTATAGAGTTGCTATAAAAATATGGGGAATTTTGGGTCGTTGACGAATTAAAACCCAGCCCGGTTGACCCAAGGAACTGTTATAAAATTGGAAAACTTTCCTAAAGACAGCTATGGAAAGAGGAAATTTATTTCTAAGATAAAAAACCATAAAATAAATAATATTCCTCCATGTATTAGGAGGGAGTTGACATGGATTAATTTTTACGTCTGCAAGTAAACGAGGAATAAATTCGTGAAATGGGAACCTAAGACCCGCGGTCAGGGTTCCTCGATAAATAAACAGAGTGTCGCCCTCCCAGTTACATGTCCTATCCCCAGGGGCGGTTGGGGTAATCCTAAGGTGGGGTGGAAGTTTATACGTGGTGTTCATGGACTCAATTCTACCCTCAAACTCATGGAAAGTGTTACCATGGTTGTATGAATCTAATTCATATAAAGAGGGATATTCATCGCCTCTAGAGTTTATCATATCAATTAAAGAAGTGTACGGAGATTGGATTTGAATGGCAGTACCTCTCTTGGAAGTATTCATCTTCCCCAAATGAGCTAGATCACGATTTTCCATTGATATTCTTCGAATGAATGCTTGAAACCCAGAAAAAGCTTGAAGGTGGTGGAACTGCGGTGGCTGAGGTCGCCGAAAATCGCCTTCCTAAGAGAGAGTTTTTGAGAGATAATTTGAGAAATGAGAAGTGAAGTGAGGATTCTCACTTCTCACTTCTCTTTTATAGGCGAAAAGCTCGGAATACGAGGCGTTTAAGGCCCATAAAGCAAGGCCCAACTTGAGGAAAACCCACCATGGGGAAGTTTCAGGGATATTCTAGAAGCAGGAATGGAAACTGAAGGGTCAAAAATCGACCAGAATTTTGAAGAAATAGTTCGATCAGAGTCCTGGTCGACAAAAGGTAGGAATCCTGATCGAATTTTCATTCGATTATGAGGGTAAAAAGCCACTTAGTTCGATCAGAGTCCTGGTCGACAAAAGGTAGGAATCCTGATCGAATTTTCATTCGATTATGAGGTTAAAAAGCCACTTAGTTCGATCAGAGTCCTGATCGACAAAAGGAAGAATCCTAATCGAATTTTCATTCGATTATGAGGGTAAAAACCACTTAGTTCGATCAGAGGCCTGATCGACAAAATGAAGAATCTTGATCGATATTTCATTCGATTATGAGGGTAAAAAGCTACTTAGTTCGATCAGAGTCCTGATCGACAAGAACAAGATCCTGATCGAATTTTCATTCGAACAAAAAGGAATAAGCTTGTTTAATTCGATTAGAATCCTGATCGATTTTGATCAGGATTCCAGGCCTACCTCACCTCAGACCTCACTGTCAAAAATACACTTAGTTCGATCAGGATCCTGATCGATTTCGATCAGGAATCCTGGTCGATTTTGGCACAAATCCTGGTTGAAATTCCATCGACCAGAGAAGCAGAATGGCAGTTAATTCGATCAGGATCCTGATCGATTTAAAACATTTCTGGATCAATTAGACATGACTCCTGATCGATTTAGAGCCGAAAATTGAGAATAAATCCAGAAAAAGGATAAATTCTGAAAATTAAAGAAAAATCCCAGAATTAAGGGAAAAATTCCTGAAAATTAAGGTAATTCCTAAATAATGGGGGTTAAAGCAAATCGTTGTAAATGTGTAGGTCGCTCCACACTTTACGCAAAAATAGTACCCTGTAAGGGAACGAATGAACTTAACTTCTGCGAAATCTTTTGCGGTTTCCCAGAAGTTGGGGGGCAAATGATATGGGCCTAAATATAGCCTAGATAAATAATTAATGTCAAATAAATTAGGCCTGATATGGTCCAGCAACAAAGCCCAGTTAACAAGGCCCAAAACCCTGAATATTAATTAATTTCATAATTAATTAATAAGGGAGAAAAACAGCTATTAAGATGAGTCATAGTGGGGATATAAATCCTTGTAGATTGGCCTCCAAGGAACCTCATGGGATAAGGAATCAGCTTCCAACTTCCTAGGAATCCAAAGTCCATTCCAATTCTGAGACTTGCCCTCCAAGTCTCCTAACCCAAGTCCAATTCAAGGACTCCTAACATCTATATAAGGGGTCTTACCCCCACCAATCATAACTACGTTTTTTGGCTTGATTCTCTAATTAACAGAGATACGTAGGCATCTGATAAGGGCAGAGTTAAGCTACGAAACACGAGAGCAGTCATTAAAGGCCTTGAGCTCCCAAACCTTAGTATAAAATACAGCAATTAATATATCTTAAGTTTTTATACATGACATAAAGTAATCAATTCCTCTATATTTCTTGTATCTTTTAATTACAAGTCTTGCATTTTAATTATCTATAGTGCCATTAATTTTAACTTATTTTTGAGAATCCACTTGATACCTAATGGTTTACAACTAGTTGGCAAGTCCACACTTTAGGTGTTGGTAACTTAGTTTCTCTTTGGAGGATATAGTAAAAAAAATAATATGTAGTACTCTGTAGAGGATATTTGATGTAGATACAATCTATAGTTTTTGGACCAATCTTCACCTTTTTATGTACATGAATTAGTACCTTTATAAATCACCCCCACACTTTAGGTGTTGGTAACTTGGTTTCTCTTTTTCCCATATTGTTGATAATTAGTACATTTATTAACTATGAATTAACACAATGTGTTGGGTGACTATAATTGAAGACTTATATTTTGGACCATTAAAAAGAAGTTAGATTATTAGTGTACCATTTATGGGTGGCCATGTTTGATGGCTGATATTATGGGCATTTAAAACTTAATCAAGTGCCATTTACTGGCTTGCCTATTTCATGTGTGATTTTCTGGTTTTAACTATTCAATAGTGTTACTGATACGTATTACTCCCTCCATCCCCAATTGTATGAGCCACTTTGACTTGCACGCTTTTTAAGAAATTTATGGTAGAATTTAATATAGACCACAAAAAGGAGATAGTGGAGGTTAAAGTAAGTGTATTATATAAATGTGTGGTTGGAAGAATCTTAAACAAATACTATGAAAGGGAAGTTCATTCTTTTTGGGACGTCCAAAAAAGGAAAGTGATTTATATAAAATGGGACAGAGGGAGTATCTGCTAATTATAATAACATTTTCATTATTTTTAAAGTTTATTAAACAAATTTTGTTTGTGTCATTATATTTTTATATTATCTAATGTTTTTAATAGGAATTAGTATTC
The DNA here is from genome assembly GCF_009905375.1 of Apium graveolens. Lineage (NCBI taxonomy): Eukaryota > Viridiplantae > Streptophyta > Magnoliopsida > Apiales > Apiaceae > Apium > Apium graveolens. The sequence goes on from NC_133655.1 coordinate 132,676,224, forward strand.
TTGTATCATTCATGTATTGATATGTAATTAATGACAATGTTTAAGTTTTCTTTTATTATTTTTTATTTTCTATTCAATAAACTTAAATAATGTATTTATTTTTCAATTTTGCACAATTGGATTTTAGTTATTTTTTTGTAATTGTATTTATTTTCTTTTTATTAGTATGATATTGATTTTTTTTATAATTATTCTCTTAAAAGTGGTTCGTGATTCTTTTTTTAAATGTTTAGTATTTTTAGCTAATTTTTCTAATTCACGATGGCCATAAAGGATGATGGTTGTGCCTTAATGAGGTATTATAGTCTAAATACTGACGGTTGGTGTATTCTAAAAATATAAGTTTGGTAGATATCAAAATTATTGTAAATATGTAATTGATAATATTCAAAGGTTATATGTACCGACGAAGGAGATCGCTTAGAAACATACTTAGATACTACTTGTCGAGGTATCTAACCAAAGGAATTCCTTACTTTATATTATTAATATCAATATTATGGCTAACTCCAGAAACCTTTTGGGTAGATCTTATTTATGTAATGGATAATATATTTTCTGATTATAATGGCTTTATTAGGCACTACATAAAAATATTATGTGCAATTATCTTTTTTGTCAAAACACATTACCTTTTCTATTTTTCTCAACTAAAACATCTCCCTTTGCAGAAATATGACAGTAATTCTATTTAATATAATAGAATAATAATATTGTAATTTAATAATAACCAACCATTTATATTTTTCAGATAAAATACATTACATTTTATATTTTTTCTGACAAAACCTCCTTCTTTTCCAAAAACAACACGAGCAATTCTATTTAAAAAGTAAAATAATAGCACTACTATTAAATTCAAGCCCACGAATGAATGCGTACCGAACCCAACAACCCACCATAGATCATCCCAAAAAAATTAGCAATTTGGTACACATTAGTTGTTGACTTGTATCTATAAAGGGCCCCTCTTGTTCTTATCGATGTGGGATGTTACAAACACCCCCTCTTATAGAAACGACGTCCTTGTCGATCTCACAAACAGATACACTGAACCCAGAAAGTGCCTCTGTACTTCCGTCCAGGAAGATCTCTGATACCATTTATAAAATACAAGCCCACAACCGAATGTGTATCGGACCTAACAACCCATCACTGGTCATCCTCATAAAGCTAGCAATTTGGTACACATTAATTATTGATTGGTATTTATAAAGACCCCAAATACTCGTATTCTTATCGATATGGGATGTTAAAACTACAACTACTAATAACTTGGGTTGGTTGCGGATGTAAATTTTAATAATCGCGTATTCGCGATTTGAATGCGATTTTAAATTTTTAAAAAACGTAAACTGTAATATATATATAATAAAATAATATATATATATAAATATATTATTAAAAAATAAATTATAATTTATAGTATGAAAATTAATAAATTATACAAATATTTTAATTTAAATTACACACATTTTTTAATATTTATTTGTTTTTTAAAAGATATCCCAATATTAAGATGATGGTTTAGATAAATAATGGAGATAAATGAATAGTTAGAACTAAAAAGTTCACATTGAACACGACCAATATCTTCCAGAACATCCCTGTTATCATTACCAAATGACGAAAGAAAAGCGGATAACCATTATTATCTTTTGGAGGCCATATGGATTGACCTCAACTTGAATAATGATGCTATTGTGAAATTTGATATAGACTATCGAGGTGGGAATGATTGAATAAGATAATCTATCAAAGATATATGACTTGATTTATCCATAGAAGGATGCAAGTACCTTTTTAAAGGAGGAATTAAGGATAGAACCTCGATAACTTGAGATGAACCATAGGGGAATGCATAAAGGTTGGCATTTCACCCTTAATAGGGACAGTATGAGTTTTGACAGTATGATATGGAAAGAATTAAGGTAACAACAACCTTTAAGGATCAATGGAGAAATTGTTCAGAAGTATATAGATAATGGTTCTAGTATTAGTAAATGGTATTTTGATATGCCCTGTATCTAGGGAATACAGGAGGAACGATTCAAGGATAACCTTAGAGGTTTTACAAGGAGAAAGGTAGTATTCAAAGTTCTGAAGAATAGAAATTTTGATAAAGGAAATATGATATAATTATAATAATGCCAGGTGGGCACGTGTTGAACAATAAGAAAGTATAGATCGACCCAATGAAGGTCGAGATTGGTGAAAACAAGAAGGACCCAGGATAAAAGACGTCCTAAGTATGATCGAGAGTTAGTCATGACAATGTTAACCTCTAAAGACCGAGGCAATAACTTTTGGAAAAATGGTGATATTTTTTTCTCACCAAAGCGTAAGGAAGAGCATTTTCACATAAGCAGTGATTGGAAATGAGGTAGAAAATTTAGTTGGAGATCGTTCAAAAGATATTGATTATAAGGAACTATAACTTTTAGTAAAGGCCAATGAGGTGGCCGACACTCTAAGTATCAGAGAACAATTATAGGCGCTCGTGCCAGACGAATACAGTGATGATGGTTAAAGCCATGAAGGTTGTATTATGGGGTGAAAGATTGACATTCCTTCTGATAATTGTGCGATACTCAACCGTAATAGTAGTTTGGTAAAGATTTAATTTATGTAATCGCCGTGAGCGGGCTATCTATCTTAGAAGGTCCTATCTTGAGAATAAGCCAGGACCATGTTTTAAATAGGACTAAGCAAACCCTTGAGTTAATTCTTGTATTGAAGGCATATGATTAAGAATGCTATTAACCTGCTATTGTTGCTTCGATTAAAACTCTTCTGCAATTTTATCTGCTTCATGTCATGTATGTACGTCAGGATCTGGAGTGTACTTCATGAATCATGAATGGTGATTATGTTACCTCCTTAGAAGATTTTGATACGGCAGGTATGGACTCCGTATGATTAGCTATTAAGATTCCAAGGAAAACGAATGACTACAATAGGTCAGCGGTGGACTATAGTAATACATCAATGATTCCTTGAATAAGGAGACAATAACAATCGTGAGTGTTGTATTGTAATGGATGTTGAGATTAAGTACCACTAATCGGGTCATGTTGACGTGTAAGTTATCTTTAATAGAAAAACTAGGTCGATTATCTACCTATTAAATATTTATTCCTTCTTATTGACAGAGAGTCGTATTACTATAGTGGAAGGTTGTGGTGCAAGTATAGAATTCTGGTAAATGTCTAGAATGAAATCCCATATTCGATTTTTTATGTCGAGGGAGTTTCAAAGGTGATTGTTTATAAGCTTGAGCAAGAACATGGGTCCATAGAATGATGGACGGAATAGCAAATATATTTAGGCATGTGAAATATGATGCGATAATACTTGATGTTGGTATATATACATATGTTTCATTCTCCTTTGATAAACCTCTATAGTTTAGAGGTAGATTCCAAGCTAGATATTTTATGGTAGTATTTTTTTTATAATTCTCTTAAATTCGTTCTTTTCTCTCCTTTTCATTTCGTGTAAGCTGAGAAGAACAACCCTTTCAAAAGGGGAGGTATTGCTGAATGACTATCTATCTGTGTGATAGAAGCCTAGTAGGATACCAACTATTGTTTAATTGCTTGTCAAGTACGAAAGGCTGGCCACCTTCTGTACTAACTATGCAATAGAACAAGTGTTCATGATCATAGTGATCTCTCAATAATTTCTTTACTTCTATATGATTGATCAAACTTTGGAAGATAGAAGCAGCTGGAAAAGGAGTAGTAAAAGTATGGTGGTATTCGGAATGGAAAGGCGTTCGTGATACTAAGGTTGACGCAATTATTAAAAGGTTATAAAACTCTAGCGAGTAAAGGTATATCCAGAATAGTATTCTGTATGGACGATAGTAACGATTGCATACTGGAAAAGAGTGGGTATTGAGAAATAAAAGCTGTAGAGCTAGATGATATAATGAGAGTCTGTGCGACAGACTTGCATTTTTTTTGGAATGATCACTTAGCACGGATTGAGTTTTCTTACGACGATAGATGATATGACAGTGTCGGAATGTCACCTTATGAGGCCCTGTACAAAAAAAAGAAGATGCTGATCTCCTTTATATTGGGATGAAGTTGGGGAGCGCAAGATGCTCAGGTCCAAAGTGGTCTAAATAACCAAGGACATAGTAGATCTAATCAGAGGACGGCTGGTAGCAGCCCAAGATCAACTATAGAAGTATGTTGGTTTGGCCCGAAAGTAAAAAGAGTATGAGGTAGAGAACCTAGTATTGTTAAAGGTAATTCCTTGGAAAGGATTGATGAGGTTCGGAAATAAAGGAAAGCTAAGTCCATGATTTGTTGGACCCTTGGATATATTAAGATATATTGGGAAGTTATCAAATAAACTAGCCCTACCCCCGAACCCGCAACAAGTTCGTAATAAGTTCCAAGTATCAATGTTAAGGAAGTATGATCCAGAGGCGAGACACATAGGGGTATATGAACACGTAAACCTCCGATCAGACTTAACCTATGCGGAGCAACCAGTGAGGGTTATGAATCAAAAAGGAACAAGTGCTTAGGAACATGGTTATCAAACTAGTCAGAGTTTGGTGGTAAGAACCACAATGTGGGAAAATTGACTGAGAGTTAGAAAGTGCAATGCTAGAAAAGGACCCTCAACTGTTTTCAATCTGATTCCGAGATGGAATCCTTTTAAGGAGGGGAGACTGTCATAACCCCAATTTTTGGAAATTTTTGAAACCCTGATGAATAGTAACTTTTGCTGATGATGTTGATTTAGGAAAATTATCAGACCACATTATATAGGAGTACTGTTATGGAAATTCTGAGATCGTATTTGTATTCCATAAAATAAATGAGTGTATGTAAAGGTCGTCAGAATTCAGATTCGAACATTTTGGTTTTTCCCGAAAATCCACCAGATACCGAAATGATTAAGTATAAGGTAACCTAATTAAAAGGATTTTTATTTAAGTATTATAGCAGAGGATTATTAAAGGAATAGAAGATATTAATAAAGGTTCAGGGAAGCCCAAGTAATAAGATCCTGGATATGATCCCTCAAACTATTAACGAGAACGAAAGTTAAGTGAACCGTATAACAGATAAGCGGTCATTAGCCAAGTAATTAAGATTTAATCAAAGAGGTTAGTGGATGGTGATGTCATCACACCACAAGGAGGAGACATGTGTTAAAGGGATGACATAATCATGATAACCTAAGCATGACTAGTAGATATTTTGAATTGATTGATTATTAGCCAAATATTTTTTTACCATGGTTAAATATAATTAGTAAAGCAAAAAGAGAAGCAACCAAACAATTCATAACACAAAAAGAAAAGTTGACTTCTTGCTTCCAAGAACAAAAGCTCTCGGCCCTTTTTTTCATTTCAAAGAAGAAAAATTGCAACTCCAAGCTCCACTCTATAAACAAATCCAGGGTAATTATGTAAGCTTCCCTATAATTAGATGAGTATATCCTAGTAGTTTAAGCTTCTAATTCCTTGTAAATCTCTTCCAATAAATTATGAAAGGAGATGGTGAATAGTATTTTCTTGAAATTAATTTTGTTTTCTTGATTTCTTTGAAAAGATCAAGCTTGTAGGAGGTTAGATCAAGGCTCCCTAAGGCTTCCTAGAAACTTATCACCCACTAAGGAAGGTATAAACTTCAAACCCTAGCCTTTACTTTATTTGTTAGTAAGTTTAATGCTTGATATAGTACATAAGAAGCATGATCCTTGTTTGTTAGAAGTTTGGTTGGATTTGTAGTGATTTTGGATATGAATCTTGGTTTATGATAAAAGAATTTTTAAGTTATAGTTAGTAGCTCATGTTTTTGGTTGAATGAGTTGGAAAACTTTGAGATTATGGACTGATGTGGTATGTTTAGATGAAGTTTTATTGTATTAATGATTAGGGGTTGTTTGGTGGTTAATTGGAGTACTATAAAAATTAGTAATCGCGTAAGCATAGCCGTCGTAATACCCATTTTTATTCAACTGTTTGTACTTAGTGTTAGGGACAGAAAGCTCACTGACCAATCTGCAACCTTTCCATGTTTAATTAGATCGTGTCGTAAGCTTCTTTTTGGTATGTAGTTCGCTTAGATCCGATGTACGGTTTAGCAGAAACGGCCGTTTTAAGTAACGACATTTTGCGAACGAACATTTACCCCTCGCCTAACTTTGAAACCTTGTTTAAGGCTCTTAAAAGACTAACTGGATTACAAAACAATTAGGTAAGATTAATTGGTAAGTTGGCAGAGTATTCGCGAAATAATCGCCTTAAAATTCATAATAATTAATTTATTAAAATTAGTGGAGCCGAGGGTACACGAGTGATTAACGCAAATCGTTAAGCGTATAAGCGACCATAAGCGACCGTTAGGGTATGAGTGAGTTTTGACTAGTTTCTTAAGTGACCGTGGTCTAATTCCGGCTTATGTTGTTGTTCATAGGTTACCGGACCCACTCTAAGCTTAAGTTTACACCGGAACACTCAGGCAAGTGTTCTACCCGTATAACTGATGTTGTGATGTATATATGTGTATGCATTATCTTGTGATAAGTGCATGATTGTTATTAGCAAATTTTGCGATATATTGGAGCATGTTGATATGATATATATATATATATGCATGCATGTTTCGTAATATTGATATCTCATTGGTGATTCAATTGTTATAAACTGCATAATACCTATGCTAGAGATAGACATTATTTGCGTATACCCTTAGTATAAGGGACCCAAAGGTTAATATTTTTCTAAACCGGGAGGCGATGTTCCCGAGTATATTATATATATATATAGTTTTCAAAACTATTAATCGAATAATGTTTATTCGATAGTTTTAAATTATAAGTGAATATTAGTTTGAATATTCATTCAAGGACTTATGACTCCGTTTATTTTATTAAATAATACTCTTTATTTTCTTAAAGAATAATGTTTCGTTATTCGCCAAGTATTCGAGAAATGATTGATATCGTCAATCATTCTTACCCTAAATATTTTCAGAAAATTATTTTCAAAACTTTTACTGGATTTATTTTGATAAAAGCTATTCTTTATTGGTATATTATATAAAGAATAATATTCAGATATTCTTCGATTATTTTGTAACTGATTTATTCTATTACATCATCCTTACTTCAAACATTTTCAAAAATATCTTCGAGTCTTCAAAATGATTTTAAAGTTAGAGCGGATCCCAAAACTCATTTTCAAATTTAAGATCTTCCTTTCGAAGGGGATTTAAATACTCGCTCAAAACCTAAGGGATCCGGCTCCGTGGTGTATTTTTGGTGCAACGAAGTTCCTAATTTGAAAAAAAAGTTTGATTACTTGCCCAATGCTCGGGAAGTAAGCCCAATCAAAATGCGTCGGCATAGGCGCCATGGGCTCAGTGGGAGTCCATCAAAGTGTAAGTGGCTCAGTGGGAGTCCATCAAAGCGTTAGTGGCAGTCCAGCATAAGGTCCTAATGTGGCCAGGGTGATGACCAGTAGGGAATTCATCCATCTACTAGTAGAAAAGGTGACTTAATTTGTATCTTTTCCTGATTAGCAAGATATCAGGTTTATGCCAAGGTTTTCTTCTTTTCAAATTCATTGGATATTGCAACTTTGTTATAATTTTCATAACAGAGGTTTTCAAGGAGTGTATGAGATATATATATATATATATATATATATAGGTATATATATCAGGACTTAATGAAGTATCTCATAACTTCATTTCTTTCAAATGATATTTCAAAGATTGAATATATTCAAGTATTATCTTGTAGTCTCATCTATGTGATGAACTTGTGAAACTGAGTATACCTTGAACAGTGGTAGTTCAGGTAGTATTCGGAAAAGAGATAAGTATATTGGAGTATCTTGTAACTTCATCTTTTCAACTTATATCTAGTTAATGATTATCTTAATGACAAAGATTTTTAGAAAAATGTTGAGACAAGGTTAGATATATGAGATCACCTTGCAACTATAGTTATAAACTGGAACTCTGTGTATATTATGCATGGAGGAGGACTTCCAAGATTTTGAAAAGTATATATATACATATATATTGAATATTTTATTACTTGGTCGCGTTAAAGTATCAAACTTGGATCATTTCTTCTTGACCAAGACTTTCATGAGTACTATGAAGATGCTCATATATTGTTAATTATTATACATGTTATTTCGGTGGGCTTGATGCTCACCCTTGTTTTCTTCTTTCATCACACAACAACAAATAGACAAGATGAACAGGACCAAGCTCCCAATTCGCAAGCGGATAAGAAACATTCCGCAGTTTCCTGTAGGCATTGATGCCGCTGTAGCTGAGGTAAGAACTACCAATAGGCTAGGTTCTCAACTGTTATTGTACCAGACTTATGTATATTATGAATTGTAATAATGGCAAAGAATATGTAAATTTATTCAGAAGCCCTTTTAAGGTGTAATGACTTATAATTGTGGAATAAAATGACTTGTGTTATTTTGGTATTCATCTCTGAGACTATAACTTGTGGTGTGTGTATATATTGTGGGGTCACAGTACATAGTAATTGGTTATTTATTTAGATTAGGTGTTGTTAATGGAAATGGAACTCGTGATAACCCGAATCCCCGACCCCGGATTTTGGGGTGTTACATTAGGGAAATACTTGTTTAAGAACAATCGGGTAAATCTAACCCATGGAATCACAACATCAGTCTCAAGGTTTTATTTAGACTCCCACCAGTAGTAAGCTTTCCCCTTCAATATGTAAGAGGCGAAGATGGTCTTGTGTCGCTCTTCAACACGTAGTATCTCGAAGGACTTTTCTATTTCCTTAAGCCAGGCTCGTGCCTCAACGGGTTCGGAAGATCCTATAAACTCCGGAGGTTTGAGAGATTTAAATGCCCTAAAGGCAGTGGCAGTAGTCTGTTGGACAATATGTGGTTATGGTGGAAAGGGCCTTTGGTTAAGATTGGCCCTTAAAAGTTCCATAAATTCATTCATGGTGTTTCCCCCTGATGGGTATCCTCAGTTTCTTCCTCTACATATTCTTCTTCATCATACTCCTTATAGTCTAGGTCCTCTTTACTTTCCTCATTCACTATATGGCCAGGTTCATTTTGTCGTTGGTTGACAGATTCTGTGGGTTGGGCCCTGGTTCCTCTTCTACGGGGTGGCATTGTTCTGATAATGAAAATAATGTCAATACAGTTGCAAAATTTTACATTTGGATCAATTTATTCATAGGTAAGCATGTTATTTAATTATCCAGCATATGGTAGGCAATTTCTTAATAACTGTTAAATATATATCATAGGGTCTCCCAGAATACATCTAGGGGACAAAAAAACCATCTAAATCCATACATGATCCTGAATATAATACATAGAATACATGATCTTGAATACTGAAATAAAAATACATACACCGGGTACCCTGAAGGGCTGGGAATGCTATCTACTACTAGCTATCCTAACAAAATTGGTGACAAGTCACCCAGCCCTTCACAAGGTCCATCAATAGTCACTGGCCTCTCAGTCACTGTCACTGCACGTGAGGTCTCGAACCCTCCTCATCGCTCCCGCCAACATCAGCTCTACCTCAACTACCAGGTTGTATCCACCCATCGATGTCATCCTCATCTGCACCCGGGTACGGAGTTCAATACCATCTATCTCCCGGCGAGCTATAGCCGGGGAAGCAGCTCTGAAGTCCCCTGGGTATCCTAGCCTTATGGCTCTCTCGGCGGTGAGAGTCTGTCGTAGCTCCATAATGCGGGCAGATGTCGCGGTGATCTCAGTGTTAAGCTGAGCCACTATCCAGTCATGCACGGCTATATGTATGGTCGTTAGGGGTGGTAGAGGTAAGTCCAGGTCACTGGAAAATATATCATGAACCTCGTAGGTCTGTGCATCCATCTCGTCATCTTCTTCCTCATCAGTGTAGGGTAAAGGGCTCAGCATCCCTGGGTGAGGTATGGGAGGGTGAACGGTCGGGAGATGATACATCTCTATGTCTGTCCAGTCTACGCCATCATCCTGGGGCACCTCAACATCATCAGCTATGGGGGCAGGGAAGTCAGTCTCCTCCTCTGGAGGATCCTCCATAGGGTCATCATCTGAGTCATCAATAGGTGGGTCCTCCGTCTCGGGAGTAGGGTCACACTCAGGGGCCATAACGTCCTCAATAGGGTCAACCTCCCCCACAGGCTCCACTGGTACCTGACACAATATGCAAGGTGTTACTAACTTAGAGTCGGAATTTCCTTGAGGGTAAAACTGTCAAGACCACCCATGCAGTCTGAGGACGAACTCAACTTGAGTTGTAATTGATTATTATTATTCTTATGTCTATGTATTTTATATCCTATCATTTCCGAGATTTGATAACCTAAGGCTCTGATACCATTTCTGTGGCGCCCCAAAATCCAGGGTCAGGGATCCAAGGCCACGCCATCTTGAATCTTGTATAACACTTGTCTCGTACAACAATATATAAATACTCACACCTTTATGGCCCCAAACTTTTCAATACACACACATTTACAGGTTATTTTCTTGGAAACGAACCATGCATTACTAGAATGTATCAATCCACAAAGTGATAATTATTACAATCCCAAAAGTGAATAAGTCTTACCGCGGGAGAAACCTTTATATAAGGGCTATTGTCAACAAGAAGGAATAGATTTTGATGAAACATTTTCTCCTGTTGCAAGACTTGAAGCCATCAGAATCTTCTTAGCCTATGCAGCCCATACCAATTTCAAAGTCTATCAAATGGATGTCAAAAGTGCCGTTCTGAATGGAGATTTGGAGGAAGAAGTTTATGTCAGTCAACCTCCTGGTGTTGAAGATCCAAATTTTCCAGAACATGTCTATTATCTTTTGAAAGCACTTTATGGACTGAAGCAAGCACCTAGAGCCTGGTATGACACTTTATCAAAGTTCCTTCTGAAAAATCACTTCACAAGAGGTACTGTAGATAAAACTTTATTTTTCAGAAATGTTAATGGCTCTAGTATACTTATTCAAATTTATGTAGATGATATTATTTTTGGCTCTACAGATGAGAAACTTTGCAAAAAGTTTGCCAAATTGATGCAAAGTAAGTATGAAATGAGTATGATGGGAGAACTAACTTACTTTCTTGGTTTACAAGTTAAGCAAGTTAGTGATGGAATATTCATTAGTCAAACTAAATATATTTTTGATCTTTTAAAGAAGTTTGATAGAATGGATTGCACATCTGCAAAAACTCCCATGGCCACTGCAACTAAGCTTGAATTAAACACTACTGAAAAGTCTGTGGATATTTCACGTTATAGAGGCATGGTTGGCTCACTTCTGTACTTAACAGATAGTAGGCCAGATATAATGTTTTCTACATGTTTATGTGCTAGATTTCAGGCTGTTCCTAGAGAATCTCACTTAATAGCTATTAAGAGAATTTTCAGATATCTCAAGGGAACACCAAACTTTGGCATTTGGTTCCCTAGAGATTCTGGCTTTGATCTAACTGGTTATTCAGATGCAGATTATGCAGGTTGTAGAATTGATAGAAAGAGTACAACAGTAACCTGTCAATTTCTAGGAAACAAGCTTGTGTCCTGGTTTAGTAAAAAGCAAAATTCAGTTTCTACTTCTACAGCTGAAGCTGAATATATTGCTGCTGGCAGTTGTTGTGCACAGATTTTATGGATGTGAAATCAATTGCTAGACTATGGTTTGCAAGTTGAGAGGATTCCTATTTTCTGTGATAACACAAGTGCAATTGCCATCACTGAAAATCTAGTACAACATTCAAGGACAAAGCACATAGATATCAAGTACCATTTCATAAGGGAACATGTAATGAATGGTACGTGGAACTACATTTTGTTCTCAGTGAGAAGCAGCTTGCAGATATTTTTACCAAGCCACTGGATGAATCCACCTTTTCAAGGTTGGTAAGTGAGTTAGGTATGCTTAATTACTCTTAAATCTATCTGAGTTTATTTGCAATTTGAAATGCGGCCCGAAATTTAATTGATTTTTCAGTCTTGGATGAAATTTTGGCTAAGTCAAAATTTACATCTCGACGGATGACCCTTATCCATCGAGTTTAGTCATCCGTCGAAATACAATTTGCTAATAAAAATCAATTACTTTTCTGGAGTATTTTATGTCTCGATGGATACAGTTTATCCTCATCCGTCGAATTGTCTTAATCTCAGCTGTTAATTCCCTGTACATTATCCATCGAGTATACTTACAGTTTGTAAGCATAACACGACAGATAATGGGTGGAATTTTTACAGTTTATTTTTAAATGGCTATTTTAGGCAATTTCTATTGGTTAGTTTATTTTACTTTATTATTTTTATCAGTTATTTTTGAGATAGTATAAAAGCTTATTTCATTGCAATTGCTTTTCTTTTATCATTCTCAATTCAACTGCTCTAATTTCATTCTCTCTCAAAGCACTTACTCTCTTTCTCTTCAAGCTCTTATTCTCTAACAATGGCACCTGTTGTAAAGATTATGTCTCAAACTGGGTTCATTTATGAGAAGAACAATTTCACTGCATTAGTGAACAAGGGTATTCAGCAATCGGATGACTATCACAAGATGATGGACTTTGTGAAGAATTGCAAGCTCAATTATGCCGCTGGAATCACCCACAATCTTCTGTGAAGTTGTTGAAGAGATGTGGACCACTGCTACCTATAACTCTACAGATAAGACCATCACTCTAACCATTAAAGGTAAAAAATTCTGTATAAATAGTGATGTGATAAAAGCATATTTCAAAATTCCTGATAACAGTGTGACTTCACCACACACTGACACTGATATAGTCAATATGCTCAATTCCATGCACTATGCACTTCCTACTTCTAAACTGAGTGATATTAGGAGAATGGGTCTTAGAAAAGAGTGGAGTTTCTTGTGTGATGTAGTTACAAAGGTTTTCTCAGGAAATATCAGTAATTTTGATTCAGTGAATATTTCCATGCTTAACATGCTATACATGCTAGTTACAGATAAATTTTATAATTTCAGTGATCTTGTCTTGTTTGAGTTAGGTTTTAAATTAGGGGAGTTAAATAAAAGAGGTAAAAATGTGTATTATGCTAGATTTCTTATGTTATTAGCTAACCACCTCTGTGAAGAGATTGTTCTTGAGAACCCTAACAACAAACTAGATTGTTGGGTTCAAGAGAGAAGGCTCATTGCAGATTTAAACAGAGCCAATCATCACAAGGATGTGCCAATGTTCTATTTTCCTGTAATGCAAGCACCTCAGGTAAGTGAGGTAAGTTCATCCATCCCTACAACTATTCCAACCTCCATAATTTCTTTGAGTTCAAGAGTAGCTATGGCAACTGTGCCAATAACCAAACAGTTGCCTACCAAAGCTGCCAAACCTACTATTATTTCAAAATCCAAATCAAAGAAAGCCCCCTCTGGTATCTCCCAAAAGATGCCAGTTGAAAAATCCACTAAAGCCAAAGAGGGGAGTGTGAAGGAGGGTAAGTTAGGTGAGGGAAGGGGTGAACATAAAAGAAACCCCAAGAATAAGGTTGGAGAGTTGAGTGAATCCCAGCCTAGCCACACTACAGTTTCCCAACAAACTGCAGTGCTTAAAAAGGACAAAAGCTCATTTCTAGCTGCATCCTCCCAAAAGGATGTAGCTATTGAACAAAGCTCTCAACCAAGAGTACATGCCAAGAGGGTTAAGGACACAAGCTCACCCAAAACTTATGCTAGAAAGAAGAAATTAAACCTCTGGGGATGCACAGGGTACACACACTGTGCAAACTGGTGCTAAAGACACAATCACTGCACCTTCACAAATTCAGCTTGATGTGGCTCCAATAAATGTGGAGTCACAGCCAAAATCTCTAGTTATAGAAGCACCTCAAACACCATACTCACCAACAAATTCTATGGATGTGGATATGATAAACACATTAATTCCTGATTCCCCTTCTTTAACTTTGTTGGGGAAGCCAAAATCTAGTGCAAGTGAGCATCATCTTTTAGATGATTTGTTGGCTCACTTGTCAATCCTTTCAGGAATTGTTGTGTCATCTGTGCCTAAAATATCTTCAATCAGCACAGAGTCAACAATAGTTTCTTTTCCCAGTTCATTCATTTCTACTCTCTCGACGGATATAGCTCATCCGTCGAGTAGTGATTGTATCCCGACGGATAAGCCTAACAGGAGTTATCCGTCGGATAGCAAAACCACTCACTCGATGGATATCACTCATCCATCGAGTATCTCTGCACAGCTTCAAACTTCAATTCTTTCAAGTGCAGAAGATTTAGTGGTTGTACAGTCACTCTTAGGATTGAGAGAGAAGAGTGTTTTGAGTGAGAGACTGGGTTGCTCCCGGGAAAAAGGAGAGGAAATGAGTGAAAATCTGCAATCCATTTCTTCAAGATTGCAAAAGGGAGTGAGAGGAGTCTCACCTTAGTAGGTGAAGGTGAGGGTGTGAGGGTGGGGAGCCAGGGTGAGACCCTGATGCAACAAAAGAGAGAAAATGAGAGAAATGCAGGTACTGGAGCAATAAGGATGGATGTCATTGCTAGTGAGTCAATGAATGCCCAGGATGCAGATAGGGAAGGACTATCTCAGCATCCTAAAGCTGTTATAGATTCTACTTCTCTTGATGCTGAGGCATTTACTCATCCTGTTCCAGCTTATCAAATTCTAGCTGAACAGGGCAATGACAATGCAGAAATGATGCTCAATCTGGTGCATACCACTAAGTATATGCAAAGGGCTAATGATGCCATCACAGCTTTGCCTTCTACAGCTGGTGATGTGGACTATGAGACTGGGGGTTCAGCTGATTTCTTTGGAGATGGGAGTGGGGATAGTGAAGATGAAGCAATGGACATAGGGGGAGAAGTAGGCTCAAGCTCAAGGTCAGGTATGCCATCCTAGGCATTCTCAAAGCACTGTGATGAGCATTACTTCAAGAAAACCCTGATCCAGTTAATTAATCAAACTCACACTGCTCTTCAAACCACTACCAATTCTAGCACCAAGAAGCTCCTTCAGGCACATCTAGCCTCCCTGCAACTTCAGCAAATCCAGGGCTTCCAGCATGCTAGAGATGTGAACACCATGAAGGGTGATATTGAGGAGATGAAGAAGGCCATTTCAGATAAAATAGACTCTAAACTTCCAGACACTGCAATGATTGACATTAAGAGGCAATTAAGGAAAAATTCTGATCTTGCAACCAAGATAGAATCCTTGTATACAAGAGTGTCAGCTATGGAAGCATCTTTGACTGCCATTCATCTCCATCAAGCCCAACAGACTGATCTACTTCAAAAACTGGTGGTAGCTCAAACCCCCTCCACAACTCAACTTGATGATAACAAAAAGGGGGAGAAAGGATCAAGTGAGGGGGAGAAGCTTCAGATACAAATCAATAAAGTAATTGTGCCTTTAATTACTATCTCAAAGCCACCAGTCACAGATGGTATAGATATGATTCAAGCAGCAGCAGCCAACTTGAAAGTTGCTGAGAAGGAAAAGTTGAGTTTGGTCAACTGGGAGAAGATTGATGACAAGATACAGAAGAAATTTGAACTTGTAAAGGAGCCAGTTAAGTCAGCCATCCATCACTCTCAAGTCAAGCAAATTAGTGTGAATGAGATGAGCATGAACTATCTGGAAAGAGGACAATCTTCCTGCATCAAGTCTCCAAAGGCTGAAATGATTCTTAAACCAAGGGCAAACTATTCAAAATCATCTTTGAAGAACCCCTTGGACACTGTGTATGAGACACCCAAGCCTGATGAGAAGAAGCTTATGTCAAGATCAATTGCCTTCTATAAAGATCCAGCTGATTCAGCTTCTAAAAGAAGGATTGCTAAGATTTTCAGAAATGGGAAAGAAATTTGTGTGGTGGCTGGACACCCTCAATTTACTCGAGCCAAGAGAGAAGAAAAAAGCTAGATTATAGCAGGAAAAAAAGCAGGCTGCTCTAGATGCTAAAAAGGCTAAACAGAATAAAGAGCAGATTGCTATCTTGGCCAAGCTACATGCTGTAAATTCATCACAACAAATTCCCTCTCAACCATCTGAAGCTACTGAATCAAGGAAGCAAGTTGAAGAACTGAAGAAATCTCCAAGAAAGAAAGCATTGGCTAAAAGAACTAAAAGGAGACTGGATATTGTTGACAAGGAATTGGAAGATCAATTTCCTAAGGAATCCACATCAGCTACAACTCAAGCAACAAAGCCCTCTGTGGTATTTGAAGACATAAGGGTAGTGGATCCCTCCAGGAATATTCATGGTGAACCTATTGTGCCCAAGGATGAGCCAATAGAATGGAAGAACATGCCAATTCCAGACTTCAATCTACCAATCCTTAGCAAGCCAAAAAGAACAAAGTCAAGAGCAGTCAAGAAAGTGAAGCTGTCACCTCTCAAATCCAAATCTATAGTCAAAGCTCAGCCCAAAGTCAATAGGGGAGACTATCTGTACTTGTGTGACATCAAAGAATTTTATGATCTAAATCTCTATCTGGATGAACTAGATTAAGTAAGAGGTATTGATGCATACATAAACCTACCTGAAAGGTTAGTGTTCAAGTACAAAGGAGGAAAGGAGATTCAGTGGCCACTTCACAGGATTCTTCAAGAGAGCCAAGCTGTACTGATTAAAGTTTACTCATCCTTCAAGAAGAACTTTAGGTTCAATGTCACTGCAAGAAGACTAGTATTGAAGAAGATTGAAGAACTAAGGAGTGTTAGAGGTAAAGATGCACTCCCAAAGACTCTAATCATCCCTTACACAGGGAGAAGAGTGCATCTAAGGCCCTACTGGCTGATGGAGTTCATTGATGACAAAGGTGTGAGAAGATTCTTCAGATTGGAAGACCAATTGAGTATCTCTAGCAATGAGACTCTTTTGGAAATGCAAGGAAAGCTAAATCTCTCAGAATCTGATGAACTAGAATTCCACAGGCAGCTCCAAAATCAGATTGAAGAAAACAACAGAAAGCTTGGAAGAAGATCCAGACCCTCAAGGAACTAGATAAATCTGCTCAGGCTAGAGGAGCATCTTGAAAATGACTGTGTGCAAAACTTTGTACAATTTTTATTATTTGAAGCACTTTTCAGTATTATCTACTTTTCTTTAAAGTTATATTTTTAGGGTGTTTTGTTATCATCAAGTATCTCTGAATTTATGGCTACAATTCCAGCAGACATAAATTGGGGGAGATTGTTGTGTATATGTTGTATACTTGATGATTACTTGAACAAAACACCTTAGTAGATTTTACTTAGTGAAATAATGTAGCACTCGACGGATAAGATTTATAGTCCCGACGGATGACTCATTATAGTCCCGACGGATGGTGACTTATTATCCATCGAGTGAGTAGCTTATGTAACAATAAGTCTGTAGCACATTTATGCATTCACCATTGTGTAGATTCTGTAAGTAGTATTCAAGTCATGTTGATTTCTTGTAATTCTGCATAAGTGAAATAAAGTCAAGTGGTAGTTTGCTACCTGACGGATAACCTACAATGAAGTCGACGGATGATCAAATAGCCAACCCGACGGATGATCAATATCTCGACGGATGATCATGAACCCGACGGAGAAAGAATTCAAATATCAGTTGACGGTGACAACACATTCACATGCGTCGAGTGGATGCAAATGGAATGTGGTAGCCTATTCAACTGGGTTTTCGAGAACAAAGAAGCATTTCCATTTCCATGCTATTATGAAGATATTCAAAGATGCTGGAATAGAGTAATGAAGTAGCATTGTAGTAGATTAGATAGTTTTTGTTTTTATTATCTTGTCTTATTACTTTGGAATCTTGGTGATATATAAACCAAGAAGTAGCAAATAGAAACAAGTATCTGAGAGATAACAAGAGAAACATTTGTAAGCAGAATTCTTAGCATTTCTTCATATTTTCAGCAGTTCAATATTTGTAAGCAACTGTGAGCATTCTTGCACACAGAGTTCTCTTGATATATAATATATATCTCTGGTTGAATCACTTAAATCCACCATAAAGTTTTTAAAGACTCTTGTTTTTAATTACTTATATTTTGATTCACTTAAGTTTTATTCCGCATTGTGCTAATCAATACACTTATATTTATATTTGAGTTAGAACATTTTATTTCAAGAAAAAGTTTCAAGAATTCCATTCAACCCCCCTTCTGTAATTCTTGTCATATTATTAAGGGACTAACAGGCTACGTGTCCCATTTCGGGTATACACATACTTCACAAGTTACTGAGTACACAGAGTACCTTCGCCTGTGGTACCTTTGGTAGTCTCCCTAGTACACTTCGTACTAGAGTCTACCCCTCCAAGTCCTTTGAAGAATTCTATCATACCTCAAGAACTCGAACCACATCGAAGTTCCCCAAGCATTTTGCTTGTTGATTGAAGCAAATCAGCTCATATGTATATATATATATGTACTTCCGAGAATTTTCGGAGGAAGTACTAAGATAATGTGAGTTGGCCTTTCTCAGCAGATAATTAAATAAGGGGGAGTTTCTTTTGAAACTATATTCAAAATATTTAAATACGTCGAGATAATATTTTTCGACGATCTGAAAGTATTCGAATGACTTTCTGAAACTCAGAAATTATTTTTTTTAAATAGGTTTTATGATTTTTAAATCATATTATATCATTTAACAAATATTAAATAATTAAATAATTATTATGAAATAATTAAACCTCGAATAATTGTATTTTAAAAGAATTTTTGAAATAATATTCCTCAACTAATTTATGTTTAAATAATTAAAGTAATCTTTGATAATATAATTAATCGAGTTTGAAATAAATAATCGTTGGAGAATACTTCTCTTATATTAAATGAACAACTGAAGTAATATTTATTGTTCGAGTAATTAAATATAGTTAAGGGAATACGAACTTTGGAATTGTTTTAAATAAATTCGAGGTATTGAATTACTTCGCAAGTGGACATCGAGTCCCTTTGAATAAAATAAGTACGGAATTTTGATCGTCCAAAACACCACTGGGATAATTTCGAGTTTTCGTTTTAAACTCCGACCGACACTCGGTCTTATGATTTATACATCGTAATGGCATCGCTATTGATGCGTAGAACTCAAAATGCTTTTATCATGGCAAGCATAGCATTGGTACGAAAGACAGTAAAATAATCTTTTCATAACACAACAGTATATGAAGTTGGGTTCGTAAACTTTCCTGGGTACTTTGAGGTGGAGGATGCTCTAGGTTCCGCTCGGAAATCTATAATCATAAACATGTATCGTTTCGTTAGATCCCGTTCTTATTTATGGGGACTCGTGCATACACGCTACTTATTAATCGTTCTCGCAAATCACTTTACTATTATTATTCCTTTAAGAACAAGTACTCGTTATGTTCGCTTTCTTTCCGAAATCCCTTATGTTCGTTTATGCCTTTTATATTTCGATCGTCGGCCCCGCTTATGATTCTTAATGGTTTTCTAATCGCGCAGTCTCGGCTCCGATATTTTTATAAAATTGAAAAATCAATATTTTCACTTGAAATTTTTATAGCAGTTAATAAACTCTATTTTTTACTCTTTTTAAAACTTTCATGATTTTTGAATATTTTTAAGTCGGTCATTTATATTTCCAAATTTCGTAATTCGTAGCAGTTTTTATCGCGTAAATCACTTTTACTAAAACGTTCATAACTTTTGATCCGTAAATCGAAATCAAGCTATTCAAGCGTCTAAATGATCCTTATAAAATTTTCTATCATAATCAAGTATTAGTTTTCAAGAAACTTCAGTTTATACATTCGGGAACTTCTGCAGAAACTTTAAGTTATGTTTTATTCGTTTTAACAGGGTTACGATTATGATTCGAGTTTCGTTTACGTCTTAAATTATTATTCAACCATCAACAACCACCATATCATCATCTCAATACTAACTCCTCTCAAGAACATCATGTTCTTTAGGCAACAATCATCAACCTTAATATTAACAAACTAAACATCAAGATAATAGCAAATCAACTACTAAAACTAGGTTTGTAGCTAAGATCTCAAAGTTTCTTGAAACTTAAACCTTAAACAAAGTTTGGTCAAGGATTTATAGCTTTCTTGCAAGCTTGTGATATGTTATTTTTGATTGTGGAGTCTTGGGGATTCTTGGTTGAGTTTAAGTAACCTAGATAGGCATAAAAATCAAGAAATCAAGAAGAGTTACTATTCATTATTATTCATTATCACTTTTCTTCAATTTATTTCACCCATCAAACATTAATAGAATACTCTCAAAAATTTATCTTACCTTAGTTTAGGATGTATGATTCTTGGGATTTAATTATGGAATTTTTCCATGGCTTGAAGTGGGTGTTTGAAATTTGATTTCTCCTTCTTCCTTGGAAATGGCCGAATAGAGCTTCAAGGAGGAGAGAGAGAGAGAGAGAGAGAGAGAGAGAGAGAGAGAGAAAGGCTTGTGAATAATCTTGTATATATCATTTTATTACTAGAAAATCAAATAAAATATTTCTAGCCATCCTAGTTTCCAAGCTATACTACTAGTTTAAGTACTTGGTTACTATTTCAACACTATTCACTAGCTAGGTTATCATCCCTATTAGCTAGGTTGCTATTTGGTTACTAACCATGGTTAGTTTCTTACTCTAGTTAGCTTGTATGGTTATCTTGGCTTGATACGTTTATTTATTCGTTTACGCGTTCGCTCGGCCGCTTATTCATTTTCGTAATAAACCCTTGTAAACGGTTCACGGTGTAAATCCTTTCTTATACGTTCTTTACGTTTTAAAGTCTCGTACTTGGATTTGAATTTGTAGGATTTTAAATTTATAATTATATTGTGATTCTCGTAATCCTTGATGGTTCGTAGATACGGTCATTTTTAAAAGTTCGTTTTCTTCAAAAACTAATAGCGTTCACATACACTTATTTGGTACGTATAATCATGTTATCGACTCGGAAACTAAATTTCTCATGCACAACATAGTGTGGGCTAAAAAGTTTCCCCTATTGTCAGGGTTACTATTCATCAAGCGTTTTACAAAGTCTCGAAAATTTGAGTTATTACAATCCACCATGCTTAATTAACAGATAAGAACATGTTAAAACACATAATATGATCTTAACATATCATACCCATCATGATCTAATCATAAAAACCAAATATGGCTAAAAATCAGAAAATTCAAAATTAAATATGATAACATTAAATCGCAGATTACAGGGCCTAAACGATGTCAAACGCCTTACAAATCAGTCATTGATAGCTTTACCTATCAGTTTCGTTCAGACGCTACATTCCATATGAAATAGCGTATTCATTTGCCAAAATCGGACACCAGACCCAGATTTCAGCAAATCCGCTGCATTCGATTCAGAATCATATCAAATACGATTCTCGTAATAAGAACAATCAGAAAACTTGTATATATCAGCATATTCATATAGATATAATCATCATATGATCATACAACTCTCATGAATATCATATATTCAAAACATATACATACATACGCATATATAAACATAACATGTAAAACATACAAAATCGCATACATAACAGTCATGGAATATTGTATAGATGTTATCATCATAACATTAAACTAGTAAACATATAATCGAATTAAACATTTTTTTGCAAGTAGCTCTGATACCATTGAAGGGTTTCGAACACATAAACCCAACGGAAACACTAATTAAATAACGTGAAAAACCAGAACTTTCGAAACCCACCTAAAGATTCATGTAAAAAATAGATATTTAATTCGTAGATCAGATTGTTTACAAATTGGTTGACTAATGGAGATCTAAAGTTTGTTCAATCACAACGCATCCCGCTCTCGCGATCTACGCTCTATCGGTATCCACACGAATGCTTAAACTCAAGGATTGAATGTGTACTAGCACAAACTCGTTTCTTCTTGCTCTCTCCATCTTCTTTCTTGGTGGCTAGGGTTTTAGTAAAAGTATTGCATTCAAAATCAGCCACACAAGAGATATTAGATAGAGAGTAGAAAAAAAATTATAACTCTTAACTAATTAGGAGTTATTATTAATTCAAAATTTCTATTTGTATAATAATTAAGTCACACTTAATTATTTAACAACTAAATTTCATAATTAATATTAGTAAATTCGAATATCAGTATTTATCTAATTAATCAAGTCATACTTAATTAATATTATAAATAATTCGAATTACTTTAATATAATTTAAATCTAATTTAAATTAAATAATCCTTCAAGCATTCTTTGTGTGTGACCCTACAGGTTATTATTACGTTGGCAACGAATTTTAAATCTAATTTAAAATCATAAACAATGAGCAGCATCTAGTAATACATCATTGCTACCAAAGTAATAATAATTGAATCGGTGATCGATTAAACCATTCGTGAATAATGTACAAGGTAATATAATCCATTTAACCACATATTATAGATTAAACTAGAGGCATGTACTGTGTCATCCTCATCAATGTTTAATCCAGGTTTCCTTGATCAATGAGTAGACTATCATATCAAATCAACATTTGAGCGTGACCACGCATTTCATAGTCCAACTCACACAAGATGCCAATAATATCACTCCTAAAATAGGAGGGTTAAATCCCATCTAGATAATTCATATTTCTCATACGATTCATAATATACCCAATATCCACTTTTATCATTACCCGGTCAAGGATAACTTCTAATGGAATCAATGTGTATTAATTCTCTTATAGAAATATAATGACTTCAGGTCTAAGGACATCATTATCGCTGTGAGAATTGCTTATGACACAACAGACATGTAGAATCTTACATCGGGTATGTCCAACACCATGTACATTTACATATGCCTGTGTTTTTTTACTTTAGTATCACTATACCTATGATCAATGAGATGTGATCATCAGTCAACAAACACACCAGTCTTAATGTATTATTATTGTCCCTTAATAATAATACTTGACTAGGGACCTTTAGGAATATTGATACTATTCTCATAATCTCATTTCTAAGTCACGTACTTAGAGATATAGAATTCATATCATATTCCAAGGACATTTATTAATATAACATTTATATCACAGTAAATTAAGAATTAATAAATTATAAAATGAATAATCGATAGAATATAAATATTAATAATCCAAATGTCTTAAACTAAAACATCATAGTATTGTCTCTAGGGCACAAACACTTACAAGATCAATAAAAAAATCAGCCATTATACAACCCATATATCATACAGCAACTGTCGTTCAACATCAATATTAATACTGAAATGCCCTACAGTATAAAATATTTTGTTACAATTCTTCATATTTTATTTCAAGTGGTTGAACCGCAAACCGAACCGCATTAACCGTAAATTTGCAAACGCAATTGATGCGTTTAACCACAACCGCAAATACGATTGCGGATGAAGATTTTATAAAATCTCTCTTCACAGTTTAGTTCGACATTTACCCCATAACTGATTCGATCCGAATCGCGTATACCCCTAGTAATAACTGACCAAATATCTTTTCATCTAAATCACATTATTTTTTTATATTTTCTAATTATAAATACCTATTTTTTTAAATAATATTTTAATATGTAATATACATGTATATAACATATACATAATTATTATTGAATCAAATTATTTAAAGAAAATCCTTATTCTAATATTGGTTTCTATTAGAGTAGCCCCCTATATATATATAAATGAATGATCAAATAAAAACCAAAATTAAAATAGAAATTAGAAATTAATCTAAGCCATTAGATCAATCTAATCTAATGATCCCCTAAAAGCACAACACCCAACTAATCTACACCCTCCCACTCCCAATCTCAGCTTTTCCCCTCCGTTTTTAATTTGAATTTTCCCGTCAAACGGTAAGTTTTTTTTAAATCCGACGTCGCTGTATTTTTCTTCATCTCTCAACGATCGATTTGCATACCATATGTGTTATGTTTCGAAGTAATTTAAAAAAAATTGGTTTCTGATTTCTATTATATACGTGTTATGTTTCGAAGTAATTTAAAAAAAAATTGGTTTCTGATTTCTATTCTAAAATGGTTTTCATTAGAGTAGCCCCTATATGTATAACATGTCATTTTTACCTAATTACCATTACTAAAATTCTTTTTACTTAATTACCTTTTACTTAGTTTCCTAATGTCCTAAGAGTTATGTTAGTCCCTAACAATGCAACAAGAATTACAGAAGGGGGGTTGAATGGAATTCTTGAACCTTTTTCAAAAATATAAAATGTTCTATCTTAATAATATATATATAAGTGTTTGATTTACAAAGTGCGGAATAAGAAGTTAATAAAATCAAAACACAAGTAATTAAAAACACAAGTCTTTAAAAACTTTCTGGTGGATTTGAATGTATCAACCAGAGATATATATTATATCAAGAGAACTCTGTGTAGCAAGATTAGCTCACAGCTGCTTACAAATATGAACAACTAAGTTTACAGAGAAATGCTAAGGATGCAGCTTACAATTGTTTCTCTGAGATAATGTTCTTAGTCTTGTTCTTTTTGTTGTTCTATTTGCTACTTCTTGGTTTATATATCACCAAGATTACTAAGTAATAAGACAAGATTATAAAACAAAACCTATCAAGTCTAATACTATGCTGCTTCATTACTCTATTCCAGCATCTTTGAATATCTTCATAATAGCATGGAAATGGCAATGCTTCTTTGTTCTCTAAAACCCAGTTGAATAGGCTTCCACATTCATTTTGCATATACTCAACGCATGTGACTGTGTTGTCACTGTCAACAGATGTTTGAATTGATTATCCGTCGGGTACATGATCATCCGTCGGGTTGCCTTGTTGATCATCCATCGAGTGGCATTGTTGTTTATCCGTCGGGTAGCTATCTGGCACTTGACTTCATTTCATTTATGCAGAATTACAAGACATCATCTATGTATAATTAATCAACCTATTCTGCATATCAAATTAAAGTCAACATGACTTGAGTGCTACTACAGAATCTAAACAAGGTGTATGCAGAAATGTGCTACAGACTCATTATTACACAAGCTACTCACTCGATGGATAATAAATCATCATCCGTCAGGACTATATTGAGTTATCCGTCGGGACTATATTCCTTATCCGTCGAGTGCTACATTTTTCACTAAGTAAAATCTAGTAAGGTGTTTTGTTAATGAAATCATCAAGTTCACAACATATCCACAACAATCTCCCCCAATTTATATCTACTGGAATTGTAGCCATAAATTAAGAGAAACTTGATGATAACAAAACACCCTAAAAATACAACTTTAAAAGTAAGTAGATAAAACTATAAAGTGCTTCAAATAACAAAATGCACAAAGATTAGCTCACAGTCATTTTCAAGGTGCTCCTCTAACCTGAGCAGATTAATCTAATTCCTTGAAGGTCTGGATCTCTTTCCAAGCTTTCTGTTGTTTTCTTCTATCTGATTTCGGAGCTGTCTGTGGAATTCTAGTTCATCAGATTCTGAGAGATTTAGCTTTTCTTGCATTTACAAAAGAGTCTCATTGTTAGAGATGCTCAATTAGCTTCTAATCTGAAAAATCTTCTAACTCCTTTGTCATCCATGAATTCCATCAGCCAGTAGGGCCTTAGATGTACTCTACTGCATGTGTAAGGAATAGTTAGAGTCTTTGGGAGTGCATCTTTAGCTCTAATACTCCTCAGTTCTTCAATCTTCTTTAGAACAAGTCTTCTTGTAGTTACATTGAATCCAAATTTCTTCTTGAATGATGAATAAACCTTTATCAGCACATATTGCCTTTCTTGAAGGATCCTGTGAAGTGGTCATTGAGTCTCCTTTCCTCTCTTGTACTTGAAAACTAACCTTTCAGGTAGATTCATGTAGGCATCAATCCCTCTAACTTCTTCCAGTTCATCTAGATAGAGGTTTAGATCAGAGAATTCCTTGATGTCATATAAGTACATGTAATCTCCCTTGTTGACTTTGGATTGAGCTTTGGTTAGAGATTTGGATTTGAGAGGTGACAGCTTCACTTTCTTGACTGCTCTTGATTTTGTTCTCTTTGGCTTGTTAAGGATTGCAAATTGAAGTCAGGAATTGGTAGACTTTCCCAGTCTATTAGTTCATCCTTAGGCTCAATAGGTTCACCATAAATGTTCCTGTAAGGATCCACCACCTTAATGTCTTCAAATACCACTGAGGGTTCTGATGCTTGAGTTGTAGTTGAAATGGATTCCTTAGAAAACTGATCCTTCAATTCCTTACCAACAAAGTTCAATTTCCTTTTGGTTCTTTTGGCCAATTCCTTGTATCTGTGAGATTTCTTCTGTTGTGGTTCAACTTGCTTCTTTGGATCTTGAGATTCAGTGATTTCAGGTGGCTGAGCAGGAATTTGTTGTGTTAGTTTCACAGCTTGTAGCTTGGCCAAGATAGCAGCTTGCTCTTTCTTTTGTTTAACCTTTTTAACATCTAGAGCATCTTGCTTCTTTTCTTGCTTCAATCTTGCTTTTTCTTCTCTCTTTCCTTCAGCAAATTGAGGATGTCCAGCCACCACACAAATTTCTTTACCATTCCTGAAAACTTTAGCAATTCTCCTTTTCAAAGCTAAATCAGCTGGATCCTTGTAGAAGGCAATGGATCTTAACAACGGTTTCTTCTCATCAGGCTTTGGTGTCTCATACACTGTATCCAAAGGGTTCTTTAGTGATAATTTTGGATAGTTCACCCTTGGCTTCAAAAGTACTTCAACCTTTGGAGATTTGATGCAGGATGGCTGTCCTCTTTCTAGATAGTTCATGCTCATTTCATTCACAGAGATTTGCCCGACTTGAGAGTGATGAATGGCTGACTTTTCTGGCATCTTTGCTAGCCCAAACTTCTTTTGAATATCCTCATCAATTTTCTCCCAGTTGATTGGATTCAACTGCTCCTTCTCAGCTGTTCTTATATTGGCTGCTGCTTTATTTATCAGATCAATACTGTCCTTAGCTGGTGGCTTTGAGATAGTAATTGTAGGCACAATTACTTTGCTAACTTGAATGTTGAGCACTATTCGCTCCCCCTCACTCCTAGAAATCTCTTTCTCCCCCTTTTTGTTATCATCGAGCTGAGTAGAGGAGGAGGTTTGTGCAGCCACCAGTTTCTGAAGCAAGTCTGTTTGTTGAGCTTGGTGTTGATGAATTGCTGTAAGAGATGCTTCCATAGAAAATATTCTTTTGTCCAAGGCATCAACTTTGGTGGCAAAATCTGAGTTTTTTCTTGAGCTGTCTCTTGATGTCTGTAATTGTTGTCCCTGGAAGTCTAGCTTCCAATCTCTCAGAAAAGTCTTTCTTAAGTTCACCAATTTCCTGTTTGAGAGTGGAGACATTGAGAGTTTGTTGATAGCCTTGAATTTGATGTAGTTAAAGAGAAGCAAGATGTGCTTGCAGAAGCTTCTTGGTGCTAGCATTTGTGGATGATTGAAGTGCAGACTGTGTTTGACTGACTAGCTGGATGAGAGTAGATTTGAAGTGATGTTCATTACATTTCTTGGAGAAGGCCCATGATGGCATGCCTGATCTTGAACTAGAGCATACTTCTCCCCCTATGTCCAATGGCTCTTCTTCACTATCTCCACCTTCACCTCCAAAGAATTCTTATGAACCACCAATCTCATAATCAACAGCACCAGCTGTAGAAGGCAAAGCTGTAATGGCATCCTTAGCTCTTAGCATTGACTGTGTGGTGTGTACCAAGTTGAGCATCCTTTCTGTATTGTCATTTCCCTGTTCAGCTAGAAGTTGATATGCTCGAATAGGGTGAGTAAATGTCTCAGCATCAAGGGAGGTAGAATCTATAACAGCTTGAGGTTGCTGAGATAGTCCCTTCCTGTCTGCATCCTGGACATTCATTAACTCACTTGCAATGACATCCGCCCTTATATTTCTTGTACCTGCATTTCTCTCATTATCTCTCTTTTGTTGCATCAAGGTCTCACCTTGGCTCCCCACCCTCACACCCTCACCTTCACCATCTAAGGTGGGACTCCTCACACTCTCTTTTGCCAATCCTGAAGAAATGGATTGCATATTTTTACTCTTTTCCTCTCCTTTTTCCTGGGAGCAACCCAGATTCTCACTCAGTTCACTCCCTTCCCTCAATCCTAGGAGTGATTGTACTACCACTAAGTCTTCTGCACTTGAGATAATTGATGAAATTTGAAGCTGTGCAGAGACACTCGACGGATGAGGAATATCCGTCGACTTAGTAGTTTGACTATCCGACGGATAACTGTTGTTAGGTTTATCCATCGGGATACAATCACTACTCGATGGATGAACAATATCCATCGAGAGAGTATAAATAAATAAGTTTGGAGTGGAGACTATTGTGGATTCTGTGCAGATTGATAAGAATTTTGGCACAGATGTCTCAACAGTTGCTGAAAGAATTGGCAAGTGAGCCAACAAATCATCCAAAAGATGATGCTCACTTGCACTAGATTTTGGCTTCCCCAACAGAGTTAAAGAAGGGGAATCAGGAATTGATGTGTTGATCAAATCCACATCTAGAGAGTTTGTGGGAGAATTTGGTGTTTGAGGTGCTTCTATAACTAAAGATTTTGGCTGTGACTCCACATTTATTGGAGCCACATCAAACTGACTTTGAAAAGGCGCAGTGATTGTGTCTTTAGCACCAGTTTGCACAGTGTGTGAACCCTGTGCATCCCCAAGGGTTTTAGGTTTCTTCTTTCTAATATAGGTTTGGGGTGAGCTTGTGTCCCTTACCCTTTTGTCCTGTGCTTTTGGCTGAGAGCTTTGTTCAATAGTCACATCCCTTTGAGAGGATACAACTAGCAATGAGCTTTTGTCCTTATTAAGCACTGCAGTTTGTTGGGAAACTGCTGTGTGGCTAGGCTGGGAAACACTCACCTCTCCAACCTTATCCTTAGGGTTTCTTTTATGTTCACCCTGTCCCTCACCTACCTTACCCACCTTCACACTCCCCTCTTTAGATTTGGTGGATTTTGCAATTGGCATCTTTTGAGAGACACCAGAGGGGGCTTTCTTTTTCTTTATTTTTGAAATTTTGGATTTGGTAGTTTGGGTAGGAAACTGTTGGGTCATTGACACAGTTGTCATAGCTACACTAGAATGCAAAGAAATTTGTGAGGTTGGAATAGTAGAGACAGAAGAAATTACCTCACTTACCTGAGGTGCTTCCATTACAGGGAAATAGAAGAGTGGCACCTCTTTGTGATGGTTTGCTCTGTTCAAATCTGCAATAATTCTTCTTTCTTGAACCCAACAATCTAGTTTGTTGGTTGGGTTCTCAAGCACAATTTTCTCAGAGAGGTGGTTAGCAAGCATCATGAAAAATCTAGAATAGTAAACATTTTTACCCCTCTTATTTAACTCCCCTAACTTAAACCCCAACTCAATTATGATAAGATAACTAAAGTTGAAAAATTTATCAGTAACTAGCATGTAAAGCATGTTAAGCATAGAGATATTGACAGAATCAAAATTACTGATTTTACCAGAAAAGACCTTGGTAACTACATCACACAGATAACTCCATTCCTTTCTAATAACCAACCTCCT
The DNA here is from genome assembly GCF_009905375.1 of Apium graveolens. NCBI lineage: Eukaryota > Viridiplantae > Streptophyta > Magnoliopsida > Apiales > Apiaceae > Apium > Apium graveolens. The sequence goes on from NC_133655.1 coordinate 132,705,798, forward strand.
AATTTCACTTAATTTAGAAGTAGAGAGTGCATAGTTCATGGAGCTAAGCATATTAACAATGTTAGTGTCTGTGTGTGGTGACGTTACAGTATTATCAGGAATTTTGAAATATGCTTTAACAATATCACTATTAACACAGAATTCCTTACCTTTAATAGTGAATGTGATAGTCTTATCAGTTGAGTTGTATGTTGCAGTCGTCCATATTTCTGCAACAACTTCACAGTATATGGTGGGTGATTCCAGCATGGCATAGTTGAGTTTGCAGTTCTTCACAAAATCCATCATCTTGTGGTAGTCACCAGACTGTTGAATCCCCTTGTTCACAAGATGTTGGATTTTTAATCGCAGCGGGGCGTGGAAAAACACTTTTACACACACAAAATCCAAATAAAAGCGTATAAATCGTGAATAAAAATTCGAGGGATCGAATCTAACCTTTTAAAATAATTCGGAGACAACGATCAGAGATCCTTAGCAGTTGCTCCTCAAGTGTGAAGCACTCCACCGGTATCCACCAAGAAAACGACTTTTAGGAGGAGGAGGAGGTGGAGAGAATTTGGTTTTCTGAAACTTTTGGGTTTCTCGGGTTCAAATAAAATAGGGTCTATAATAGTGTATTTATAGGCAAAATTTTCAGCTGAAATTTTCCCATAAATATTATTATTATTATCCCATTTATTATTCTCATTAATAATTAAAACACCTTTTAATTATTAATCCTTTTTCTAAACACTTTAGAAATAATTCTCTCTCTTGATTTAATTTCCAAAAATTAAATCCTTTAATTAATAATATTAAGAACTTTTCTTAATTAATTTATAATCAATTAAATCTCATTTAATTAATTATTAAATTTGCCAATTAATTATTTATTTCACAAATAAATAATTATTAGCCATTATTAATTAATTCCTCCACCAATAAATCATTCTCTTTTTATGGTGTGACCCTGTAGGTTCAATATTAAGCCGGTAGTAGAAATAAATAATAATAAAACTATTTTATCATTATTTATATAAATTCTCTAATTTATTAAATATGATTAATTAATTAATCACATTTATTCTACATCGTGAGTGATGCTTTACAACATATCGCGACTATCCGGATAATATGAATTCACTGCTTAGAATACCAAGAACCTGTCAGTGAATAGTTACCGTACAATAAACTCCTTCTACCCTACAATGTCCCGATTAAATACAAGGCATGGATCTCGTGTTAAGCCTATCTAATTCAATCACTTTGCTTACCATTTACTATGCGTAGTTCTATGCAAATTAGAAACTCCTTTCTAACTTCATTTACTCTGGCCAGAGATTCCTGAACTAGCATAAGTGGATCAGCCTTGAACATTCGCTTCCTTCACTGGAAGGGGTAGATCCTTTATTGATCATACACTATCTTCGTGTACAAATTCCTATACCCAGAAGAGCCCTAATAATTGTCCCTGGAGACTAAGAACTAAACCAATGCATAGTTCAGTGTACACAAGATGACTATGATGACCTCAAGTCTAAGGATACTTCTCAACTATCACTAAGCGAACAACTGCTGACACGTGAGTGAACTCCATCAGTTGTTCAGCTAGGCGAGTCATGTTCAGTGAACTTATTCTATAATAAGCACCTACATACTAGCTATAGTGTCACCACACAAATGTCTATGAGAACAAACATCCTTCATAATGAAGCAAGCATAGTATGTACCGATCTTTGCGGATTATTAATTACCAGTTAGTAATCCTATGATCAGGAACTATTTAAGTTTAGAGTTATCATCTTTTTAGGTCTCACTATTATGATCTCATCATAATCCATAAAAAGCTTTACTCTAAACTATGGTATTATTTATTTAAACACTTAAATAGATAAAGCCCGTAATAAAAACAAAAACTAGTCTTTATTAATATCAATGAAATCAAAACAGATTACATAAAGAGTTATTCCTAAATCCTAATACTTGATTGGACTTAGGACATATTCCTTTCAATCTCCCACTTGTACTAAAGCCAATCACTCTGGTATCTAATACCCATCTCATCTTTATGACGATCAAAGTGACTTTCAAAAAGTAGCTTTGTGAGTGGGTCTGCTATGTTGTTATGTGTGTCAACTCTACTTCAATACAATACAAGAAATATTACCGCGCTCCCACTAACCCTTTTGTAGACGCATGGTTCATCTACGTTTTTGATAAAATCAAACTCTTTGATTGTCTCATCAAAACGAATGTTCCATCTTTCGAGAAGCTTGCTTTAAACCATATTAATTGCAAGCAAAATCCGAACTGATTTTAACAGGGTTACAGGTAAAAAGTTTCATCAAAGTCAATCCCATTGCCTTTGTTTGAATCCTTTTTGCCACAAGCCTGGCCTTATAGGTCTCCACCTGGCTATCTGTTATAATCTATCTTTTATATACCGTATACATAGATTCCATTCTGGATTTCATGGCACTATGCCATTTCTCTGAGTCAACACTACTCATAGCCTCATTATAGGTTACAGGGTCGTCATCATCAAATGATTGACAACTCATTGTCATTCTCAATGACAAGGCCATAATACCTCTCAGGTTGGCGAGACACTCTCCCTGATCTATGAATGGGCTATTCCACAAAAGGTTGTTCAGTCAGAACAGGTGTTTCCACTTGATCCGTAGTAGTTTGTGCTTCTTGAACTTCATCAAGTTCAATTTTGCTCCCACTGTTTCCTTCAAGGATAAACTCCTTTTCCAAGAAGGTAGCATGTCTGGAGACAAACACCCGATGATCGGTGCAAAAGTAATACCCTAAAGTCTCTTTAGGATATCCCACAAAACTACATTTTACGGATCGATATTCCAGCTTATCTGGGTCAACTTACTTGACATAAGCTGGACATCCCCAAATCTTAACGTGTTTAAGACTCGGTTGCCTTTCTTTCCATATCTCATACGGAGTTTGAGGAACAGATTTGGAAGGCACCATATTCAGTAAATATGCTGAGGTTTCCAATGCATAACCCCATAGGAATACTGGAAGATTTGCATAGCTCATCATGGACCGAACTATGTCTAACAAAGTTCGATTTCTCCTTTCAGATACCAATCTGAAGGAGTCCAATGGGAGACTATACCATTTACTTAGAGATAATCTAGAAACACTCCATTAAAGTATTTACCACCTCGATCTGATTGAAGAGTTATGATACTATGTTTGGTTATTTCTCCACTTCATACTTATATTCTTTGAACTTTTCAAAGGCCTCGGACTTGTGTTTCATCAAACACATATCCGAATCTAGATCTATCATCTATGAAAGTAATGAAGTATGAAAATCCACCCATGGCTTGCTTAGACATTGGTCCACATACATCTGTGTGTACCATTCCTAGCAAATTTGCAGCCCTCTCTCCATGTCTACTAAATGGAGACTGCAATGCCACTATAAAGTGAGATTTTCATCATCCCTTTTCTTTTACTAGTTTGTTCAATCTGAAATAAATTATGTCACATACATACAGACCATTATTTAAAGCACCACGTCCATAAAGAATATTATCTCTAAGAATAGAACATTCATTATTCTCAATAATAAATGAAAATCCATCCAAGTCTAACTTGGGTATAATATTCCTCACAATCGAGGGAACAAAATAACAATTATTTCAAACAATAGTCTTGCCCGTAGGCATATGTAAATGAAATGATTCTACATCTTCAGCAGCAACTCTTGCTCCATTTCCCATCAGTAGAATCACCTCCTCTTCCTCAAGAGTCCTACTTCTCCTTGGTCCCTGCAACAATTGCAGATATGAGAACCACAGGCGGTATCGAATACCCAAGTAGAAATGACATATTCACTTTTATCATGAACATACCTGAATCAGAAGCGGTAGTCTCACTACCCTTCTTCTTCAATTCTGCAAGGTAAACCTTGCAGTTCCTCTTCCAGTGCCCCACCTTGTTACAGTGAAAGCAAACAACTTTGCTCTTGGGGTCTTCAGCTTTTGGTGGAACCGGCATTTTCTCACCTACTTTCTTCTTCTTGGAAGAGTTCCTCTTCCTTTTCTTAGGATTGGAACCTTCACCAATTAGAAGAACAGAACTCTTCTTAGGGGGAAAATTCGATTCCGCAGTCTTCAACATGTTGTGGAGTTCAGGCAGGCTGACATCCAACTTATTCATGTGAAAGTTCACAACAAACTGCGAGAACGAACTCGGAAGCGATTGCAAGACCAAGTCTTGGCTCAGCTCCCCATCCATGGCAAAACCAAGTTGTCCAAGACGTTCAATCAAATTGATCATCTTAAGTACATGGTCATTCACAGATGATCCCTCAGACATCCTACAACCGAACAACTCCTTCGATATCTCATATCGAGCTGTCCTCCCCGCCACATCATACAACTCTTGTAGATGCATGAGGATAGTGTGAGCATCCATATGCTCATGTTGCTTCTGTAGCTCAATGTTCATGGAAGCTAGCATGATGCATTGAGCAACATTTGTATCATCTATCCACTTACGATACACAACATGTTCATCATTATGCGCATCGCTAGCAGGTTCAGTAGGCTTAGGTGAGTCAATCACGTATTCCAGCTTCTCAATCCTGAGAACAATTCTCAAGTTTCGAAGCCAGTCAGCATAATTAGGACCAATCAATTTGTGAGCATCCAGTATGCTCCTGAGTGATAGTGCAGAAGACATAACGTACAAAGTAAATCTGTAAATGATAAACACATAACAACACTTAGCAAATATTCGATTTCATTTCAAAACACTATATGAATCGGGTCTTTATTCATAAGTGGCTCCCACTAGTTTTCCTAATTTATTCAACCCCCTACGTGAAAAATTAAGCATTCATAATGCTAGTGGGAATAGGGATCCTACATTCCATTACACGACCCCGGCTGTAGCACGAACCCCCATGCAATGTTCAATAGGCAGACAACTCTTGTCAATTACATCTCATGTTATTCCCTAATCAAACTTTAGCCTCTTGAATAATTGAGTCTCGGCTGTAGCACGACAAACTCAATATTCTAAGTCAAGTCAAACCCAACATTCCGTACAGTTGAATCAGTCCCCAAAGGCCCACGGCTGTAGCACGTACCGACCTTTAGATTCTTATTCAATGTACACATCTCTATGTAACAGACAAGTATTTCTTATTTCGAAATCAAAGCCCTCGGCTGTAGCACGAACCGACAATGATTCAAAAATAAGAACTACTTTTCTATCATGTTGGAAGGCTATGACCGACACAAGCCCGTTGTATCATTGGCCAATTACTACTTGATATTATTTAATTTTAGAGGGATTATATTATGTTACAATCATAATCATATTATAAAGAGATTCTTCCTTTTAAATTAAATATTTCAAATCAATAATCAATAATCAGACGATTCCCAGATCGGGTGGAGCATTGTCAAGAGGCGTCACTTAATAACCCTTTCTTACAGATAGAAATCTGTTGTTGACAGAATCATCCTTTCTCTCATATCGAAAATTCATATTCAATTACGTGTTTCACAAACACAAGAATCTCATGATTGTATTCATAATATTATTATTAAGGTTATGAAACAATTTCACTATACTAGGTTGTCTAACAAACGCCTTATGTTCATTCAAGTTCACCTAAATCTATCATCGCATGATAAACTAAGCATATATCACATATATAAACATGAATAAACATCAAGGTAGGCATGTTACATCATCTAGCACATTCGTCTAAGCATTATACATCTCTATGTATCACATGAAGCATTTAAAAGCAATTCAAACAGTCAAAAACAGCTTAAAAAACACTTCTGTTAGCTATAAACAGTTCGAAACAATTTCATAAAATATCATATAATATACCATTAGAAGCGTCTCGAAAATACGAATCCAACGGCACAAAAATCACCCCATTCTGAGCTTCCACGCGATCGCACGCGCCCCGAGAAGATGTCCCACGCGCCGCCACGCGCACACGCGCTGTCAGGCGCGTGTCAGACTTACCCCCACGCGCGCCCACGCGCCCACGCGCCTCACGCGCCCCTGACCCCTATGCTGACGTCAGCAAGACGTCATCTGATGACGTCAGCATGACGTCAGCACGACGTCACCAGCGCGTGTCTTCCACGCGCCGCGCGTGGCACGCTAGCGCGTAAACCCCACGCGCGCGTGGTCGACGCGCGGTCCTTTGCCTGTTTATCAGTCGTCGCCTTTTCTGATCACCCGCCTGAAATCTCTGCTTCTGTGTCTCCTTTTAATCCGTGCAGCAGCAGACAAATATCCGTACAGCAGATAACAGATATACTTTTACAGCAGACAACAAAACAAACATATATATATATATATACTATATATACATATATTTACTTTTTTTTAATTACGAATTTTAATTGCTAGAACTTCAAAAATTCATAATAAAAAATCTATACATCCTAAAATTATGAAAAAAATACCCAGACGATCTACAAAACTTGTAGAACCCAGATCAACATTCAAAATTATTCTGAGAAACGATTTCTCATCAGACAAAATTAATCCATGATATAACTTGTAAAAATCATAATTAATTCATACAAGCACATAAAATTCTGAAATTTTTACCACAGATCTATATGCATACAACCTATGCTCTGATACCATTGTTGGATTTTTAATCGCAATGGGGCGTGGAAAAACACTTTTACACACACAAAATTCAAATAAAAGCATATAAATCGTGAATAAAAATTCGAGGGATCGAATCTAACCTTTAAAATAATTCGGAGACAACGATCAGAGATCCTTAGCAGTTGCTCCTCAAGTGTGAAGCACTCCACCGGTATCCACCAAGAAAACGACTTTTAGGAGGAGGAGGAGGTGGAGAGAATTTGGTTTTCTGAAACTTTTGGGTTTCTCAGGTTCAAATAAAATAGGGTCTATAATAGTGTATTTATAGGCAAAATTTTCAGCTGAAATTTTCCCATAAATATTATTATTATTATCCCATTTATTATTCTCATTAATAATTAAAACACCTTTTAATTATTAATCCTTTTTCTAAACACTTTAGAAATAATTCTCTCTCTTGATTTAATTTCCAAAAATTAAATCCTTTAATTAATAATATTAAGAACTTTTCTTAATTAATTTATAATCAATTAAATCTCATTTAATTAATTATTAAATTTGCCAATTAATTATTTATTTCACAAATAAATAATTATTAGCCATTATTAATTAATTCCTCCACCAATAAATCATTCTCTTTTTATGGTGTGACCCTGTAGGTTCAATATTAAGCCGGTAGTAGAAATAAAAATAATAAAACTATTTTATCATTATTTATATAAATTCTCTAATTTATTAAATATGATTAATTAATTAATCACATTTATTCTACATCGTGAGTGATGCTTTTCAACATATCACGACTATCCGGATAATATGAATTTACTGCTTAGAATACCAAGAACCTGTCAGTGAATAGTTACCGTACAATAAACTCCTTCTACCCTACAATGTCCCGATTAAATACAAGGCATGGATCTCGTGTCAAGCCTATCTAATTCAATCACTTTGCTTACCATTTACTATGCGTAGTTCTATGCAAATTAGAAACTCCTTTCTAACTTCATTTACTCTGGCCAGAGATTCCTGAACTAGCATAAGTGGATCAGCCTTGAACATTTGCTTCCTTCACTGGAAGGGGTAGATCCTTTATTGATCATACACTATCTTCGTGTACAAATTCCTATACCCAGAAGAGCCCTAATAATTGTCCCTGGAGACTAAGAACTAAACCAATGCATAGTTCAGTGTACACAAGATGACTATGATGACCTCAAGTCTAAGGATACTTGTACAACTATCACTAAGCGAACAACTGCTGACACGTGAGTGAACTCCATCAGTTGTTCAGCTAGGCGAGTCATGTTCAGTGAACTTATTCTATAATAAGCACCTACATACTAGCTATAGTGTCACCACACAAATGTCTATGAGAACAGACATCCTTCATAATGAAGCAAGCATAGTATGTACCGATCTTTGCGGATTATTAATTACCAGTTAGTAATCCTATGATCAGGAACTATTTAAGTTTAGAGTTATCATCTTTTTAGGTCTCACAATTATGATCTCATCATAATCCATAAAAAGCTTTACTCTAAACTATGGTATATCTTATTTAAACACTTAAATAGATAAAGCCCGTAATAAAAACAAAAACTAGTCTTTATTAATATCAATGAATTCAAAACAGATTACATAAAGAGTTATTCCTAAATCCTAATACCTGATTGGACTTAGGACATATTCCTTTCACAAGAGCAGTGAAGTTGTTCTTCTCATAAATAAATCCAGTTTGAGACATTATCTTGACGATATGTGCCATTGATAGAGAGTAAAAACTTGCAGAGAGAGTAAGTGCTTTTGAGAAAGAAAGAAATTAGAGCAGATGATTTGTGAAAGAACAAAATTAAGCTTTTATACTGTCTCAAAAATAACTATCAAAAATAATAAAGTAAAATAAAGTAACCAATAAGAATTGCCCAAAATAGCCGTTTAAAAATAAACTGTAAAAATTCCATCAATTATCCGTCGTGTTATGCTTACGAACTGTAAGTATACTCGATGGATAATATTCAGAGAATCAACGGCTAAAAATAAGACAATTCGACGGATGAGGATTATTCAGTTATCCGTCGAGTCATAAAATATTCCAGAAAAATATTTGATTTTTGTTAACAATTTGTATATCGACGGATGATCAAACTCGATGGATAAAGATCATTCGTCGAGACATAAGATTTGACTTAGCGAAAATTCCATCTAAGACTAAAAAATCAATTAAATTTCTGGCTGCATTACAACTTGCAAATTATCAGAAAAGATTTAAGAATAATTTAGCATACATAACTCACTTACCAACCTTGAAAAGGTGGATTCCTCCAGTGGCTTGGTAAATATATCTGCAAGCTGCTTTTTACTTGGAACAAAATGCAGTTCCACAATACCATTCACTACATGTTCCCTTATGAAGTGGTACTTGATGTCTATGTGCTTTATCCTTGAATGTTGTACTGGATTTTCAGTGATGGCAATTGCACTTGTGTTATCACAGAAAATTGGAATCCTTTCAACTTGCAAACCAGAGTCTAGCAATTGGTTTTTCATCCACAAAATCTGTGCACAGCAACTGCCGACAACAATATATTCAGCTTCAGCTGTAGAAGTAGAAACTGAATTTTGCTTTTTACTGAACCAGGACACAAGCTTGTTTCCTAGAAATTGACAGGTTCCTGTTGTACTTTTTCTATCAATTCTACAACCTGCATAATCTGCATCTGAATAACCAGTTAGATCAAAACCAGAATCTCTAGGGTACCAAATGCCAAGTTTTGGTGTTCCCTTGAGATGTCTGAAAATTCTCTTAATAGCTACTAAGTGAGATTCTCTAGGATCAGCCTGAAATCTAGCACACAAACATGGAGCAAACATTATATCTGGCCTACTAGCTGTTAAGTACAGAAGTGAGCCAACCATGCCCCTATAACTTGAAATATCCACAGACTTTTCAGTAGTGTTTAATTCAAGCTTAGTCGTAGTGGCCATGAGAGTTTTTGTAGATGTGCAATCCATTAGATCAAACTTCTTTAAAAGATCATAAATGTATTTAGTTTGACTAATGAATATTCCATCACTAACTTGCTTAACTTGCAAACCAAGAAAGTAAGTTAGTTCTCCCATCATACTCATTTCATACTTACTTTGCATCAATTTGGAAAACTTTTTGCAAAGTTTTTCATTTGTAGAGCCAAAAATAATGTCATCTACATAAATTTGAACAAGTATACTAGAGCCATTAACATTTCTAAAGAAAAGAGTTTTGTCTACAGTACCTCTAGTGAAGTGATTCTCTAAAAGAAACTTTGACAAAGTGTCATACCAGGCTCTAGGTGCTTGCTTTAGTCCATAAATTGCTTTCAAAAGATAGTAAACATATTCTGGAAAATTTGGATCTTCAAAACCAGGAGGCTGACTGACATAGACTTCCTCTTCCAAATCTCCATTCAAAAAGGCACTTTTGACATCCATTTGATAAACTTTGAAATTGGCATGGGCTGCATAGGCTAAGAAGATTCTGATGGTTTCATATCTTGCAACAGGAGCAAATGTTTCATCAAAATCTATTCCTTTTTGTTGACAATAGCCATTAGCAACCAATCTAGCTTTGTTCCTGACTACTATGCCATTTTCATCCATCTTGTTTCTGAATACCCATTTGGTGTCTATTGGATTCTTTCATTTAGGCTTGGGCACCAGCTTCCATACCTTATTCCTCTCAAATTGGTTTACCTCCTCCTGCATAGCTAAAATCCAATCAGAATCCAACAAAGCTTTTTCTACCTTCTTTGGTTCTTCCTTAGAAAGAAAGCTGTTGTATAGACATTCTTCTTGAGTTGCTCTCCTTGTTTGAACTATAGAAGATACATCACCAATGATGAGCTCAAAGGGATGATCCTTTGTCCATTTCCTTTATTCAGGTAGATTAGCTCTAGATGAAGAGGCCTCATTGTTGTCTTGATGTGGGATTGAGTTTTGATTGTTAGGAACTCCCCCTGAGTTAATGGATCTTTGATTTGAGAAAGGGGAACTTTCTGTAAGTGATCTATTCTGACCTCCAGCTTCTTTTGATGACCCGACGGATGGTGAATTTTGAGTGCCGACGGATGATGCTGGTTGTATCCCGATGGATAAAGTAGATTGTCTCCCGACGGATGAAGCATTATGCAACTCGACAGATGTTGAATTTTATGCTTCATTGGTAGTGGATTTTTCTGCATTATCCTTTGATACTGTTTCTTGATCACTATCATCATCACTATCATCACTAACCATCTCCACATTGTCAAATTTGAGGCTCTCATGGTAATCTCCATCTTGCAGTCCTTCAATCTTTTTATCATCAAACACAACATGTATTGATTCCACAACAATGTTGGTTCTTAGATTGTAGACTGTATATGCTTTACCAACAGCATATCCAACAAAAATTTCTTCATCTGCTTTAGCATCAAACTTCCCATTCTTATCAGTTTGATTTCTCAAGATATAACATTTGCAGCCAAAGACATGAAGAAAATTTAGAGTTGGCTTCTTGTTCTTGAACAATTGATAGGGAGTCATGCATTTTGCTTGATTAACCAGAGAAATATTCTGAGTGTAGCATGCAGTGTTTACAGCTTCAGCCCAGAAATATGTTGGTAACTTAGACTCTTCAAGCATTGTGCTTGCAGCTTCAATAAGTGATATGTTCTTCCTTTCTACTACTCCATTTTGTTGTGGAGTTCTTTCTATTGAAAACTCATGCAAAATCCCATTTTCTTCATAAAATGCTCTCATGACAGAATTCTTGAACTCAGCTCCATTGTCGCTCCTGATTCTTTCAACTTTGAAATCAGGATGATTATTGACTTGCCTTATGTGATTGATGATGATTTCACTAGCCTCATCTTTAGACTTTAGGAAATATGTCCAAGAGAACTTTGAGTAATCATCTACAATTACTAGGCAAAAACTTTTCCTTGAGATGGACAACACACCCGCAGTGCGCCCTTCCTTGAATTTGTCAGTCAAGCAATACTACTTCTTGAATATAAAGAATTGACTAGTCCAAACAAATCCATGTGTAGCAGTTGCAAAGGTTCTTCAATTGTTGAATCAAGCTTCTTCTGAATAATGCTTTGATCTGCTTTCCATTTTGGCAGGAATCGCGTAATCCATCCTTAGAAAACTCCACTTGAGGAATACCTTCTTGTGCCATAGCTAACTTTCATCCTGACTTGCTTTGCTGAGAAGACAAGTAACAGATTCTGCATTTGATGAGTTGAAGTCAGCTAAGTACACATTCCCTTTTCTCACACCAGTGAGAACCACTTTGTTGCTTCTCTTATTTGTCACAACACAGGCTTCTGAGGTGAAGGTTACTGAATTGCCTTTATCACACAGCTGGCTGATGCTCGACAAATTATGCTCGAGACCATCCACTATAGCAACCTCCTCAATGATGACATTGTCTTTAGAAATCAAGCCATATCCCACAGTATAACCCTTGATGTCATCTCCAAAAGTAATACTTGGGTTAGCTCTCTCCTTGAACTCTGTGAGCAGGGTAGAATCACCAGTCATGTGTCTTGAATAGCCACTATCCAAGTACCATAGATTCTTTCTATTTCCCTGCACACATCAAAATCAAATCAAGTTGATTTTGGTATCCAAGTTTCCTTGGGTCCTGCCTTGTTAGCTTTTTTTTCTATTTCTTAGGTTTGATCTCATTTGACTTGGGGATATCAGATTCATCCTTAGTCATTTGAGTTGGACCTTTGAATTCATTCATTACAGCATAATTATCATGCATATTTTGATTAACAGGAAATGGCATGCTACTAGTAAACGTGTTATTCCAGTAAGGCATGCTAAATAGCATTTGTGGCATACTAAATGCAGCATTATAAGGATTAGGTGCAAATGGCATATTAGCAAACTGTGCATTCATATTCTGTGTAGCCATAACATTCATAGGCATAGAAGGCATGGCATTTATGTTGGGAAAATGAGGTGGCACATATATGGAAGTAGATATGGCAGTTTTGCAATTAACAGACAAATGATTTACACTACCACACTTGACACAGATTTTTCTAGGAGCATATTTATCAGGTGTGTAGTTGTTATGCTTGTTAATTCCTACTTTACCATTTCTATTATTTTTCTTTTTAGCCTCTGTTTTAACCTCAATCTTTTCCATTCTGTCACTCAATTGCTTGACAGTCATATGACCAACATTAGCCTTTTTCTTCTTCTTCACTTGATTGGATTCTCCTGGAACAAAATTCTTGGAAACTAATCCATATTTCTCATTTAACTTGACAAGTTTGGTTTTACTCACAGGTTTGCTCACAGTCGACGGATGAGGATTTATATCACTCGACGGATAACCCTTTTCGTTATCCGACGGATGACCCTCATCATCCGTTGAGTCTACATATGTTAGCAATCCTTCAACCAAATTGGATTCCATCTCCTCCTTATTCTTCTTCCAGGCTGCATCACAAAAGGACTCAATACCTTGAACTTTGGTGATTTGAGCATGAACATCTCTAGATGTTTTCCATGCCTTAATCACCTCATGTTCTCGTTCAAGCTGCTTTTTCAAGATCTCTTCTTTCTTCAAGGACTCCGTTAATTCATCCTTAGCAATTTTACACTCAATTCTCAAATTTTCAAATACAATGAACTGAGACTCTAACACATTATTCCTCTCACTTAAAAATAAATCGTTTTCTCTGATTTTAGCATTTTCCTTAGTAAGAGACTTAAGTGTAACACGCAGATGATATAGTTATGTAGACATGTCATTTATTGCATCATTACACTCAGCTTTAGATGAATGTGCAAGGTTAGTGGTGATTACCTGATTACTTGAAGAACTTGTCTCTATTTCATTAGACTTGGCCATTAGGGCTAGATTGACATAGCTGACACCCTCATCCTCATCCAGACCATCTGCTGCCCAGAAATTTTCTTGTGTAATGAAAGCCCTTTCCTTTTGTTTGAGCAACTCAAAGTATTTCTGTTTATAATCCACAGGCTCAAACTTCTTTTTGCTGGAATCTGACTTTCTACACTCACTAGAAAAGTGCCCTGCTAAGCCACATTTGAAATATTTGAATTTTGATTTATCCACCATGTTTCTATTTGGCTTAGCTGCTCCAAAGTTCTTCTTGAACTTGAGCTTGGCAAATCTTCTAGAAAGAAATGCAAGATGTTCATCAATATCCTCCATATCATTTTGGCTCAAAGAATCTTCATTTTCTGCTACCAGCCCCTTGCCCTTGTTTTCACAGACTTTTGAAGTTGATTCAACAGCTTCCATTTTCATCTCCTTCTCTTTCTCTGACTCAACAACTAGTGCAATGGATCCTCATTTCTTCTTTCCTCTCTCAATCCTCTCATCTTGCTCTATTTCAAGCTCATAAGTTTTCAGGATGCCATACAGTCTCTCCAAAGTAAACTTCTTGTAATCTTGAGAGTTTCTCAATAAGATTGTCATAGGTTTCCATTCCTTTAGAAGAGATCTAAGGAACTTAATATTTGAGTCTTTTGTCTGATAGACCCTTCCATGCAACTTCAGAGCATTTAGTAGTTTTTGAAATCTACTAAAAATGTCAGTGAGAGACTCACTATCTTCACTATAAAAGTGCTCATATTGCTGAATTAGCAGCTGCATCTTATTTTCCCTGACTTGTTCAGTGACATCACAGATAATCTGTATTGTATCCCAAACTTCCTTGGCAGTTTTTCAATTGATGATGTTGTCAAACATATCACCATTAACTCCATTGAACAGAATATTCATGGCCTTCTTATCCTTCCTGACTTGTTCAATATCAGGGTATGACCATTCATGCCTTGGCTTGGGAACTGATGGCTCATTTCCAGTTGCAGCTCTCATTGGCACATGAGGGTCTGTCTCTATGCAATCTACATAAGCCTCATCTTGAGAAAGTAAGTGAAGATGCATTTTTACCTTCCAGTGATGGTAATTATCTTTGTCCAGAAAAGGAATCTTGACTCCTACATCCTTCTTGTTCATCTTGCTGTTTGTTGTGATCTTTAAACTCTGTGTTCTTCAAGAGCTTGCTCTGATACCAATTGTTAGTCCCTAACAATGCAACAAGAATTATAGAAGGGGGGTTGAATGGAATTCTTGAACCTTTTTCAAAAATATAAAATGTTCTATCTTAATAATATATATAAGTGTTTGATTTGCAAAGTGCGGAATAAGAAGTTAGTAAAATCAAAACACAAGTAATTAAAAACACAAGTCTTTAAAAACCTTCTCGTGGATTTGAATGTATCCACCAGAGATATATATTATATCAAGAGAACTCTATGTAGCAAGATTAGCTCACAGCTGCTTACAAATATGAACAACTAAGTTTACAGAGAAATGCTAAGGATGCAGCTTACAATTATTTCTCTGAGATAATGTTCTTAGTCTTGTTCTTTTTGTTGTTCTATTTGCTACTTCTTGGTTTATATATCACCAAGATTGCAAAGTAATAAGACAAGAAAACCTATCAAGTCTAATACTATGCTGCTTCATTACTATATTCCAGCATCTTTGAATATCTTCATAATAGCATGGAAATGGCAATGCTTCTTTGTTCTCTAAAACCCAGTTGAATAGGCTTCCACATTCCTTTTGCATACACTCGACGCATGTGACTGTGTTATCACTGTCAACAGATGTTTGAATTGATTATCCGTCAGGTAAATGATCATCCGTCGGGTTGCCTTGTTGATCATCCATCGAGTGGCATTATTGTTTATCCGTCGAGTAGCTATCTGGCACTTGACTTCATTTCATTTATGCATAATTACAAGACATCATCTATGTACAATTAATCAACCTATTCTGCATATCTAATTAAAGTCAACATGACTTGAGCGCTACTACAGAATCTAAACAAGGTGTATGCAGAAATGTGCTACAGACTCATTATTACAGAAGCTACTCACTCGATGGATAATAAATCATCATTTGTCGGGACTATATTGAGTTATCCGTCGGGACTATATTCATTATCCGTCGAGTGCTACATTTTTCAGTAAGTAAAATCTACTAAGGTGTTTTGTTAATGAAATCATCAAGTTCACAACATATCCACAACAAGTTATCACTATGAGTTTATGCGTATTTGCGTATTCAATTTAACACCTATATTTGTGTACATGTATTATATGTTACTCCCTCCGTCCTTTTGATTTGTTATCAAAAGGATTGGGCACGGAGATTAAGAAATATGTATAAAGTAGTGAAAAAAATAAAGAAAAGTGGCTGAAGTGATGGGACCCAGTAATTTTTAATGTATAAAAGGGAGATAGTGGGGTAAAAGTTGTGTGAAAAGGGAGGAAAAGTGGGTAAAATGGGGAGACCCATTTACTATTTTTGGTAAGTTTTGAAATATAAAGAAATGGATGGGACATCCCAAAAAGGAAAGTGTAAAAAAATAAAAAGGACGGAGGAAGTACTATTTAAGGGTGAAGGCCCCGTATATTTTTCAGCAATTACAGTTACCAATATGCGGAGTGTGGCCCAAATTGCCGATCAGCCACATTGTTGGAAATAGCGTACCACGTAGATATGCACCAGATCACGCCTCTTGATGATACGCTGCTGTAACGAAAGTTGGTCGACATATAGGCCTACGATAGTCACGTATTCAACGAACACGCGCTGTATTATGGCGTATCCGGCTAAGACTTTTTTCTCCAAATCTGGTACCGTTTTGTCGATGATGCGGTATATCAGCATTGCTAGATATTCAAAACAACATCTAAATTCCCAGCAATCCTTTTTTCCTATGGATACATCACCAATAGCATAGATTTGGAAGCTTCAAGTAAATAATTACGTAAAATTGTAAAATTGTAAAATTATACTCCCTATCCCTAAAAACATTTCCTATTTGTGTTGTACACGTTTGCCAATGCCCACTTTTGATTGTTAATATCTTTAACTTTGTATTAGTATTAAATATAAAAACTTCATTGTATTAAAATACTCATAAATACAAATTCAACAAGATCACTCATGACTATATTTGATCTTATAGATTAGACGTAAATTAATAGTCAATCGCTCACCATGAATAGTATCAGAAGTCAAAATAGGAAACGTATAACGGAGCGGAGGGAGTATTGTTATTCCCTAACAATACAACAAGATATTATAGAAGGGGGGGTTGAATGTAATTCTGGCTACTTTTTGAGATTTTAAATTATTCTAACTTAATATATATATATATAACAGTGTTTGATTTGCAATAGTGCAGAATGAAAGAGTAATAGAAATCAAAATACTAAGTAATAAAACATAAGCTGTAATATCCGGGATATATCATGTAATTATTTTTGCAAATAAATAATTATTATATGTGTTCAGTATTTATTCTGTGAATTATTTGTTAAGTGTTAAATGTGTTTGGATGTTTAAAAAATTATTAATTGAGTATTTTAATTTTTATATGTCTAAAATAAAATATAGATAATTGTCATATCTTCCTAATTATTTTTATGTTGATTTATGAATTTATAGGAATCAAATGAATTTTATTAAATCTTTTTCTTAGTATTTAAAAACTATTTTATAAAATCGGGAACCAACCGACGTCATCCGTTTTTACGTTTTTATAACCCGAAACTCTTCCGAAAACTCCTTCCTAACCTAATTATAATATTTCGAGCATTTTCCATGTTTTGACTTTTTCGATCCGGCGTACGGTTTGTCTTGCGAGGGTCCCGGCGCAATATTTTCGATACAATATTCGTTTCAGTAAATCAATAAAACTCGTATTTCGATAAACGGGAACTTTTTATTAAACTATCACAAGTATCACCTCGTAGTACGTGTAACCATGCGCTGAGACCAAGACCGCAGTACAAATTGTACTGATTTGGATAATTATCCCGAAAACCGATACCGTTTGGATCAGTTTTATAAATAAACGTACCGTTTTATATCCGGAATGATCCAACGGGATACTAATTTTCCGTAAATATAAATAGTCTTTTACCGTATTTTATTTTGTATCAAAATCATTTGCAGTCAGCTAAATATATAATTTTCCAGAGAAAAACCCTAAATTCATAAACCTTTCTAAGAATCAAACAGCAAAACAAAGGTGTTATTGATCTCTGTTTTCAAAGCTTGAGTAACCAAAATGAAGGATTTGAGGAGTACTATCAGATTCTGAGCTTCGATTTACTGCAGAAACTAAGGTTATTTTTCTATATTTTTATTTATGTTCGAATCATTTTTATTAAAAATATGAATTTCTGTTCGGATGATTGTTTGTATGATTTGATGATTGCATGTTGTAGAGCTTGTTTTCCTGATGATTTTTATATGATATACGTTTGATTTGGAGTCCAATAACATGCTCAAAAGTGGGTTTAATTCTCGAATTTTAAAATTAGGGTTTATAACCCGTATGAATGTTTTTAATTGAAATTTGGGGCTTTTTGATTTAGGGGTTATTAGCTGTTGATTTATAGTGGGTTATGTTCCTTATAAAATTTGTAATCGATTAGTATATAGCTCGTTAACAGAGGATTAGTGAATCGAAGGGAGTTGTGTTTTGAAGATTTTCGAAGTTCGCCGGAAACCGGCGATGTTCTTGGCCAATTTCCGGCCAAGTCTGGGGTTATCTGTCAATTTTGATTGCATGAATAAGTTCCTGGTGTTGTGTAGATTAAATCTGGAGGTGATGATGGTGGGAGGATGCCGTAGGAGAGTTCTCCGGCCACCCCCGACGTTTTTCGGCGACTGGACTGCAAAATTGCAGTTTAGTCCCTGTACTTTTGAAGATGGTGAAGTTCACTCCCTGAACTTTCCAGAGTTTTCAAAAATAGGATTCCTGTTTTAAAAATATTCAAAAATCATATTTCCTATTTATTTTTATTATAAAAATTCATTTTTAATTTCTGAAAATTCCAAAAATTATTATTTTAATTCCAAAAATTATTTTTTATTTAAAAATAAATCTGAATTATTTAGTTAATTAATTTCAGTTAATTTTTAATTGATTAATTGGTCAATTAATTCGAAAATTAATTGATTAATTGTTTTAATTCATTATTAATTGATTTTAATTAATTATTTAATTAGATTTAATTATTTTAAAATGTTTTAAAAATTCCAAATAATAGTTTCGAGCTTTAAAATATTATTTAAAATTGTTTTTAAGGCTCGTTTATTATTATAAAATTGTTTTGAAGCCATAATTGGCTAACCGAACCCTGTTTATTACTCCGAAATTGATCCAACGACCAGTTTTAATTCCGAAAAATGTTTTAAAAATCATTTTAAATACCCAAAGCTTGTTTATGACCCGAGACTTCTTTATAAATGTTATATCATTGATTATGTGACGTGTTATGTGCTATATGTGACTTGTTGGTTAATTGTCGGTCTATATATTCGATATTTACTTGTTTATTGCGTAATTTTCAATCCGTTAATCAGATTTGGGTGAAACGAGGGGTAGATAAAAGTATGTTTCGAATAGAATCGTATGAGTTGAATATTGATAGATGCTTATGATATGTGAGTAGAAGAGGCGAGGCGTAGAAAAGGAAAACAGGTAGTCGAGGTGTAGGACATTGGTGATTGAAAGCGAGTGCAGTATAGTAAGCTAGTACCAGGCAAGTGTTCTAAACTTTCTCGAGATATTTTAGTGATTGATAGTCCTATTTTATATTACAAGTGCTTTAAAGCACTGAACCCTAAACCCTGATTCCAGTTATTGATCTTGAGCCGTAAACCTGATTCTTTATAGATCATTAATTGTTGTATACCCAAATACGAACCTTAAATATACGATACTACTCCATAAATACATACAAACTAAATATCAAACACTGAACCAGATTGTTTACACATTCAAACCATTGTATCTTATGCTTTGAAAGACCAAATCCTTCAAACCCTGAAACATTGATTCCTTGTTATCCAATTCTTTCATTACCTAGCATCCATGCTTTGAAAATGCCATATTGATCCTTATGCAGATTGAAACCATTTTCATTATTGAACGTCCAATGTTGTTAATGATTATGTTTATTGCTTATTACTGTTTATTCTGTTATTATGTTAGAATTGGATTTTTTTATAAAATTGTGGACCAGATTCGTGGTCAGACCGTATAATAGTCAAGTTAGGCCAATGTGTTCCTTGGATCCGGTAGTTAGAGTAGTGTTGTGTGCTTTGCTCGGGGTTAGTGCGTGACTGATCAGCAGCCTAACCTTGGTTTTTAAAATGAAAATATAATATCTAATTCTAAATCATAATCTATTGTTCACTTGATACCATAACCATTTTCACCTGATGATCATTATTCTCAGTTTTGTCATTGTGACTTGCTGAGCTAGTTAGCTCGTTTATGCGATGTTGTTTATGTTTTTTTCCAATTAAGAAGGAACCGGTTGCTACCGAGGATCCCCAGTCCAGCGCAAGAGCTAGGGGTTCAGGTTGATCGAGTTGAGCTAGTAGGCTTCTTTTGGAATAATTTAAGTTTGTAAAAGTTTGTAATAATGTTTAATACTCAATTTTGAGTTTGAATAGTTGGGATTTGAAAGTTTGTAATATAAGTAGATGTGCTTGGCTTGTGTGCATACTTTAACCTGTTGCGGTCCGTGGTAGTTGGTAAGTAGGGTCACTGCATATTATTATTATCACTATTATTTTTATAAGCCGATTATAAATAAGGTGTGTGTGTGGACCCCAAACTTCTGACCCAGGTTTGGAGGGCGCCACAGGTTTGGTATCAGAGCTACAGGTTATAAGTCACTGACACAAGCCTAGGTTGACGGGGAAGGGTAGAGGGTTAGGATTAGAAGTAAGGAATAGAAAGATAGAACATCAAGAGGTTGAGTGCTACGGTACAACATGTATTAATGTAATTCGCGTCATGGTTCGAGATTCTTATATTGCGATATGATTTCAGATAGCAGCGATGGCCGCCTCTTTCATCCTCGTATCAACTGATCACTCAGAGCCTTCAGTTGGAGGACCGTCTTCAGATCCACGTCCCGTTGTTCCACCAGTGTTGGCTATTCTACCTCCACCTGTTTTGCAGCCCGTACCACTGCAGGCTATTCCACAGCCAGGCATGAGGCCACCTATCAGAGGACCCCCACCTGCTGATTCAGGCTTTACAGGTCATTCAGTTACAAGAGTACCTTTCCAGTTCTCTTCCTATCCTGTCCCATATCATCAGTTTGAGGCTTGCCTTATGGAGCAACGATTCCTACAAGGTTAGATTCAGGAGTTATTGCATATCATGCATACCAGAGAGGTTGGGAGTGGTGAGAGGCGACTCAGAGAGAGACTTCAGGCATTTCGCAAAGCAGCTGTGGTGAGGATTGCTGAGGCTACACATGAGGACATCACCCATGATTTTCTAGTAGAGTGGGCTAAGTGGGTTCTAGAGGAGCTTGAGGAGATTGGAGGTCCATAATTGCCATGAGACCGAGATCCAGAGATAGAGATGTTGATCAGAGTTGTTATGGTTGTGTAGTATGTACAATAGTGTGTAGTGTGTCTCTATAGATTTTGGGTTGTATTTATAGACTAGCTATGCTGACAGTGAGTAGGTCGTTGTACCCTTTTGTTTTTACTTCCGAAGCATCTTTACGCTTGTACTACCCAAAACTTTTGATCTATATATATCAGTACCTTTTCCTTTCCAGTACTGTCATTTACTTTATTGTACCTTTTTTACTTTACCTTATTTATTGCACCAGTTATACCCCTGTGATACCATGTACCCTATTCCCTTAACTGTTTATATTCTGTAAAGAAGCATGCAATTTACTTAGTTCAACCGTTACAACTGTTTTCAAAAAGAGATATTTCTGTTTTACAAAACTTTTCTTTTATGCAAAAATTTGATTTAAAAGCTATATAAGTTGTTTGATTCTTTACAGAAAATGCCTCCTAGAAGAAATACCCGCACAAACACCCAGAATGAACAAACCAACAACAACAACAATAACAACCAAGATGATACAAACCAGAATACAAACCCAGGACCCATAGACCCAGCAATAGCCCAGATTCTCCAAATCTTGGCCTAACAAACAGTTCACCTGGCACAACAACAACAAGAATAGACCAATCCCCAGGTAACTTTTAAAACTTTTCAGGCAATAAACCAACCAGAATTCAAGGGTTCCTTAGAGCTGATTGAAGCAAATGTTTGGTTAAAGGAGATGGAAAAGGCATTCGCCTTAGTGAAAGTAAAGGAAGAACAGAAAGTTGAGTTTGCAAGTTACTATTTGAAGAATGAGGCCACCTATTGGTGGAAGATGGTGAAGACGTTGGAAGGTACAGATGTTATTACTTGGGAGGGGTTTAAGGAATTGTTTTTAGAAAAGTATTTTCCTCAGTTTATCCAGAATTAGATGGAGTTGAATTTTTTAGAATTAAAGCAAGGAAATATGTCGGTGGCAGATTATGAGAGTAATTTTGAGGAATTGTCAAGGTATGTGCCGTCGTATATGGATACTGATAGGAAGAAGGCTAAGAGATTCCAGAAAAGTTTGAAGCCATGGATCAGAGGGAAGGTAGCCATTTTTGAATTAGATACCTATGCAGGAGTTGTACAGAAGGCTATAATCGCAGAGACAGAGAGTGAGATGTCACAAAAGGAGAAAGAAAGCAAGAAAAGGAAATTTAAAGGGAATGAAGGTCAGTCACAACCAGGGAAGTTTCCAAATTTTAAGAAGGGCAAGTTTCAGCCAGGGAGGAATTTTAATTTCAAGAGACAAAATGCAGGCGACAGAGGCCAGGGCAACCGTCCAGTTAATGCGAATCAACCGAATCAGTTGAGGTTAACTTTTCCAGATTGTCAGGTATGTGGAAAGAAACATGGAGGAGTTTGTAACAAGTTGAATATGGTGTGCTTTAAGTGTAACCAGAAAGGGCACTATTCAAGGGAGTGCCGAAATCAGCCAGCAAAAGAACCAGCAAGTAAGGATCAGTCTATCCGGAATCCAGCAGTGAAGGTTTCAGCCATTGGATTTACGTGCTTTAAATATGGAAAGCCAGGACATATAGCAAGAGATTGCAAGATACCAGCCCCAGTCAGTAATGCATTGAGGATTATGGGATCTACCCCAGCAGTGAATGAGACTCCAAGGGCTAGAATTTTTGACATGTCTGTGAAGGATGCTATCCAGGATACTGATGTCGTGGCAGGTACGCTTAATGTGAATTCTTTATGTGCCAAAGTGTTAATAGATTCGGGAGCAACTCGATCGTTTATTTCACAAGATTTTGTTAGTAAGTTAAATTGTTCAGTTGAGTATTTAAATGAAATAATGACAGTGGAATTAGCAAATCAAGAACGTGTATCTGTTAATCAAGTTTGTGGGAATTGTGAGATTGAGATTTCTGGTAGTAAGTTTTGTGTAGATTTGATACCATTTAAGTTAGGAGAATTTGACGTTATCTTAGGAATGGATTGGTTATCTAAGCACGATGCCCAAATAGATTGTCGAAATAAGAAGGTAATGGTGAAGACGCCAGACGAGAGGATAGTAACGTTTAAAGGTCAGAAGCAAGTAAAGAAATTCTTAACGATGATTCAAGCCAAGAAGTTACTACAGCAAGGATGCGAGCATTTCGTGGCATATGTGATAGACAGAAGTCAGGAGCCAGCAAAACTTGAAGATATTCCA
Organism: Apium graveolens; assembly: GCF_009905375.1. NCBI lineage: Eukaryota > Viridiplantae > Streptophyta > Magnoliopsida > Apiales > Apiaceae > Apium > Apium graveolens. The sequence continues at coordinate 132,729,090 of NC_133655.1, forward strand.
GTAGTGAATGAATTTCCAGACGTGTTTCCCGATGAGTTACCAGGACTTCCTCTAGACAGAGAAATTGAGTTTGCAATCAATTTAGCACCTAGAACAGAACCAGTATCCAAGGCCCCGTACAGAATGGCGCCCATTGAGATGAAAGAGCTAGTAAAGGAATTGCAAGAGTTGTTAGAGAAAGGAATAACCAGACCCAGTGTATCCCCGTGGGGTGCACCGGTGCTATTTGTTAAAAAGAAGGATGGAAGCATGAGACTGTGCATCGACTATAGGGAGCTCAACAAGCTTACGATTAAGAACAAGTACCCGTTACCCAGAATTGACGATCTGTTTGACCAATTGAAAGGAGCCAAGTACTTCTCCAAGATTGACTTAAGCTCGGGATATCATCAACTGAAGATCAATCCAGAAGATATACCAAAGACAGCTTTCAGAACAAGGTATGGACATTACGAATTTTTAGTGATATCTTTTGGATTGACAAATTCCCCGGCAGCGTTTATGGACCTAATGAACAGAATTTTCAAGGAATACTTGGACAAGTTCATTATTGTGTTTATAGACGATATTTTGATTTATTCAAAGACATAAGAGGATCGTGCGGAACATTTGAGAACAGCTTTGGAGATTTTAAGGAAAAAGAAGTTATACGCTAAATTCTCGAAATGTGAGTTTTGGCTACAGGAGGTTCAGTTCTTAGGACACATAGTTAGTAATGAAGGGATCAAAGTGGACCTAGCAAAGATTGAGGCAATTACAAATTGGGAAAGACCGAGAACACCCACCGAGGTAAGAAGTTTCTTGGGATTAGCGGGATATTATCGTCGATTCGTTCAAAAAATTTCAAGGATTGCCACACCATTGACGAAGCTTACACGAAAGAAGGAAAATTTTATATGGAACGATAAATGTGAAGAAAGTTTTCAGGAATTGAAGCGAAGATTAATCACGTCACCTATTTTGTCACTTCCAGACGATCAAGGGAATTTCGTAATTTATAGCGATGCTTCTCATAAAGGACTGGGATATGTTCAAATGCAGCACGATAAGGTGATTGCGTATGCGTCAAGGCAATTGAAACCACACAAAGAGAAATATCCCACTCATGATTTGGAGCTAGCAGCCATAGTTTACGCTTTCAAAATTTGGAGACATTATCTGTATGGAGAAAAGTGTGAGATTTACACGGATCACAAAAGTTTGAAGTACATATTCACACAGAAGGAGCTTAATATGAGGCAAAGGAGATGGTTGGAATTGATCAAGGATTATGACTGCACGATTAACTATCATCCCGGTAAAGCAAACATTGTAGCAGACGCGTTGAGTCGAAAGGAAAGGTTAAATGTGTTATCAGTACCTGAAGAGATATATAAGGAATTTCAGAAACTGGAATTGGAGATTAGAGTTTGCAAGCCTGATGAAGCAAAAGTGTACAGTATGACTTTCCAGCCGGAGTTGTTAGAGAAAATAAAGAAGTGTCAGGAAGATGTAATGGATCAAGATATATATCGTTTGGTAGGTGAAGAATTGTGCACACAAAAGGACGATCAAGGTATTCTTAGGTTTTCTTCAAAAATTTGGATTCCACCCGTGACGGAGCTGAAGAATGAAATTTTACAGGAAGCTTATAATTCGAGGTATTCAATCCATCCAGGGAGTACCAAAATGTATAGAGATTTAAAGAAAAATTATTGGTGGCCAGATATGAAGAGGGAAATTGCGGAATGGGTTAGTAAATGTTATACATGTCAGAGAGTTAAGGTCGAACATCAAAGACCAAGTGGATTGCTACAGTCATTAGAGATTCCGGAGTTGAAGTGGGAACATATTGCCATGGATTTCATAGTTGGATTACCAAGGACAAGGGCTAATCATGATGCCATCTGGGTCATAGTGGATAGACTTACCAAGTCAGCTCATTTTCTGCCTATAAATGAAAGATTTTCGCTCGACAAGTTAGTCCATATGTACCTGAAGGAAATCGTAGTTCGTCATGGAGTTCCTGTGTCTATTGTATCTGATCGAGATCCAAGATTTAATTCAAGATTTTGGAGGAGTTTTCAAGAATATTTGGGAACAAGACTGAATATGAGTACAGCTTACCACCCACAAACGGACGGCCAGAGTGAAAGAACGATCCAGACAATCGAGGACATGTTACGAGTTTGTGCTATTGATTTCAAAGGAAGTTGGGACGAGCATTTACCTCTAGTAGAATTTGCTTATAACAACAGTTATCACGCCAATATTGGGATGCCACCCTATGAAGCCCTTTATGGACGCAAATGTAGATCTCCAGTATATTGGGACGAAGTAGGAGAACGCAAAATACTTGGACCTGAATTAGTACAGCAGAAAAAGGAAGTTGTTGAAGTCATCCAGAAGAGATTGATAGCACCACAAGACCGTCAAAGGAAATATGCAGATCAGTCAAGGAAAGACATGGAATTCGAAGAGGGAAGCTTGGTAATACTGAAAGTATCACCGTGGAAGGGATTAACGAGGTTTGAAAAGAAAGGAAAGTTGAGCTCAAGATATGTCAGACCTTTTGAGATTCTAAAGCGCATTGGCAAAGTAGCATACGAGTTGGCGTTACCTCCGCACATGGAGCACATTCACAATGTCTTTCACGTATCAATGCTTAAGAAGTATAATCCAGACTCCAGGCATGTAATAGAATATGAGCCAATAGAGCTTCAGGAAGATTTGTCATATGTAGAGAGTCCGATAGAGATTCTAGAGGAAAGAGAGAAGGTATTGAGAAATAAAGTAGTAAAGTTAGTAAGAGTATTGTGGAGAAACCCAAAGGTTGAAGAGTCAACCTGGGAGTTAGAAAGTGATATGAAAGAAAAGTACCCTCGTTTGTTTTCTTAGGAGATTCTAAGGACAGAATCCTTTTAAGGGGGGGGGGAGGATGTAATATCAGGGATATATCATGTAATTATTTTTGCAAATAAATAATTATTATATGTGTTCAGTATCTAGTCTGTGAATTATTTGTTAAGTGTTAAATGTGTTTGGATGTTTAAAAATATTATTAATTGAGTATTTTAATTTTTATATGTCCAAAATAAAATATAGATAATTGTCATATCTTCCTAATTATTTTTATGTTGATTTATGAATTTATAGGAATCATATGAATTTTATTAAATCTTTTTCTGAGTATTTAAAAACTATTTTATAAAATCGGGAACCAACCGACGTCATCCGTTTTTATGTTTTTATAACCCGAAACTCTTCCGAGAACTCCTTCCTAACCTAATTGTAATATTCCGATAATTTTCCATGTTTTGACTTTTTCGATCCTGCGTAAGGTTTGTCCTGCGCGGGTCCCGGCGCAACATTTTCGATACAATATTCGTTTCGGTAAATCAATAAAACTCGTATTTTCGATAAACGGGAGCTTTTTATTAAACTATCATAATTATCACCTCGTAGTACGTGTAACCAGACGCTGAGACCAAGACCGCAGTACAAATTGTACTGATTTGGATAATTATCCCGAAAACCGATACCGTTTGGATCAGTTTTTACAAATAAACGTACCGTTTTATATCCAGAATGATCCAACGGGATACTAATTTTCTGTAAATATAAATAGCCTTTTACCGTATTTTATTTCATATCAAAATCATTTGCAGTCAGCTAAATATATAATTTTCCAGAGAAAAACCCTAAATTCATAAACCTTTCTAAGAATCAAACAGCAAAACGAAGGTGTTATTGATCTCTGTTTTCAAAGCTTGAGTAACCAAAACGAAGGATTTGAGGAGTACTATCAGATTCTGAGCTTCGTTTTACTGCAGAAACTAAGGTTATTTTTCTATATTTTTATTTATTTTCGAATTATTTTTATTAAAAATATGAATTTCTGTTCGGATGATTGTTTGTATGATTTGATGATTGCATGTTGTAGAGCTTGTTTTCCTGCTGATATTCATATGTCATACGTTTGATTTGGAGTCCAATAACATGCTCAAAAGTGGGTTTAATTCTCGAATTTTAAAATTAGGGTTTATAACCCGTATGAATATTTTCAATTGAAATTTGGGGCTTTTTGATTTAGGGGTTATTAGCTGTTGATTTATAGTGGGTCATGTTCCTTATAAAATTTGCAATCGATTGGTATATAGCTCGTTAACAGAGGATTAGTGAATCGAAGGGAGCTGTGTTTTGAAGATTTTCGAAGTTCGCCGGAAACCGGTGATGTTCTTGGCCAATTTCCGGCCAAGTCTGGGGTTATCTGTCAATTTTGATTGCATGAATAAGTTCCTGGTGTTGTGTAGATTAAATATGGAGGTGATGGTGGTGGGAGGATGCCGGAGGCGAGTTCTCCGGCCACCCCCGACGTTTTTCGGCGACTGGACTGCAAAATTACAGTTTGGACTTTCCAGAGTTTGCAAAAATAGGATTTTTGTTTTAAAAATATTCAAAAATCATATTTCCTATTTATTTTTATTATAAAAATTCATTTTTAATTTCTAAAAATTCGAAAAATTATTATTTTAATTCCAAAAATTATTTTTAATTTAAAAATAAATCTGAATTGATTAGTTAATTAATTTCAGTTAATTTTTAATTGATTAATTGGTCAATTAATTCGAAAATTAATTAATTAATTAATTTAATTAATTATTAATTGATTTTAATTAATTATTTAATTGGATTTAATGATTTAAAAATTTAAAAAAATAGTTTCGAGCTTTAAAATATTATTTAAAATTGTTTTCAAGGCTCGATAATTATTATAAAATTGTTTTGAAGCCAGAATTGGATAACCGAACTTTGTTTATTACTCCGAAATTGATCCAACGACCAGTTTTAATTCCGAAAAATATTTTAAAAATCATTTTAAATACCCGAAAGCTTGTTTATGACCCGAGACTTCTTTATAAATGTTATATCATTGATTATGTGCTATATGTGACTTGTTGGTTAACTGTCGGTCTATATATTCGATGTTTATTTGTTTATTGCGTAATTTTCAATCCGTTAATCGGATTTGGGTGAAACGAGGGGTAGATAGAAGTATGTTTCGAATAGAATCGCATGAGTTGAATATTGACAGATGCTTATGATATGTGAGCAGAAGAGGAGAGGCGTAGAAAAGGAAAACAGATAGTCGAGTAGTAAGACAGTGGTGATTGAAAGCGAGTGCAGTATAGTATGCTAGTACCAGGCAAGTGTTCTGAATTTTCTCGAGATGTTGTAGTGATTGATAGTCCTATTTTATATTGCAAGTGCTTTGAAGCAGTGAACCCTAAACCCTGATTCCAGTTATTGATCTTGAGCCGTAAACCTGATTCTTTATAGATCATTGATTGTTGTATACCCAAATACGAACCTCAAATATACGGTACTACTCCACAAATACATACAAACTAAATATCAAACACTGAACCAGATTTCCTACTTATTCAAACCATTGTATCTTATGCTTTGAAAGACCAAATCCTTGAAACCCTGAAACATTGATTCATTTTTATCCAATTCTTTCATTACCTAGCATCCATGCTTTGAAAATGCCATATTGATCCTTATGCAGATTGAAACCATTTTCATTATTGAACGTCCAATGTTGTTAATGATTCTGTTTATTGCTTATTACTGTTTATTCTGTTATTATGTTAGAATTGGATTATTTTTTTATAAAATTGTGGACCAGATTCCTGGTCAGACTATATAATGGTCAAGTTAGGCCAATGTGTGCCTTGGATCCAGTAGTTAGAGCAGTGCTGTGTGCTTTGCTCGGGGTTAGTGCATGACTGATCAGCAGCCTAACCTTGGTTTTTAAAATGAAAATATAATATCCAATTCTAAATCATAATCTATTGTTCACTTGATACCATAACCATTTTCACCTAATGATCATTATTCTCAGTTTTATCATTATGACTTGCTGAGCTAGTTAGCTCATTTGTGCGATGTTGTTTATGTTTTTTTCCAGTTAAGAAGGAACCGGTTGGTACCGAGGATCCCCAGTCCAGCGCGAGAGCTAGGGGTTCAGGTTGATCGAGTTGAGCTAGTAGGCTTCTTTTGGAATAATTTAAGTTTGTAAAAGTTTGTAATAATGTTTAATACTCAATTCTGAGTTTTAATAGTTGGGATTTGAACGTTTGTTATATAAGTAGATGTGCTTGGCTTGTGTGTATACTTTAACCTATTGCGGTCCGTGGTAGTTGGTAAGTAGGGTCACTGCATATTATTATTATCTCTATTATTGTTATAAGCAGGTTATAAATAAGGTGTGTGTGTGTGGACCCCAAACTTCTGACCCGGGTTTGGAGGGCGCCACATAAGCTTTAAAACTTTCTGGTAGATTTGAAAGTATCCACCAGATATATATATATATATATATATATATAAGATTAAGAGTTTTATGAAGCTTTGAATAGCTCACAGCTGCTTTACAATTGAACAAACAAAACTACAGAGAAATTCTTATAGAATACAGCTTGATAAGTTTCTCTGAAAAATAAGCTTACTTAGTTGATTGTTGTACTGGCTACTCTTGGTTTATATATCACCAAGTTACACGATAGTAAGACAAGATAATAAAACAAAATGTATCTAGTCTAACTTCATGCTGCTTCATTACTCTATTCCAGCATCTTTGAAAATCTTCACATTTGCATGAAAATGGTAATGCTTCTTTGTTCTCAAAAACCTGCTTAACAAGCTGCCACATTCCTTTTGAAAACACCCAACGCATGTGACTGTGTTGCCACTATCAACGGCTATTTTGAATATGATCATCCATCGGGATTATATTGAACATCCGTCAGGAATATGTTGATCATCCATCGGGAGCCTTATAGATCATCCGTCGGGAGTCTATCTGTCACTTGACTCTATTTCACTTATACAGAATTAGAAGACATCTCATATTTACAATTAGCCGACCTATTCTGCATATCAATCTAGTAGTCAACATGACTTAGAGAACTCTACTCAAACTACTTAACTAAAATATGTTATTTGCAGAAATGTGCTTCAATACTTATTTGTTACATAAGCTACACTCTTGATGGATGTTAAATTGTCATCCGTCGGGACTATGTTGATCATCCGTCGGGACTATATTAGATCATCCGTCGAGAGCTACAAAATTCACTAAGTCAAATCTACTAAGGTTTTTTATTTAACTTATCATCAAGTTTACAACATATTTCTAACAATCTCCCCCAATTTATGTCTACTGGAATTGTAGCCATAAATTAAGAGAAACTTGATGATAATAAAACACCCTAAATATACTGATTAAAAGATAGTAGATAAAACTGACAAGTTCTATAAATTTATTGAAAATTGAACAAAGCAAAGTGTAGAAAGAGTTCTCACAATCATTATCAAGGTGCTCTCTAGTTTGAGCAGATGATTTCTATTTCCTTGATTGTCTGGATTTCTTCCCAAGCTTCCTTTCATTCTCTTCTATTTGATTCTGGAGTTGTCTGTAGAATTCAAGTTGATCAGCTTCAGATAGATCCATCTTTTCTTGTATTTCCAATAGAGTATCATTGCTGGAGATACTCAATTGGTCATCCAGTATGAAGAATCTTCTAACACCCTTGTTGTCCATGAATTCCATTAGCCAATAAGCCTCAAATTCACTCTCCTTCCTGTGAAGGGAATTGTTAGAGTTCTTGCAAGTGCATTCTTGGCTTTATCACTCCTTAGATCTTTTATCTTCTTTAGGACCAATTTCCTTGCAGTTACACTGAAACCAAAGTTTTTCTTAAAGGATGAGAAGACCTTTATCAGTACATATTGGCTTTCTTGAAGAATCCTGTGAAGTGGCAATGTGATTTCTTTCCCTCCCTTGTACTTAAACACCAGTCTTTCAGGAAGATGTCTGTAAGCATTAATCCCTCTTACTTCTTCCAATTCATCCAAGTACAGGTTTATATATGAAAACTCCTTGATGTCACAAATATATAAAAGATCTCCCTTGTTGAATGCAGGTTTAGATTTGGTTAGGGTCTTGGTTCTGAGAGTCACAGGCTTAACCTTCTTGGTTGCTTTTATCTTTGTTTTCTTTGGCTTGTTGAAGATAGGTAAATTGAACTCGAGAATGGCAAACTTTCCCAGTATATTGGCTCATTTTTGGGAATTATAGGTTCACCATAAAAATTCTTTGTTGGATCTACCTTGAATTCCTCATGTACCAGTGAGGGCTTGGATGTTTGAGTTGAAGTTGTGGACAGTTTGGGAATGTAGTCTTCCATTTCCTCATCACTGAAGTCCAATTTCCTTTTGAAATGAAGTTTGTATCTGAATTTTCTTTTCTGTGGAGGTTCATTTTATATTTGCTGATCCTGAGCTTCAGTAATCATATGTGGTTTTTCAGAGATTTCAGTTGCAGCTTTCACAGCTTGAAGCTTGGCTACTATAGCAGCTTGCTCTTTCTTCTGTTTGAGCTTCTTAGCATCTAAAGCAGCTTGCCTCTTTTCTTCCTTAATTCTTTCTTTTTCTTCCCTTTTTACTGCTGCAAACTGAGGGTTCCAGCCACCACACAGATCTCTTTTCCATTCCTGTAAATTTTGGCAATTCTCTTCTTTTGTGCTGAATGAGATGGATCTTTGTAAAATGCTATGAACCTTGCCAACAGTTTCTTTTCATCTGGTTTTGGAGTCTCAAACATGAGATCCAAGGGATTCTTGTCATATGACTTTGGATAGTTCCTTTTAGGCTTCAAAATCAGATTAGCTTTTGGAGGTTTGATGCATGAAGTTTGGCCTTTTTCCAAGTTGCCTATACTCATTTCATGCACTGACATTTGTTTGACTTGAGTGTGGTGATGAAAAGTCTTGTCTGGTTTCTGTATATGACCAAATTTCTTCTGAATTTCTTCATCTATCTTCCTCCATTTATTATCCAATTCCATCTCAATAGCTGCAACATCAAGCATCTTGAGATTTTAGTTTGAATTCAGTTTAGCAGCTGCTCTTTGGATCAGATCAATGTTGTCCAGTACTGATGGCTTTGACAAAGTAATTTCTGGAACTTTTACTTGACTGATGTGAACATTTATCACATGCTCCCCCTCACTGGTTGGCTCTTCTTGACTAACTGGGATGTTTGGATCTTTCTCCCCCTTTTGTTATCATCAAGTAGAGTGGAGGTAGAAGTTTGTGCAACCACCAGCTTTTGGAGCAATTGAGTTTGATGTGCTTGATGAAGATGAATAGTTGTGAGTGAGGCTTCTACTACTTTCAATCTTTTATCTAAGGAATCCACTTTAGTTGCAAGATTAAAATTTCTCCTCAACTGTCTGTTGATGTCAAGCATTGTTGTATTTGGAAATGTAGCATCCAATCTTTCAGAGACACTCTTCTTGACTTGGTTAATCTCTATTTTGATTGAAGTGACATCTTGATTGTGTTGAAGAACTTTTATTTATTGTAGTTGTAGAGAATTGAGGTGTGCCTGTAGAAGCTTCTTGGTGCTTGCATTGGTAGTGGCTTGAAGAACATTGTATGTCTGTTGAATGATGTGAAAGAGAGTTGTCTTGAAATTCTACTCATCACACTCTTTAGAAAACACCCAAGGTGGAATGTTTGATCTAGAGCTAGGGCCTGCCTCTCCCCCTATATTCATGAACTCTTATTCATCACCATCTTCATCTCCAAAGAAGTCTTCAGACACACCAGTTCCATAGTTAACATCATCACCAGCCTTAGGTGGCATGGTTGTGATGGCATCCTTTGCTCTTTGCATTGATTTAGTTGTATGCACCAAGTTAAGCATCTTTTCTGCATTCTCATTGCCCTATCCAGCTAAAAGTTGGTATACCGGGACAGGATGAGTAAATGTCTCAGCATCCAAAGAGATGGAGTTTATGACAGCTTGATCATGCTGCAATAGTTCCTCTCTGTCTGCATCATTGACATTCATTGACTCACTAACAATGATGTTCATCCTTATTTCTCTTGTGCATGTATTTCTCTCATTTTCTCTCTTTTGTTGCATCAAGGGCTCCCCTTGGCTCACCACCCTCACACCCTCACCTTCACCTTCTAAGGTGGAACTCCTCTCACTTTCTTTTACCAGGATGGAAGAAATAGCCTGCATTTGTTCACTCATCTCCTCTCCTTTTGCCTGGGAGCAACCCAGCCTCTCACTCTTTTCTCTCCCTTTCCTCAGTCCTAAGAGTGATTAAACAACTACTAACTCATCTACACTTATAACAATAGTTGAAATTTCAGTGTGTGTAGAGAGTACCGACGGATGAGGAACATCCATCGGGATAGTAGTTAGGCTAGCCGACGGATGACTACTGTTAGGCACATCCATCGGGTTACAATCACTAACCGACGGATGAACAATATCCACCGGAATAGAAGAAATGAATGAGTTAGGAGTGGAGACTATTGTAGACTCTGTGCAGATTGATGAAAATTTGGGCACAGATGTCTCAATAGATCCTGAAAGAATTGGCAAGTGAGCCAACAAATCATCCAAAAGATGATGCTCACTTGCACTAGATTTTGGCTTCCCCAAAAGAGTTAAAGGAGGGGAATCAGGAATTGATGTGTTGATCATATCCACATCCATATAATTTATGGGAGAGTTTAGTGTTTGTGGTGCTTCTATCACTAAAGATTTTAGTTGTGACTTCACATTTATTGGAGCCACGTCAAATTGACTTTAAGATGGTGAAGTGACTGAGTCTTTAGCTTCAGTTTGCACTGTGTGTGTTCCCTGTGCATCCCCAAAGGTTTTAGATCTTTTCTTTCTGGTATAAGTTTGGGGTGAGCTTGTGTCCCTTCCCCTCTTGGTCTGTGCACCTGGTTGGGAGCTTGTTTCAATAGTGACATCTTTTTGGGAGGATAAAACTAGAAGTGAGCTGATTTCCTTATTAATCGCCACAGTTTGTTGATAAATTGTGGTGTGGCTAGGTTTAGGTACACTTGCCTCTCCATCCTTATCCTTAGGGTTTCTTTGATGTTCACCCCGTCCCTCACCTATCTCACTACCCTTCACACTCCCCTCTTTAGTTTTGGTAGATTTTGCAACTGGTTTCTTTTGAGAGAAACCAGAGGGGGTTTTCTTTGTTTTAGATTTTGAAGTTTTTGTTTTGGTAGCTTGGGTATGCATCTGTTGGGTCATTAACACAGATGCCATAGCCACACTCAAAGGTAAAGAAATTTGTGAGGTTGGAACTATAGAGACAGTGGTGCTTACCTCACTTACCTGAGGGCCCTCCATGATTGGTAAATAAACTAAGGGCACCTTCTTGTGGTGATCAGCTCTATTCAAGTCTGCAATTACCCTTCTTTCTTGAACCCAACAATCTAATTTGTTGGTTGGGTTCTCAATTACAAGATCTTCACAGATATGGTTAGCAATAATCATTAGGAATCTAACATAATAGATCTGTTTATATCTCTTATTATCCTCCCCTAACATATATCCTAACTCAAACATAACAGCATCACTGAAATTGAAGTACTTATCAGTAAGAAGCATGTAAAGCATGTTAAACATAGTAGTATTGACAGAATCAAAGTTACTAATCTTACCAGAAAACACTTTGGTAACTACATCACACAAGAAACTCCACTCTTTCCTAAGACCTAGCCTCCTAATCTCACTTAATTTAGTAGTAGGAAGTGCATAGCCCATGGGGTTAAGAAAATTAACTATATCAGCATTTGCGTGTGGATTAGTAATTGTGTTATCTGGAATTTTGAAGCATGCTTTGGTAATGTCATAGTTAATGCAGTGTTCCTTACCTTTGATGGAGAGAGTGATGGTTTTGTCAGTGTCCTGATAGACAGCAGCTGTCCACATCTCCTCCACAACTTCGTAGTAGATTGTTGATGATTCCAGCATAGCATAATTAAGCTTGTATCCCTTCACAAAAACCATCATTTTATGATAATCTCGAGATGCTGGAATCCCTTTGTTCACAAGTGCCACAAAATTGTTCTTCTCATAGATAAATCATGATTGAGACATGATTTTGACTACTGGTGCCATTGTTATAGTAAGATAACTTGCAGAAAGAGAGAGGGTTTTGCTATGAAGAAGAAGAGAGTGGTTAATTGCAGTAGAGAAAGATAAAAGAAAAGATCAAAAGTGAATTTAGCTTTTATACTATATCAAAAATAAACTGTCAAAAGTAATAAAGTAAAATAAAGTAACCAATCAAAATTGCTTAAAATAGCCATTTAAAATAAAATAAACTTTCAAAATTCTGTCAATTATCCGTCGTGATATACTTACAAACTGTAAGTATATCTGATGAATAATGTTTAGTACTTTTAACGGCTAAGATGTAGACAATTCGACGGATGAGGATAAAATAGTGATCCGTCGGGTATAAAATAATCCAGAAAAGTAATGGATTTTTATTAAGATATTCTATTCTGACGGATGATCAAACTCGATGGATAATGAGCATCCGTCGAGATGTAAATTTTGACTTTGCCAAAATTTCATCTAAAACAGAAAAATCAATTAATTTTCTGGCTGCATCATAGCTTGCAAAATTATCAGAAAGGATTCAAGAATAATTAAGCATACCTAACTCACTTACCAACTTAGAAAAGGTGTATTCATCAAGTGGCTTGATAAATATATCTGCAAGCTGCTTTTCACGTGGAACAAAATGAAGTTACACAATACCATTCATCACATGTTCCCTAATGAAGTGGTCCTTTATGTCTATGTGCTTTGTTCTTGAATGTTGTACTGGATTTTTAGTGATGGCAATTGCAGTTGTGTTATCACAAAAAAATAGGAATTCTGTCCACTTGTAGACCATAGTCCAACAATTGATTTTTCATCCATAAAATATGTGCACAACAACTACCAGCAGCAAAATATTCAGCTACAGCTGTCGAAGTAGAAACTGAATTTTGCTTTTTAATGAACCAAGATACAAGCTTGTTTCCCAGAAATTGTCAGGTTCTTATTGTACTTTTTATATCTATTTTACAACCTGCATAATCTGCATCTGAATAACCAGTTAGATCAAAACCAGAATCTCTAGGGTACCAAAATCCAAGTTTTGATGTTCCCTGAGATATCTGAAAATACTCTTAATAGCTACTAAGTGAGATTCTCTAGGATCATCCTGAAACCTAGCACAAAGACAAGTAGCAAACATTATATCTGGCCTACTAGCTGTTAAGTACAAAAGTGAGCCAACCATGCCTCTATAGCTTGAAAAATCCACAGACTTTTCAGTAGTGTTTAATTCAAGCTTAGTTGTAGTGGTCATGGGAGTTTTCGCAGATGTGCAATCCCGTAGATCAAACTTATTTAAAAGATCATAAATATATTTGGTTTGACTAATGAATATTCCATCACTAACTTTCTTAACTTGTAAACCAAGAAAGTAAGTTAGTTCTCCCATCATGCTCATTTCATATTTACTTTGCATCAATTTGGCAAACCTTTTGCAAAGTTTTTCATCTGTAGAGCCAAATATAATATCATCTACATAAATTTGAACAAGTATACTAAAGCCATTAACATTTCTAAAGAATAAATTTTTGTCAACAGTACCTCTTGTGAAGTGATTTTCCAAGAGAAACTTGGACAAAGTATCATACCAGGCTCTAGGAGATTGCTTCAATCCATAAAGTGCTTTTAAAAGATAGTGGACATATTCTGGAATATTTGAATCTTCAAAACCAGGAGGCTGACTAACATAGACTTCCACCTCCAAATCTCCATTCAGAAAGGCACTTTTGACATCCATTTGATAGACTTTAAAATTGGCATGGGCTGCATAGGCTAAGAAAATTATGATGGTTTCAAGTCTTGCAACAGGAGCAAAAGTTTCATCAAAATCTATTCCTTCTTGTTGACAGCAGCACTTAGCAACCAATCTAGCTTTGTTCCTGACAACTACGCCATTTTCATCCATCCTTTTTCTGAATACCCACTTGGTGTCAATTGGATTCTTTCCCTTAGGCTTGGGTACCAGCTTCCATACCTTGTTCCTTTCAAATTGGTTTTGTTTTCCTGCATAGCTAAAACCCAATCAGGATCCTACATAGCTTCTTCTACCCTCTTTGGCTCTTACTCAGAAAGAAAGTTGTTATACAAACATTCTTTTTGAGTTGCTTTCCTTTTTTGAACTCTAGAAGATGCATCACCAATAATGAGTTCAAAAGGGTAATCTCTAGTCCATTTTCTCTGTTGTGGTTGATTAGCTCTTGATGAAGAGGCCTCATTATTGTCTTGATGTGTGACTGAGTTTTGATTAAAAGAAACTCCCCCTGAGTTTGTGAATCTTTGACTTAAAGGTGGGGTTCTTTCTGTAAGTGATCTGTTTTGACTCTTAGCTTCTCTTATTGTTCTGATGGATGATGCACTTTATATCTCGACGGATGAAGCTGATTGTCTTCTGACGGATGAAGCATGATATAACTTGACAGATGGTGATTTATGTGCTTCATTAGGTGTAGATTTTTCTGTGTTGTCCTTAGCCACAGTTTCTTGATCACTTTCATCATCACTGTCATCACTAACCATCTCAACAATATCGAATTTGAGGCTCTCATGGAAATCTCCATCTTGCGGTCCTTCAGTCTTTTTATCATCAAACACAACATGTGTTGATTCCATAACAATGTTGGTTTTTAGATTGTAGGCTCTATACACTTTTCCAACAGCATATCCAACAAAGATTCTTTCATCTACTTTGGCATCAAACTTTCCATGTTGATCAGTTTGATTTCTTAGAATGTAGTATTTACAGCCAAATACATATAAGAAAAATTTTGAGTTGAATTCCTATTCTTGAACAATTGGTAAGGAGTCATGCATTTGGCTTGATTAACCAAAGAAATATTCTGAGTGTAGCATGCCGTATTCACAGCTTCAGCCCAAAAATATGTTGGTAACTTTGATTCTTCAAGCATTTTCCTTGCAGCTTCAATAAGAGATCTGTTTTTCCTTTCCACCACTCCATTTTGTTTTGGAGTTCTAGCTGTAGAAAACTCATGCATAATCCCATTCTCTTCACAAAATGATCTCATCACGGAATTCTTGAACTCAATTCCATTGTCACTCCTGATTTTTCTTACTTTAAAGTCAGGATGATTATTGACTTGCCTTATGTGATTGATGATGATTTCACTAGCTTCATCTTTGGACTTAAGAAAATATGTCCAAGAGAACTTTGAGAAATCATCTACAATTACTAGGCAATATCTTTTCCTTGAGATGGACAACATATTGACTGGTCCAAAAAAATCCATGTGCAACAGTTGCAAAGGTTCTTCAATTATTGAATCAAGCTTCTTTCTGAATGATGCTTTAATCTGTTTTCCTTTCTGGCAGGCATCACACAATCCATCCTTAGTAAACTCCACTTGAGGGATACCTTTGACCAACTTTTTCTTGACTAGCTCATTCATAGTCTTGAAGTTTAGATGGGACAACTTCTTGTGTCATATCCAACTTTCATCTTGACTTACTTTACTGAGAAAACAAGTTACCGAGTCTACATTTGATGAGTTAAAATCAGCTAGGTACACATTTCATTTTCTCACTCCAGTGAGAACCACTTTGTTGCTCTTTTTATTGGTCACAACACAGGCTTCTGAATTGAAAGTAACTGAATTGCCCTTATCACAAAGCTGGCTGATACTTAACAAATTGTGCTTGAGTCCATCCACTAAGGCAACCTCTTCAATGATGACATTATCCTTTGAAATCAAACAATATCCCACAGTATAACCCTTATTGTCATCTCCAAAAGTAATACTTGGGCCAGCTCTTTCGTTGAATTCAGTGAGCAGGGTAAAATCTTCAGTCATATGCCTTGAGCAACCACTGTCTAGATACCAAAGATTCTTTATGTATCCCTGCACACATCAAAACCAAATCAAGTTAATTTTGGTACCTAAGTTTCCTTGGGTCTTGCCTTGTAAGCCTTTTTATTTGGTTTCTTAGGTTTGACCTCACTTGACTTGGGAATCTCAGATTAATCCTTAGTCATTTGAGTTGGACCTTTGAAACCAGTCATTGAAACAGAATTATCAGGCACATTTTGGTTTACATGAAAAGGCATGCTATTTGCAAACATGTTATTCCAGTAAGGCATGCTAAATGGTATTTGTGGCATACTAAATGCAGCATAATAAGGATTAGGTGCAAATGGCATATTAGCAAATTATGCATTCATATTTTGAGCAGACATATCATTCATAGGCATTGTAGACATGGCAGTCATGTTGGAAAAAGAAGAAAGTACAGTCATGGGAGTAGGCATAGCAATCTTGCAATTAACAGACAAGTGATTAACACTACCACACTTAACATAGATTTTTCTTGGTGCATATTTATCAGGTGTGTAGTTTTTATGTTTCTTAATCCCTACCTTCCCATTTTTATTATTTTTCCATTTAGCTTCTGTTTTTAACCTCAATCTTTTCCATCATTTCATTCAATTGCTTGATAGACATATGACCAACATTAACTTTCTTTTCTTTTCTAACTTGACTTGATTCTCCTGGAAAAAAGTTTTTAGAGACTGATCCATATTTCTCATTCAATTTAACTAACTTAGCTTTGCTAACTGGTTTACTCACAGCCGACAGATGTGGCTCCTTGTCTCTCGACGGATAATCCTTTTGGTTACCCGGCGGATGATTTTCATTATCCGTCGAGTCCACATCTATAAGGAGTCCTTCAATCAGATTGGAATCAAGCTTCTCTTTGCTCTTTTTCCAGGTGGCATCATAAAAGGATTCTATTCCTTGAACTTTAGTAATTTGAGCATTAACATCTCTAGATTATTTCCATGCTTTAATTACTTCATGTACTCTCTCAAGCTGTTTCCTTAAAATCTCTTCTTTCTTCAAGGACTCAGTTAATTCATCCTTAGCAATTTTACACTCAATTCTCAATTTTTCAAATTTAATATATTGAGACTCTAGTACATTATTCCTCTCACTTAAAAACAAATTATTTTCTTTAATTTTAGTATTTTCCTTAGTGAGAGACTTAAGTGTAACACGCAGGTGATATAATTTAGTAGACATGTCATTTGTTGCGTCATTACACTCAGCTTTAGATAAATGTGCTAGGTTAGTGGTGATTACATGATTGCTTGAAGAACTGGTTTCTGTTTCATCTGATTTGGCCATTAGGGCAAAATTGACATAGCTAGTTTCTTCATCTTCATCCAATCCATCTGCAGCCCAGTCATTCTCCTGTGTGATGAAAGCCCTTTCTTTTTGCTTGAGCAACTCAAAGTATTTCTGTTTATAATCAACAGGCTAAAACTTCGTTTTGCTGTAATTAGACTTTCTACACTCACTAGCAAAATGACCTGCCAAGCCATATTTGTAACACTTGAATTTTGACTTATCAACCATGTTTCTGTTTGGCTTGGCTGCCCCAAAATTCTTCTTGAATTTGAGCTTGCCAAATATCCTGGATAAAAATGCTAGATGCTCATCAATATCATCCATGTCATCTTGGCTCAACTGATCTTCATTCTCAGCTACCAGCCCTTTACCCTTGCTTTCTCAGACCTTTGAAGTAGATTTAATAGCTTCTACTTTCACCTCTTTCTCCTTCTCTAACTCAGCAACAAGTGCTATGGATCCTTCTTTCTTCCTTCCTTTCTCCATCCTTTCATCTTGCTCTATTTCAAGCTCATAGGTTTTTCAGGATGCCATATAGTCTCTCCAAGGTGAACTCTTTGTAATCCTGAGAATTTCTCAATGAGACTGTCATTGGCTTCCACTCCTTTGGGAGAGATCTAAGGAACTTGAGGTTAGAGTCTTTTGTTTGATAGACTCTTCCATGCAGCTTCAGAGCATTTAGTAGATTTTGAAATCTACTAAATATATCAGTGAGTGACTCACTTTCTTTATAGTGGAAATGCTCATATTGCTGAATCAGGAGCTGCATCTTGTTTTCCCTCACTTGCTCAGTACCATTACAAATAATCTGTATTGTGTCCCAAACCTCTTTGGCTGTTTTACAGTTAATGATGTTATCAAACATATCTCCATCAACACCATTGAATAATATGTTCATGGCCTTCTTATCCTTCCTGACTTGCTCAATATCAGGATCTAACCATTCATGCCTAGGTTTTGGAACAAATGGTTCATTGCCAGTTGTAGCTCTCATAGGTACATGAGGACCTCTCTCTATACAGTCCACATAGGCCTCATTTTGGGAAAGAAGATGTAGGTGCATCTTTACCTTCCAGTGGTGATAGTTTTCTTTGTCTAGAAATGGAATTTTAACTCCCAGATCCTTCTTGTTCATCTTGTTGTTTGTTGTGATCTTTATACTCTTTGTTCTTCAAGAGTTTGCTCTGATACCAATTGTTATTCCCTAACAATATAACAAGAATTATAAAAGGGGGGGGGGTTGAATGTAATTATGGCTACTTTTTGAGATTTTAAAATTATTTGAACTTAATATATAACAGTGTTTGATTTGCAATAGTGCTGAATGAAAGAGTAATAGAAATCAAAACACTAAGTAATAAAACACAAATTTTAAAATTTTCTGGTGGATTATATATATATATATATATATATATCATATTGAGAGCTTTGTGAAGCTTTGAATAGCTCACAGCTGCTTTACAAGTTGAACAAATAAAACTACAGAGAAATTCTTACAGAATACAGCTTGATAGGTTTCTCTGAAAAATAAGCTTGCTTAGTTGATTGTTGTACTGGCTACTCTTGGTTTATATATCACCAAGTTACACTATAGTAAGACAAGATAATAAAATAAAATATATCTAGTCTAACTTCATGCTGCTTTATTACTCTATTCCAGCATCTTTGAAAATCTTCACAATTGCATGAAAATAGTAATGCTTCTTTGTTCTCAAAAACCTGCTTAACAGGCTGACACATTCCTTTTGCAAACACCCGACGCATGTGACTGTGTTGTCACTATCAATAGCTATTTTGAATATGATCATCCGTCGGGATTATATTGAACATCCATCGGGAATATGTTGATCATCCATGTGGAGCCTTGTAGATCATCCGTCGGGAGTCTATCTGTCACTTGACTCTATTTCACTTATACAGAATTAAAAGACATCTCATATTTACAATTAACCAACCTATTCTACCTATCAATCTAGTAGTCAACATGACTTAGAGAACTCTACTCAATCTACTAAACTAAAATATGTTGTTTGCAGAAATGTGATGCAGTACTTATTTGTTACATAAGCTACACTCTCGATGGATGTCAAATTATCATCCGTCGGGATTATGTTGATCATCCGTCGCGACTATATTAGATTATCTGTCGAGAGCTACAAAATTCACTAAGTCAAATGTACTAAGGTATTTTGTTTAACTTATCATCAAGTTCACAATATATTTCTAACAAGTATGTGTGTATGTGTGGGTTAATTATTAAATAGATCACTTACTGCGTCCAAATATAGTGAGTGATTGATTACAAAACTGACTCAAATGAGTCACTCATTTAAAAATTTGTATAAAAAATATCACTATATTGTTAGTTGAAACTTTTAAAATATTATATATTGAGTTTCACATAATTTTTATGAATGATATTATATCCAAATGAAAGGTTTTGAGTTCTATTATTTTAAATAATATTTTTCGATTTTTAAAAATTTATCAACTATTTATTTTAAATTTTTTGATTGTTTTATTTGATTTAAATAAAAATCAATAGTAGATAAATTTTTAAAAACCGAAAATTTTTATCTAAAATACTAGAACTCATAATCATTCATTTGGTTCTGATATCATTCATAAAAAAGTGTGAAACTCAATATATAATACTTTTAAGATTTTCGACTAACGATAGAGTGATATTTTTGATATAAATTTTCAAATGAGTGACTCATTTGAGTCCATTTTGTAATTAGTGACTCACTTTATCTGGACGCAGTAAGTGACCTACTTAATAATTAACCCGTGTATGTATAGATATGTTTTGTGGACGTAGTAATGAAGCAGTCATATAGAATTAAAGATCGATAAAACAAGAGTAAAATGTAAGATCTGTACCTAAATTTTATAAATCGTGCAAGTTGTGTACCTGTAATTTGAAAATATTAAAATGTCTACATAAAGTTACCAGAAATATAAAATTTGTGTACAACCGTTAACTTTTTTAACATCGTTAGTCAAAACTTCTTTTTGAATGCAAGATGTATACCCGAGGATTCGAAATGGTGCAAATTGTGTACTTGAATTTTGAGAATAACAAAATGTGTACCCGAAGAAATCCGTGCAAAATATTTCGTGTCGTATTTTTTATGCAAAATTGAATATTTATATAGACTAGATTAAATTAACAAAAATATAATATAATATTTTTAAAAAAATATTATATATACATACATCTATATTATTATATTAAAGACGAAACAATGAAAGTTTGGTTGGTAGTCGGTCTGGTCACCGTAATTATAGTAATATTATTTAAAATAAAATACTCTCATAAATAGATAAATATTCACAACATAATTATGATATGCCTAATGGTTTTGTTTAAAAAAATATACAAAAGTCGCCTCGGTCGGGCTAAACAAAATTATGTTATTGATCCAATCTTAAATAAAAAAAGTAAAAATAAATTACATATAGTTTGTTGGATTTGTAGGCTCGGATTAAAACAAAATAATAAAAATTATTGATTCCGCTAAAAATATTATATTAATGGACCGGGCTCAAATAAAATAAATATTTGAAAAAAAGTCGTTTGGTCGATATAATGTCATCAAAATAAACAAAATAATACATACTATCCATTCGATCTAAAACAAAATAATATTAACACCGAGCTAAAATAAAAATAAATAAATAACTAAATATATTTAGCAATATTTGGTTGATATAAAAAGCCTGAAGTTAAAACAAAGATTTGATGACCCTCATGCTAAAACAAAATAATAAATACTACCGATCTGACAAAAAATATATTATTGAACTGGGCTAAAACAAAATTAAAATTTAAAGGTAAATCGTTGATCGATATAATGTCATTATGTTAAAAAAAAATTATCATTTATTTCATTTAAAACAAAATAATATTCACCTAGTGATAAAATAAAATTAAAAAATAAGCTAATAATAATTAGATAGATCTGATAGATATAACGGGTATAGGGCTAAAAAAATTAATGTATATTACTGATTTATTATAAAATCAATATTAAATTTAAACTAAATATAACTCTTATATGACTGGTTCAGGTTAAAATAAAATTTAAAACTAATTAATTCGTTGGTAGGTATAGTGATAGTGTAGTCCTAGAATATTGTGATAGTTAGGATTCGATCCTAATAGCCAAAATACTAAAATTCGATAGTTGATTTGTATGTATAATGTTTGGCTTTGTACAATTACGAGTTTTCTTTATTTTTATAATATACATACTAATTTAATAATAAAACTAAAATGAAGATGATTCCGTAGTCGTGTTATAGTGTAGAACTAAAATAAATGAATATATTATTATTCATCCGCGCCTAAAATTATACAATTGATTTATGATAATTATATTATCTAAAATAAGATAATATGTACTTTATCCAGGTTAACATAAACTTTTTAGCATTGACAAACTAATGATAATTCGTATATTAGCTAAAATATATCTTTTAATTAAAAAATAATTATCTTTTATAAACAAATCTATAAATATCAATAAAATTATAAATTTTAATCATGCATTATTTTTTAAACTGAAAAATCACTAACTTATACATTTATGCGTATATTAATAATTATTAGTAAAAACAATCTGTGCATCGCATGGGTTTTATGCTAGTGTGTGTATATATATATATATATATAGATGATCAAATAGAAACCAACCTTATTCTAAAAGCTAGAAACCAATGACAACCACTAATTTTATAGCTTGAATTGAATATCCATCACACAAATTTTATCCACTCATTCTCTCTCCTCCCTCCAATTTGACGTGACTCCTCCTCTACCCTTCACCCTTGCGTAAATAATTTTATTCCTGTTTTTAATTTAATTTTTTCATTAATTGACAGATCTTTTTTAAAATCTGACTTCACTATATTTTTCTCCATCTCCCAAAGATCAATTTGCATACCATATTTGCTATATTCCGACAATAATCACTATTTATACTTAACCGAATCACTAAACCGCAATCACTATAATTTCAAAACTTTCTTAATTTTAGTGATTTTCGTAAGCATAATTAGTGATTCAAGATCTAGAAATTATTATCAATAATTTAAATTGGAACTTAATTTAGTAGTTGTTAAGTTTTTAGGGTTCACCAATTCCTTAAATAGGTTTTAAAAATATTTAGCTCTTTCTAATAATAAGAAATTAGTTGACAAATATTCCATCTATTTAGGGGTTTAGGGTGTAGGGTTTAGAGCCCTAAATCCTAGATCGGTAAGGCCCTAAACCCTAGAAACCAGACCGTGTAAATAGTGATTATATGTACAATATATTGATTACTATGTGTAATTTGGTGATTATTATGTGCAGTTTAGTGATTATCGTCATAAGATTTAGTGATTGAAGAGTATATCAGTATGAATATCATACACACAGCAAAGCTTTGTCTTCCCTTTTTTAATTTATTTTTCTACTCTCGGACCTTCTCCTATGTTTTCTTTCATTTATTTATTTGGGCTTAATAAAAGCATAGCCCACATAATTGGACAAGACCCAACAAAGTTCAATATCTATCTTTGTTCATTTTATATTATTAGTTAAATTAGCTAAATTTTAGTGATTCTCGTAAGTATAATTAGTGATTTATCGCCGAAATATAGCACATATGATATTCATACTGATTGTTGAAGGATGTACAAAAATACAGTGAAGTCAAATTTTAAAAAAAACTCGTTGAATAAGAGAAAAAATTAATTTAAAATGGAGGGAATTAGTGGTGCGTTGTGAACATGCTGCTGCAGTGTCAAGTTATGTATTTAAAGTTCATGTTGGGTTGGGCTTGTTTTTAATTTTTATTTTAAGGGTGTTTCTATTGAACAACCCATATATATATATATATATTACATTTATATACAACATTATAATATCAAGTATTACTCTATAAATATCAAGCATATTTTTAAAAATATATGCACATATTTTAATAAATATACTTATATTTAAAAGAATATGAGTCGGTTCGACTCGATTTTTGGGGAAACACTAGAACTGAAACCATAGATCTTCAATTTTAAAAATTGAAAACCGCAATTATAACTAAACTACCGGTATGTTTTCGATTTGAAAGAACTCGATTCGATTTTTATTGGCTCGGTTTAGATTTTAAAATCGAAAAAATAAAAATAATAAAAATGTACAAGTTAAGTAAATTAAAGTTAATAAAAAATTAATTTTATTCCACAAACTACTGGGTACAATAAAATCAATACACTACTGCAGGTTCTACAATTTCCCAAAGTAGATGAATTTTTTAAGAAAAAGTATGACTTAAAAGTTAGTCCAGTGAGCATAACCTGATTTCATGACAGTTGCAAGTTACTTCTTTTAAAATTTTAAAATGTTTTCTAGCTTTAAAATTATATAAATTATAAATTATATTTTTATTTATATTAATAATTGGTTCGTTTCGATTTTGACCGGGTTTTTACGGTTTCGGACGAGTTTTGATTTTAATTCGATTTTTTGCTCACCCCTACATATATTCATTACAAATATTAATAGTTAATTATATATATATATATATATATATATATGTGTGTCGTAAGTCGTGTACTCGTAGCGAAAATACAAAATCGATACTAAATTTCGATTGTGTGTTTTCGTGTTCATATAGTTTCGTGTCTGTGTACCTAAAATATAAATACAAACACTAATTTTCGTGTTTTTCCGTGTCACATATTTAATGTCGTGTAATAAATTGTCGGATTTAATATATCATAATTTATATACAATAGGAACAAGAGGGATTTTATCTGAATTTTGGTAGTCATGCTATTAACGATCAATGTAATAAAGTTTGTTATATATAAAAACAATTGATGAAAAAAAATTATAATTCGACAAAGCTTTTTTCTCCGGTTTCTGGATAATTTTAGTTTTATAATACCTTTTGAATCATCAGCTAAATTAAATATTATACAAGATATGGTGAAAATAAAAATAAAACTAAACCCATTAAATTTGTTTTATGTTGTGTTTATTGATTCTTTTTTAATACCCTTGCAAATTAATAAATAATTTAAAAATAATGTATTTTGAAGTTACGAATTTTTTATTTTTATTTCAAACTTCAGATACACAATTTGCATCATTCGAATATTTAGGAACACATATTATATTTCAAAAATAACCTCCACCAACGGTGTTAAATGAAGTTATTGATTATACACAGAATACACGCTTTTGTTTTAATTTTAAGTACACGTTTTTTAATTTTCAAATTACAAATACACAAAATGCACAATTTTGAAAATTTCATATACACGTCTTGTATTTTACTCACAAGACAGCAATCAAGACGGGATGTATCATAACACACGAGAGAAATAGTTAGAGGTGAGTCTCAATTAACCTTACTTTTAAGGTAAGGTTAATGGTTATTCAGAAAATCATAAATACACTAGTCTTTCTAGCGTATTGATTAGGTAATTTGGGCCTGATCAGTATTTCGGGCCAAAGCTTGACAAAAAATTGGTAATGTGATCATATTCTCAACTGCTTATGATTGATCACTAATGTACTGCATATTAATTCCTAAAATCAAACATCTATATTATTATATGATAAATAAAATAATAAAAGTTTGATTGGTACAGTCTTTTCTTCAATTAAATAATTGCCCTTTCTTAAAAAATTCGACATTTTATTCTATTGATCTTACTTAATTAATATATATAATCAGTAACCTTTATAAGTAAGATACATTACATTTTTATTTTTCACCAACTAAAACAGCTATTTTTCTATAGATATTTTAGACAATTCCTTTTAATCTATACATTTTTAAAAGTAAAGCATGTTGTCTTTTTTTTTCACCAACTAAAATGGCTCTTTTTCTATAAATATTTTAGACAATTTTTTTAATATATATTTATTTTAAGTAAAACATGTTGCCATTTTTACTTTTTCCAAATAAAACAAATGTTTTTTCTAAAAATATTATGGAAAATTATTTTTAATATCTGCCGATTATAATAGACGAAATATTAAAAGTTTGATAATCGATCGGTACTCGTTGAAATTACATAATTATCTAACTTAAATTAATTTATTATTTTAACATAATTATCTTCTATAATATTACAAAAAGAGTGGATGGAAAAAAAGAGAATTTTATCGTGAATAAGATAAGATTCATGTTCAAGACTCTGAAACTAATGTTGATGAACTAAATCAACAACGAAGATTGAACTAAACATATTTTTCCCGAGAATAATTCTCCAACATTGATAGCAAATTGTTATGGATAGGAATTGAACCTATATATTTTAGCAAGTTTATTAAATTATCTTTTCTAAAACCTAATTATTATATGATAAGTATTATAATATAATAATAGATATATTATGCTTTACTTATTCACATTAAAATATAATTAACAAAATATTAACATTAAAATAATAATCATTTAAGACAATTGTGCACCGTACGAGTTTAGACTAAACATTAAAAATCTTATAGTCGGTTATTATTTGCTGAAATTACTTAATTGCCCTCACTTAGTTAATTTATTATTTTGATATAATTATCTTATGTAATATTATTGTTAAAAATTAAGAAACCCTAAAACAAAGTTATATATAACGGGAAACTGTAGGCGAGTATGCGATGGTATTTGTATAGATATAGACGGTGTCGGGCTAAAATAAAATAATAGATAGTACTGAATGTGTCAAAATAATTATACTATTGAACCGAGATAAAAAATTACCTAAAAAATAATTTATTGGTCGATATAATGGTATCAGGCTAAAAACAACATATTAATTACTCTTTTAACAATTATAAGTAGTAAAATATTAAAATAAAAATAAAAATTAATAAATATTTAAAACAATCGTATATCGTACGTGTTTTAGATTAGTTATATACTAATACCTAAATATTTAAAAAGATGTACCAACAAAAATAACTAGGCATTGCAAGGGTTACAAAAGACGAAAATACTTGGATTTTATTATCTAAGACCAACATAGGACGTAGACAAATTTTTAGAGCTTAATTACTATTTAAATTAAAATAATAATTTATTGGTAGGTATATTGATCCCAGATAAAATAATAATATACATTATTCATCCAGACTTAAACAAAATAATACTATTGAACCAAACTAATTATAAAAAAAACTATTTCAGTTGAATTTGTTGTATAAGGCTAAAATAAAATAATAATACTACTGATGCAGTTCAAAAAATAATACTATTCAACATGCTAAAATAAAATTAAATTGAAAGGAATTTGTTGGTCGATATAATGATATCGGGTTAAAAAAACAAATACTACTCATTCGTATTAAAATAAAATAATATTCAATCTCGAATAAAAATAGAATTAAAAACAAACTAAATAAAATTACTTGGAATTGGATGATATAACTAGCTAATTATGTAATCGGGGGCTATTCTAATTGTTTATAATATTGATACTATTGTATCTACACGAAATAAAAGATAATTCATTAGTTTGTAAAGTCGTGTCTTAGTAATAAAAACAATATAAATTATTTATATGGGTAAAAAAGATTTATCAAATAAATACAAAATAAAAACACAATTAAAATTAATAAAATAAAAATTAGAATACCTAAAATAAAATAATATATATTTTTATCCGGGAAAAAAAATAAAATAATACGATATGAACAAATTTCTATTTTTAAATTTTCAATTTAAAATAAATTTAAGAAAAATATAATATTAAAAATAATCTGTAATATCATAAATGACAATACAAAAGAACAATTACAAAATATGAATATCAATATTAAATGAAATTTTAAAATCTAATAATAGTATACCAGCATAGTTACAAATTTCGGAGAACGGAACTATTCGTTGAGTTACCGATTTGTGATTTATCCGCCGATTTTGACAAATCGGATAATTTACCGGTGATTTAACGAATAAGTCAAATATTTTTTTGAGGGATTTATCTATAATTTTTAAAAAATTGACCGACTTGATTTTTACAACGGAGGTATATAGTTAACCTGACAGTAATCAATATCAATATTAATATATTCTTAAACTTTCCTAGCATTAAGGTATCCATTTAGATTATTGGGTCAACCCATTTTCAAGAATGAACTAACATTGTACCATTTACTGATGGACTATCCATCCCGCTGGAGCAACCCGATTTCTCCATGTGTCTTCATAACCAACACGGCTCAATCATAGGGATTTTTAATTATTCCCAAACTACAACTACCTATCTCATTTTATTTTACGGGGAAATCACGTGTATTTGAATTTAAAAAAAACTAACCATCAGGAATCGGAAATACATGAAAATTTCCTCCTCCTCTAGGCATACATGAACAAATATGAAACCTTACATTTTGGTTGTTTAACATACTATCGTCTACAATACATATCGACTGTCATGAACTGATTGAGTATGATATCCGCGATTTATCAAAATCAAGTTTTTATATTAATTTATGTGTTTCGTTTCATTTGTGTTTGATGTTTAAGTTTTTATTTTACTTAATAGGCAAGAACATTCTTTTCAGAGGTATTTTATCACATTTCATTATGTATGAATTATAGAACCTATTTTTCAGTCTCAGATTTGTGTATAGTATGAATATATATATATATATATATATATATTTAATGTTAGATCAATTTTGTGTATATATGATCTGCATTGTGTATGTACTCACACAATTTATGTTTTTTTACAATCTTTCATGTGCGGATTAAGTGTTTGATCTAATGCTTAAAACATGTGTGTACTCAGGCTGAACAGGTCTTTTTCTTTCTGAAAAATCATGGTATTTTTATCCTTCCAATTTTTTACAATAAACCTTATGTTGGAAAAGGAGACGAAGTCCACTCCTCAAAAATGAAAACTTCCAAAATCAAATGACCTCTATCGAACATTAGTTTACTTGGCTACTCTGGAAAAAAGGTATCTTCAATTATTTTGTCCTTCATCCTAAAAGATAACCATGTTCATGATAATAGCAAATCAGGTTTGAATCAAACATAAATACATGATTGTTAATTCCTCTTGTAAGGCATATGTCATAGCCTATTTGTATATTCGAGGATTTAACTCAACTCAAATAAGAATGTAATAAGTAAATAGTGGATCTACCGTCAAAGAGATCTCGCAAAGTAACATCTGTCAAAGGATTCAGAAACAAGGTTCATCTACAGACTTGAGGAATTAATTCACTGGAAGAAGTTCAAGAAATTGATCATGCCTCAGTGATATAAATCAAGATTGTGGATTTAATCAAGTGACAGAGATCTCGTCAGGGTATCAGATAATTACAAGGATTTAATCTGAAGAAAATCAATTATCAAAGTCAAGACATGAAGAAACGTCACGGAAGTTAGTCACTCATGAACCAGACAGTACATCGAGTGTCAACATTGAAGTGGTGGAATTGATTCATAATTCTCAGTGATTTTCAGAAGATTTTCAGAAGAATGGTTGCTGCTCAAGGTTAGTATTAATTCTCTATTAATTAATTAAGTCATCTAATTTAATTAAGAAAATAAATTATATCTACAAAGATTAATTTATTTATTAATTGAATTAATTAATTAATTAATTCAGAATTAATATTAAGAATTTTCAGAAGTTTAATTGGATTAAAACAGTCTTAAATCAGCAAGACAATTGAAAATATACTAGCATGACAATCAGGATTGTCATACCGATTGTCATGCCAAGTCATTTCAATTGTCCTACCGAAAGTTCTACTGGAAAGGAGATAGTCTTGCTAGTTCAACTGATTGTCATACCGAAAGTCATTGTAGTTCAATCAGATTGTCTTGCTAGTTCAATCCATTGTCCTACCGAAAGTCTTGCCAGCTATGGGATTGTCTTTCCAGTTCATTCCAATCTGTTGATTGATTAAAAAGATAGAACAGCCATTCAAAAAAATTAAGAACACACAGAACACAAAACAAGAACACAGAAAGCAAAAGCAGCTGCCTCTGAAACATTCCATTTTTCATCTGCTTAATTCAAGATCACATTTCTAGTTTGTAAAGTTAAATCCAAACCACTAGAATTATTTATCTTATTCTTGTGTAACAATCCAGCGGATCAAAATCCCTAGAACTTAATCTCAAATTGCATTTAGCATTTGATTCTAATTATTACAAAAAATAGAAAAAGTTCATGTCGAATTTATTCTAGATTTGTGATAATTAATTTGAGATTAATTCCTTGTAATCGATACAGTTGTTGTAACACCTTTCAAGTTTAATAATATTTTTATTTAACTTGAATTTTGTTTCACATTTTTATTCCGCATTTATTCGATTATTCGGTACTATTTGTATTCAACCCCCCTTCTACAAACACATTGGGACCTAATAATTGGTATCAGAGCCTTCTGATTAACGAACAAATCAAGATCCTAGACTTTTGTGATTTTTCAACTCCTTGAATTTTTATTTATTCAAAAATTCGTAATGACTTCACAAAAAGTTGGAACCGTTAAAATTCCACAATTTGATAAAGAGAATTATATTATGTGGAAGAAGAAGATGCTCTTATTTTTATAAGTGGCAAATCCCAAATATTCAAACTTGTTAAAGAAGGGGATAAGAACTCCGATGGTTATTGAACCGGAGGTGATAGTAGATGATGTTGTGATCACCAAAGCCAGAACCTATCCTAAAGATCCTGAGAATTTTTCTCCTGTTGAAAAAGATGAAGCCTCCTTGGATGCCAGCCTTCAGTTAATTTTAATTGATTCCCTTGATCCCTTGATGAACAGACATGTGATGAACTGTAAAAATTCCAAACACATGTGGGAAACTATTGAGGTGATCAATGAAGGCACAGAGGAAGTTAGGGAGAACAAGTTGGAGATCCTAACCTCTGAGTATGAATATTTTAAATCAAATCCAGGAGAAGGAATTACTGAAGTGTTTGAGAGGTACAATGCGTTAATCAACAACCTGAACATAAATGGGAAATATTATTCAATCAGGGAGGTCAACAAAAAGTTCCTTTTAACACTGCCAACTCATCTTGAACATAGAATCACTGCCATTAGAGAAGCTAGAGATCTGAGTGAGATTTCTTTGGACAGGCTCTATGGAGTGTTAAAAACCTATGAGTTGGAGCAGATTCAACAGAAGGAAGTCTACGGGAAGGATAGAATGGTCAGCACATCTACTACACTTGTAGCTGAAGGTCAACAACAACAACAATCTCAACAATTGGAGAGAATGGTACAGTGTTCCAAGGCTGAGGAAAATATGTTAGTAGCAGAATATGATCCTCCTACTACAAATCAATCAAGTGATGATTTTTATTCCTTGGAAGAGCTGGAGCAATTGGAAGACGAGTCAATGGCCCAAATTGTCAAGAGATTCTCCCATGTCAGATTCAAGAGGAATCCCAAGCTTAAGTACAAGTCCAACTACAACAAATTCCAGAAAAGTGGATCTTCATCCTCTAACACCAGCAGTGGTGGATACAAAACAGGGATGGTTGATCGGAGCACCATTAGATGCTATAACTGCAATGAGTTGGGACACTTTGCCACAGAATGTAGGAAGCCAAAGCAAGTAAGAAAGAACTCTGAAAGGGCTTATCTGGCAAAGGGAAGAAGCTGGGATGATACTGATAGTGAAGATGAAGATGAAGGAAATCTTTCTCTTATGGCTATTGATGGAAAAGCTTCATCATCAAGAATAGAGGTAAAACTTTCTGATGCTGAAATGGTTTATCATCTAAGAGGTAACTTAGATTGTGCACGTCGTGATAATGAACTGTTAAGTTTACAGATCACAGACCTTGAGAAAGAGGTCAATGAATTAAGACTTGTGCACATTAATCAAGACAAATTAAAAGAACAAGTGTCTTTTCTAGAGAATAGAGTTGACTGTTATAGAAAACTCGAAACTATTCTCAAAGACAAGATCACCGGTCTTGAGACTAAGTTTAGAGCCTACTTCAATTCTTGTTCGAAGGCGAAAGAGTTCTACAGTAAGCAATCTGTTAATCAAACATCTGGAATAGGTTATGATTACAATGTTGCTATTGGAGAATTAGGCATAAACTCCCCTCCTCGTGTCTGTGCTAAAGGGAGGGAAGTACCACATGTGCTTAAGGGTGTTGATGAACCTCTCTATAAACCATCAATTGCTGAACCATTTGATGCGACCTCTTCTGTTATTCAGGAACAAATACGTGCTGAAGATCTTGCTAATGAGAAGGTTGTTTCCAAGTCAAGTGTGTCGAAAGTTCCAGTCAAAGTTGTGAAAGCAACTGAGACTAACTCAGACACACATGAGTTGGATAACAAAAATGCCATGTCTGCCATGCATAAATTGCCTACTATTAATCACTCTCATAAAGCATGTGGTGTTTCTAATTGTATGTTTTGTGCTTTTAATATGATGTATGCTTATTTTAATGGTAAGCATATTTCTAATGATAAGACTACTCCTCGTCAGCATGTGAATAACAAGAAGCATGATAGGTCTAAGACTGCCAGTCCTTCTAAGGCTAGAAAGGAGACATTTGTGCCTAAGCTTAAACAGAAATTTGTTAAGGCTGTTTACAAGGTCAAATGTTCAGTCATTGAGAAAGTTGAGACAATTAAAATTAAAAATGTTGTTTTGCCTGACAAAGGACAATTCTACAAGTATGTCGGGCCCAACCAAGTTTGGGTTCCGAAGAAGGTCTAATCCATTTGTAGTGCAGGGCATTAAACAGGTATAACCGGTAGTGTGGATTCTTAACAGTGGATCATCAAGACATATGACCGGAGATAGAGCCCTGCTATCAAATGTGGTTGAGAAAGCTGGCCCCATGGTTACCTTTGGAGATAACAGCAAAGGTGTATCCGAGGGATATGGCTGTTTGCAAGCTGGTAATGTTATCTTGAACTTGTAAATAGTTTCTATATTTTTGCAATATTTATATAAATTTTTATTTGTATTTTCTGTAATTGTAAATATTGTATGATATATGAAATTGAATGCCGATATCTTGTTGATAGATATTTGGTATTTAATGCATTAATATTTGTTTTTATTATTATTATCTGTATTGTATTATTTTATTTTATTTTAAATCTTATGCAACATAACAATTAGTATCTAAAGTACTTGACAAGTATCAGTCAATGATATGTTGTTAACATTATGTTGCAGATATTTGTAAGCTTTTGACATGAATGAGAATTACTTAGACTTTACCCTAAGTGATCAATGTTTTATCAAAAACTCATTCATATTAAAAAAGAAAATTAAACTTCTTTCTACATTAGTGATTTCTTATTTCATGTAAAATCCTTTGAAATCACTATTGTACATCATTACTCTCAAAAGATTAAATGTATAATTTTCATTCATTATAAATCTTAAATACATTTTATCTCTATAGTGCCATATATTCTGTGTTACAGGTTCAGTCTCCAATGACTTTCTTTCATTGACAGTCATGAGGTTGAAAACCCACAACATCTATCCCAGACTGTAAAGACAAACACAGAAACAGAACCAACCAACACTCTCTTACCACTAAATGTAGTATGA
Source organism: Apium graveolens (assembly GCF_009905375.1). Taxonomy (NCBI): domain Eukaryota; kingdom Viridiplantae; phylum Streptophyta; class Magnoliopsida; order Apiales; family Apiaceae; genus Apium; species Apium graveolens. The sequence continues at coordinate 132,761,782 of NC_133655.1, forward strand.
ATGAGCGTGAGGGAGATAGTGCCTTAGTGCACCACATAAGGAAGGTTCTGTAGTCAACCCAGTAGCTCTGTCTCCTACATAGATGAGTAGTATTTAAATCGAGACAACTACTAGACCCCATACATCTTTTCAAAAAGATGTAATGGCTGGAAAGGCACAAAAACAGTTACTAGATTTATTCTCTCAACAGGGTGCGTCTATTGAATTTTGCCTGTCGGCCAAGGCATCCGATGTAGTGTCACCACTTCAAATATAAACAATTATTGATGCACAAGGAGAGGTTACACACACAAAGGATGAGTTGACGGAAATAAGAGTTTCGACCATTTTAAGGTCAGATTCGATTTCAAGGTTCGTTAGTGGACCAATTGCCTTTACAGGTGTTAGGAGAGGATACTGATCCAAAAGCCATATGTCAGTGGTCAGTATCTACCTCCCCAGGCTTAAATCCCCTGGATGCATCTGCGGATAGTGGATCTGACATAGGTGCAGATCGGCAACTTGTTGACAATGATTCAGATATTACCTGATGAGTCACAAGGAAATGTCTTCACAGACATTAGAAGGGAACTTTGATCTTTATGCTAAATTCGTTGGATCATTGTTTACCTTCCCAGAATTCAAATCTGGAACCCTAAAAGGGAAACTAGCAACTTGTAGATTATGACTCAGATTCATCTGATGAGTTTAACAAGGATGGGGATTTGCGAACTCCCATTGCACCACCTGTGACCTCCTTAAGGATGGCTAAGGTGATTTTCCTTGCAGGTACAGCTGGATTATGGAGCTATGAGAGAAGAGTGATACACTTGTGAGAATGAGTGTAAACACAAGTGGAGAGAAGAGTGAAACACATGTGAGGTACACTAAACAGAATCACACACTCACAGTGAGGAAGAAAGAGAAACTTCTTGTTATTTCTTTTCCAACCAAGTAAAATATGAGAACTCCTTCAGACGACGGCATACATTCCTTCTTTAAGGGGGAGATAAAAGCTTAAGTAATAGTTTGGAGGATTCCTCAACTAAGGGGGAGAAATAGCCGGGAGGAAGAAAAAGATCATATGTACACTACACCACACCATTGTTGTTTGTAACTATGGATCCTATTGTACGGGAGAGGTGGTAAATACAAGGTGATTTTCTAGTAAGGGAAGAAGCTGTTTTCAAAAGGGGAGTACCATTGGCTTTTATCTACGGATCCTATTATACGGGAGAGGTGGTAAACGAAGGTGATCTTCTTTAATCAGTTGATTCTCATTGGGGAGAAGCAAGAGAGATATGGGCTTCTCAACAGGAAATGTGGTTGTACAAATGAAAATGGAACTACTTGAAGATATGTTCAGTCTAGAGGAACATCTACTTGGAATCTGGAAAATGTTAAATCTAGTCCAGAACTTTTCTGCTATTTACTTTGCATTTCTGTTTATATCTTTTTCTTATTTGTTAGTTGAGTTATCCTCTAGGTATTTGTGTGTTATTGTCTAACAAACAAATAGGGGGAGATTGTAAGGCATATGTCATAGCCTATTTGTATATTCGAGGATTTAATCCAACTCAAATAAGAATGTAATAAGTAAATAGTGGATCTACCGTCAAAGAGATCTCGCAAAGTAACATCTGTCAAAGGATTCAGAAATAAGGTTCATCTACAGACTTGAGAAATTAATTCACTGGAAGAAGTTCAAGAAATTGATCATGCCTCAGTGATATAAATCAAGATTGTGGATTTAATCAAGTGACAGAGATCTCGTCAGGGTATCAGATAATTACAAGGATTTAATCTGAAGAAAATCAATTATCAAAGTCAAGACATGAAGAAATGTCACGGAAGTTAGTCACTCATGAACCAGACAGTACATCGAGTGTCAACATTGAAGTGGTGGAATTGATTCATAATTCTCAGTGATTTTCAGAAGATTTTCAGAAGAATGGTTGCTGCTCAAGGTTAGTATTAATTCTCTATTAATTAATTAAGTCATCTAATTTAATTAAGAAAATAAATTATATCTACAAAGATTAATTTATTTATTAATTGAATTAATTGATTAATTAATTCAGAATTAATATTAAGAATTTTCAGAAGTTTAATTGGATTAAAAACAGTCTTAAATCAGCAAGACAATTGAAAATGAACTAGCATGACAATCAGGATTGTCATACCGATTGTCATGCCAAGTCATTTGAATTGTCCTACCGAAAGTTCTACTGGGAAGGAGATAGTCTTGCTAGTTCAACTGATTGTCATACCGAAAGTCATTGTAATTCAATCAGATTGTCTTGCTAGTTCAATCCATTATCCTACCAAAAGTCTTGCCAGCTATGAGATTGTCTTTCCAGTTCATTCCAATCTGTTGATTGATTAAAAAGATAGAAGCAGCCATTCAAAAAAATTAAGAACACACAGAACACAAAACAAGAACACAGAAAGCAAAAGCAGCCACCTCTGAAACATTCCATTTTTCATCTGCTTAATTCAAGATCACATTTCTAGTTTGTAAAGTTAAATCCAAACCACTAGAATTATTAATCTTGTTCTTGTGTAACAATCTAGCGGATCAAAATCCCTAGAACTTAATCTCAAATTGCGTTTAGCATTTGATTCTAATTATTACAAAAAATAGAAAAATTTCATGTCGAATTTATTCTAGATTTGTGATAATTAATTTGAGATTAATTCCTTGTAATCGATACAGTTGTTGTAACACCTTTCAAGTTTAATAATATTTTTATTTAACTTGAATTTTGTTTCACATTTTTATTCCGAATTTATTCGATTATTCGGTACTGTTTGTATTCAACCCCCCCTTCTACAAACACATTGGAACCTAACACCTCTTTTGGTAATTTTGTGTTTTTATACTTTTATTTTTTATTATTCTATATTACAGGTGTGAAGGCCCATGCTTTGTTGGCTACAGGATCAGTAACATGGTCATAGAGGTTCTTAATCAGACCCTTTTCGGTAACACCTGCATGGTCAAAGAATCCAAACAATGAGAACATCGCCACCCTTCCATTCTTGAACTCCTTACCTTCAAATTAGCAAATGCTTACAATCTAACCTTTTTGAGCAATTTATGCAAATTTAATATAATGGACTTATTTATGCATGCGATCAATTTTCGTACTTACCGAGCTATAATTGCTTTTACTAGAATTATGGTCAGTCTTACCAAAAAATATTATGTTGATTGCATTTTTTTTATAACTGTTTTGTTTTGAACGTAGGGAAGCTTTTGGATGCCAGTCGTTTTTACTAAAATAACAAACTATTTGCAGGAACGTACTACAGACAAAAATTTACACGTACTGATTCGCGACTTGCCAATAATGACATTGCAGGTTCTATTCAGATGCTTAGATATTGTTCCAGTAATGATGATTTTAGTTGCACAGATGGGGATAAAAGAGCTCGGAAAGAAATTGGTTGGTCGACTTAAGAAGAAATATAAGCTATATATTATTTTGCATCTAACATAATATAAGGACATAAAAATAATACAATAATGTAATTGTTGTTCTTTTGAAGGAAACAAAAAAAAGATTGATCTTTGTTTGCAGATCTGAGATAGACATGCTTGCATTCATAGGTTGCAGCCTCAATCTTACTCAAATGAGACTGAGGAATTTTAATCTATGAGGCACAACGTGAAATACTAGAAATATGAAGAGGTCGATAGTAAGATGAAACAATTGCAAAGTGGCAACCCAATCTCCCCGAGAAATTTTAATAGATCAAAGTTAGTATTTCTCTTCAAAGGGGTGTATTTTTTTATAAATCTACCTTTAGTTATTTATATTTCTACAATTTATAATTGACATGTCATTTTTACATTCTTCTGATCATTTTGCTTTACCATTTGATAGACACTTTATGATATAATAAAGTCTACAAACCCATCTTCTGAAAAGAATTGGAGAGATTCAAATGATTAAAACCCAAATGATGTGTATGCTAGGTGAGTTAAATTCTCAAGTTTCTATAATAAATATTTTGTTAGTTATTATTTATAAGAATACTGTGAAGAATTTCAGGATTGCGGGATTCCGGCTCAATAACGTTAATTTTTATACACTGAGAGTCTCCTCTTCAACCCAATGGGAATAAGCAGGTACAACAGAAGCCATTAGCAAATAAGTGAATTTCTCTCGCACTTATCGCTTTCTTTGCTTCTGGTACGTATATTTTTTCATTTACAGTCATGTTGGCTGGGACATGAATTTTATATGTTGAAGATATCGTAGTAGGGATCGTAAATTAACTATATGAGCGATCCTTGAGACATCTAAATTGCAAGATGCTTAGCGTGACATCTCAATGAGTCATACAATGTTGGTATTATAATTGATTTTAGTTTTGACTGATCAATTTATATCTCCCCATAAAATTATGTAGTTCTGCTAGATTTTTACCACAAAAAGGGAAGTAAGAAGTCAATCCAACTTTTCTAGATAATTGTGGCAAAATTTAACTGAACTATATGAAGTCACCACGGATCAGTTGCAATGAACGTAAAAGGAGTTACAATGAACGTAAAGGGTTCAGCTTGGGTCAGCGCTCACTAACCATCTAAATTCACATTGTTTGCATTGAGTTAGAATCATAAAAAGCATTAATTGGTAGTTATTCTTCCGCCAAATGTTATGGGATTTTTTTTCTAATCTTACATATTTTTTGTAATAAGTAAATAATTTGCATGTAGGTAAAGCAAAAACGACAACCCAATGACCGATGTTGATCTAATATCAAAATTAATTGAAAGTGTGCTTTCTGGGAACTTAATTGTTGAAGTGCTGTGAATATTTATTTATTAACCTTGCTTTGTTAGAAAGAATGTCATATTATAGATAGTAATCCTATATGTTTGGCCTAATCCTACAAGTATGAACTATACAAGGATTTGAGTTAATATTTTTCATAATTAGATTACATGTTTTTATTGTTTATTCGGTTATAGTAAGTAGTGAATAAGTTTATTACATCTCTGCCCTTTTGTTCTCTTCAAATTTGAATACTTATTTCTTGCATCAACATATTACTATAAGGCCTAAATTTTATTGGTAGGTTGGAGGTCGGGGGACTCAACTTTTCAGAGGACAAAAACAAAGGATTGCACAAGATTGAGCAATGATTAAAAATATTTGGTATGTTTTTTGGTTCAATCCCCACAGTCTTTTCGTATATTTCAGGGCAAGCATTTCATGTTTATTTTGATGATGATGATGCAGAGAAAAAAAAAAGGTATTCCAGGGTTGGCATGGTATAATGGTACAAAACTTACACAAATAGTGAGGAACTTACATAATGATTAAGTTTACTATCTCTCAGTCCATTTGTCTTCTTTTAAATTTGAAACTTTGGATGATGATATAGTAAGATATATGCTTCTATCAAGTAAAGATAGGATATATAACAGTGTTAGTTAAACATAATAAGGTGGAATAACAAAATTATTTGGGAGGATTGATGAAATATGGAGTATTTATATGGGTTTGGGTGCCAAGATGCTCAGGTCTGATATCTATAATTTCGAAATCAGATAATTGGGAAACTGAAACTATGTAAAATACACAAGACGATAATATTTGTTGAGCAACCTCTTTTCACTCTATAATTTATAGAAATGGAAATACAATACTGATAAAATAAATAACCTCCCCGCAAAGTGGCTACAAACTAGGAAACTAACTGACACGAACACTCCTAAACTTAATCCACTACTCTCATTATTTGCTTAAACTCCTAAACCTACTCAGTCAATCCAAGACCAAATCAAACTACTAATATCAACGTTCCACGGCTGACTAGACATAAAATAAATAAAACAATAATTCAAGATTAATACCAACTTTCCCTCCCTTAATCTTGAATTGATTTACCAACTCCAGAAGACGCCTCATTTGTTCAAATTTTACTGTTGCTAAAGCCTTCGTTAGTATATCTGTACACTGAGTTTCACTTGGCACATGCTTCACAATAATCTCACCACGTTCAATGCATTCACGAATGAAGTGATATCGCACATCAATATATTTACTACGACCATGGAACACATGATTTTTGGCAAGATCAACAGAAGATTTATTGTCAACATATAGTATCACTGGACCCATATGCTCACCTGTAACTTGCTGCAGAATGTTTCGTAACTAAATACTTTGACATGCTGCTGCAGTTACAGCCATTAATTCCGCTTCACACGATGACAATGCCACACATCTCTGTTTTTGAGACACCCATGTCACCAAGCTTTCATTTAAGTAGAATGCGATTCCACTTATACTTCGTCTATCCTCGATATTACCAGCTACATCACTGTCATAGAATCCTGTTAAAACATTGTTCTCACTTGTCTTTGAGTACACCAGGCCCAGTTCCAACGTCCCTTTAACATACCTCAAGATCCTCTTCACAGTGTTTAAGTGTAGCACAGTCGGATGTTCCATACATCTACTTACCATTCCAACGACAAATGAGATATCAGGCCTGGTATGCACCAGGTATCTCAATCCACCCACTGGAATTCTATATTCAGTATTGTCAACGCTTTTCCCGCCTTCGTCCTTTGTCAGCTGTTCTTTTGGATCCATAGAAAATTTTGTTAGATTACATTCTTCCAATCCATCTTGTGCTAACAGCTTCTTCGCATATCCCGCATGTCTTAGTTCAATTACCCTATTTCCTTGCTTCACCTCTATTCCCAAATAGTACGTTAACTGACCTAAGTCACTCATTTCAAAACTTTCACTCATCCGCCTCTTGAACACCTCAATGCTTGATACATACTTCCAGTGATTAAAATATCGTCAACATACACGCAGATTATCTGCACATCACCTCTGTCACTTCGAGTATAAACACCATATTCTGATGGACACCTTTTGAAACCAAGTTTTTCCAAACAGCTATTCAATTTTGAATACCACGCACGGGGCGCCTGTTTTAACCCATACAACGCCTTATACAATTTGTATACCATGTTCTCATATCATTTCTTGACATACCCCTTTAGTTGAGCAACATAAACTTCTTCATTGATGTCCTCATTGAGGAAGGCAGTTTTGACATCAAGATGATGAACTTGCCATGAGTTATTTCCCGCCAAATCCAGAAGCAAGCGAACGGTTTTCATACTAGTGACTGGTGCAAACACCTCGTCATAATCAATGCCATGCTCTTGTACATACCCCTTTGCAACTAGACGTGCTTTGTGCTTTGTTAACCTACCATTTGCATCTTTTTATAATTTAAAGATCCACTTTAACTCGATTACTTTGTGCCCATCTGGTAGCTTAGTCAATTTCCAGGTTCTATTCCTTTCAATGGACTCCTTCTTTGTCCATAGCTGCTCTCCAATCTTTTTCTTTGACAACCTGTTCGAAACTTTGTGATTCATCAATTCCAACAAACAATAATTCTTCATCCAATTCCATTTCTTTAGTTTCTGCATTAATTTCTTGAATTGATCTGAAATGACGGGGTTCACCACTGTCATCGTATCTGTCTGCACTAACAGTTGTTTGTGAAGATTATATTGGAGTAGGGTTCTCAGCTTCACCTCTGTTTCTCATGGGCGAGTTTACTGGCATCACGGGATCATACCTCCCGAGTCCCCAGTCTCTTCTTCGCCATTTGTAGTGCTTTCTTCACCATTAGTTTTTAACTCATCTGGAACAGAAAAACAATTTAACACACCTGAATTATACTCTTCTTGTTGCTGTCATGGCCAACCTTTAGCTTCCTCAAAATAACATCCCTATTGTCATTTATACGCCTTTCCACAAGATCAAACAATCGATATGCTTTAGTACCTCGTTCACTCCCTAGATTTATCACATGCATACTCCTGTCATCTAACTTCTTCGTATGAACACTAGGAACTTTCATGTGATTCAAACACCTAAAACTCGTAGATGACTCAAATTTGGCTTCACGCCTGTCCCCCGCTTCATAAGGAGTCTGATTTGATAGGGCTCAAGTTGGCAGCCTATTTAAGAGATACACCGAATGATGAACAGCTTCGCCCCAAAAAGTTGCTGGAAAACCTTTTTCTTTCAAATAACTTTGTGTCATCTCAACAACTGTCCTATTCCTTTGTTCCACGACCCCGTTTTTCTGAGGCGTATATGGAGCTGTAAAATGTCGCTCTATTCCAATATCCTAACATTAGGATTTGAACTCATTTGAATTAAATTAACCTCCACGATCAGTTCTAAACACCCTTATTCTTCTCTCAGTATCATCCTCGACCTTAGCTCCGAATATTTTAAACATACCAAATGCTTCATCTTTACTCTTGAGTATATAAACCCACATAACATGACTAAAGTCGTCCACCAACAGGAAAAAATACTTGTTTCCTCCAGGTGTGGTTGGTTCGATGGGTCCATACAAATCTCTATGCACAAACTGTAGAACTTTTGTAGAGCTATTGCAGGTCTTTTGCGGAAAAGTTTTTCTTGTTTGATTCGATACAAGACATCCTGTGCACACCTCATTTGATTTTAACAGATTTGGTAAGCCATATGCCATCTTATTATTATACATTAACATCATGGACAAATGATTAACGTGACCCAAGCGAATGTGCCATAAGTTGGACACCTCATCTGATTTTGATAGCAAAAAATTTGGCTTCACTGTTTTTGCAATTAATTTATACAATCTAATTTGTGAACGCTGAACCTTCATGAGCAGCTTACCTTGTTCCTCAAATACCCACAAGAAATTTCCCTTTAAGACTAATTTATTTCCCTCTTCAGAAAGTTGACCCAAACTGATTATGTTGCTACAAAGAGAAGGAATGAAGAATACCTCACAAAGCACACGCTCTTCTCCGATTTTACACCTGAAAACAATAGACCATTTTCCCTCGATCTTAACATTCGAACCATCTCCAAATTTGACTGATCCCGTTATTTTCTCATTTAATTCCTTGAACTTTTCTTTGTCACCCGTCATGTGATTACTAGCTCCGTTGTCTAAATACCATATATTCGAGCTTCCTTTCTTTTCTTGTCCACCGGTTAATAGAGTCGGTGTCACACTTCCTTCGTTCATCATCAATCTTTCAGGTTCTTTATCACATTTGGCCAATAGAAGTGTTGGTTCGTCATCCTTTGTCTTTGCCATAAGTGCCTCCTGTTTCACTTCTCTATCATGCTTTAGTTTTCAGCAATCTGCTATGAAGTGGTCATATACATATGGCAGATGTAACATCGAAAATGACTCTTATCTCTTCCTCCACGCCCACTCATGTTCGAGCTTCCTTCAGCATTTCATTAGTTCATTCATTTTTTCCACTCCTCCCTAGTGAGAAGCAACCTATTTTGATTGTTCTCCCGCAAGTTCCACTCTTCTGTAAGTAACAGTTGACTACCTGGATTCTCAGGATTCCCTTTTACTCTTTCTTCATGAGCTTTGAGCGAACCGATTGCCTCTTCTAGTCTCATTCTTTCCAAATGTCCAAATTGCTCCATGAAGGAGGCTATTTGCAGAAATTTTGGAGGTACTGCACGCATCAACTTCTTCACCACATAGGTCTCTTTCACATCTTCTCTAAGCGCTCGTATGTTTATTATGAGCCCATTTAGTTTCATACACAAATCATCTAGCAGCTCTTTCTCCTTCTTGGTCATCGCCTCAAATTTTGTTTTCAAGGTCTGAACCTTCGCTACTTTCGCCCTTTCTGCGCCTTGGCTCATAGTATGTATAGCAACCCATGCTTCTTTTGCCTTTTTCTTTTCAGAGAGTGACAACAACATTTCCTCGGGAATGCTTTAATAGATCATAGCAAGAGCCACCTTGTCCAACCTTTCTTCTATAGCCGCTTTCAGATCAGTTTGTTCAATTGCTTCCCACACACCATGTGCTTGTATTATAACTTTCATTTTCCCTCCCCAAACGGTGTAGTTCGTTCTAGTTAATATAAGATAGCTCAAACCCATCGACCCTCCATTGCTCTTCCCAATATCCATTGCCTGTAACTTTAACATGAGCACTCAACGTATATCTGAAACTCGACAAAGCTCTGATACCAAATAATATCTATAATTTTGAAATCAGATAATTATGAAACTGAAACTATGTAAAACACACGAGACGGTAATATTTGTTGAGCAACCTCTTTTCACTCTATCATTTCTGGAAATGGAAATCCAATGCTGATAAAAGAAATAACCTCCCCACAAAGTGGCTACAAACTAGGAAACTAACTGACATGAACACTCCTAAACTTAATCCACTACTCCAATTATTTGCTTAAACTCCTAAACCTACTCAGTCAATCCAAGACCAAATCAAACTACTAATATCAACGTTGCACAACGGACTGGACAAAAAATAAATAAAACAATAATTCAAGATTAATACCAACAAGGTCATAGAGAATGATGCAGTAGTCAATAAAGATATGGGTGAAGATGCTCAGGTTGGAGAGACAGATGGTCACTAGGTTTTTGCGGTAGAAAATGGCAACTCCTTAGTATTTGAATAATTTTTACATGATGGTTCATATCTCATTATTTGGCTATGATGTAACAGCCTTAATGGTTTTAAACCTATTTTGTAAGCTTATTACTTAATAGCTTATTGTTGGGTATAATTCTAACTACACAGCAACAATGAGCAGTTATATATATATAATAACAAGAACAAGACAAATAACCAAATAAGCAACTAACGAAACAAAACACAAAGGCAATAACAAACTATAAAGACTGTAATTGACAAAGAAAGTAAAGAAAACTTATCTTCCAAATTCTGATAAGAAGAAGAACACAACAGCTGAGTCACCAAACCCTTCAAGAGGACTTGACTGTTCTTGAAGAGATTATTGCCCCTCACTTAAGCTGTGATGGAATGCAGCAATATCGCTTCCAGGATAAAACAACAACATATCAATCTCTCGACACAAAGCACATTTCTGCTTGGACTCTGCAGCAATCAGACTATCTACAATTGTCATCGATGCAGCTTTGCAAGCATAAATGTAGCAGAAGATGTGACCACATGTCAGAGATACTGGATTAAATACTGTATCAAGAGAGAGATGGTTTTCCATCGTCAAATACAAGGGAACAACCATCAAAGAATGCAGCCCCCTTCCTTTTCTTGGCCTTTGTTTCCCTCAAATTAATGTGGAAAGCTATAAGTTCACAGAGCCAGCAATGATCAACGGTGACTCGCACCTCAGTTTGCCCATAAAACCTATGCAACTCATATATGTTTGCGAGGTAGGTACCGAGACTTGTGTCATATTTATCTCAAGTGTACCTCTCAATATATAGGCATCTCAAGCTATTCTTCTTCTATTTTACTCGATGTGGTACACCAAGTAACAAAACAGAAAAAGTAAACAAAATGGGTTTTCCTTCTTATTTATATTATATCCTGATTAATTAATATTAATATTATAAAATATATTCAGAGTATGATTAAAATAATCCTTACTCAATATATTTTATATTAATAATTAAATAATCAATATAAATAATTAAACTTGTAATAGAAAAGAAAAATATAAGAGTTCCCACTAGCACTAGGCCACACAAGCATTTCACTTATGCTAGTAGTTGTAAACAACACCAACACGAGATGCTATATAAACTTAATATCTTTCTTTTACAATATCAATGTGGGAAAAAATCCCCATAACTCATTTCAAACAAGCAACTTTGTCGCAATATATTCATGGATTCCACTAAGAAAATGTCTTAGATCCAAATATGATAGTTTAAGTCCTCATGTCAAGAAACAACCTCCAAGTGTTAGCTTCCGAAAATTATATCAGGAACATATATAAACAATGCCTCAAACTTTCCATTTTTTTACAATCCCCCACAAATCCATAATCAAATTGCATACCATATTTTATACATGACATGTTTTTCAGAGACGGTACCCTTCCGGGTTTGAACCCTCCTAAGTCCTCTTCTTCGATGGCTACCGGATATAGATGGAATATTTCACCTTGAATCTTTATCCGTTAGGTGTAACCACACTCCATAGACGATGACAAGTCAAAGGATATGGTGCCAATCTACGGCTTTGAGACGTTAATGGTCATGTCTCGATCCTGTTCGTCGAATGTTTCGAGGAATAACCCTTTCCTCTAATTGCGATCACACAATTACATTCGCTTAGCTGGGCATCTCCAGAGATATACTGCTATCATCTCGCCAACAACTTGACCCCATTCAGAGTTCAAATAACTCTTGCTAACTAGCAGTTCAAGTACCTCTTAAGGTTTATAGGGGATAGACTCGGATACATAAGTATCTAAATGTATATGGTAGAGGTACTACTAATTCATCCTTCCAACTTGTTATTACCACATTGAATACACTTCGAGGGATCTCCTCTCAGGTGTATTGGGTTCCCACTGTTGATGAATTATGATGGGTTACCAGTCCCATCCCCAACCTCGACTTAAGGACTATAGCATGCTCAAGCCCTTTAGTCAGCGGATCAGCTATATTATCATGAGTTCCTATGAACTCTATAGCAATAATCCTATCAGAAACAAGACCCATTATAGACTTTAGTCTAACTTGGATGTGTCTCTTTGTTTTAGCATTATACTTTACACTTCTGACTTTGTCGATAGTTGTACGGCTATCACAATGAACAGAAATGGCAGGAAGCGACTTGCTTACTACAGGTAACATACTCATGAGTCCATGTACCCATTCAGCCTATGTCCCTGTGGCATCAAGTGCACACAACTCAGCCTCAAAAGTAGACCGAGTAATCAAAGTCTATCTAGAAGACTTCCAGGACACTGCTCCACCCACAAGGGTAAACACATATCCAATCACTCCATTGGAACCAGATTTCTTAGCTATCCAACTTGCATCACTGTACCCCCCGGAAATCTCCGATAATGCAAGACAAGGGAAATAGTTCCCTTCAGATATCTAAGAACTCTATCTAGTGCCTTCCAATGAGTCTTGTTTGGACAGTTTGTATATCTAGCCAACTTAGACACAAAATAAGAAATATCTGGCCTAGTCACATTAGCAAGATATTGCAAACTCCCAATAATCTGAGAATACCTAAACTGAGACACATGAACTCCTAAAGTATTCTTAACTAAGGCAACTTTTGAATTATATGGTGTACTAGCGATTCTACAATTTGAATAACCGTACTTCTCAAGTATAGATTTCTCTATATAATGAGACTATGACAAAGTTATTCCATCAGTTGACTGAGTCAACTTGATCCCAATAATCACACTAGCCTAACCCATATCCTTCATCTCACAATGCCTCTTCAAGAAACTCTTTGTCTTGTTAATAATCTTAATATTGGTTCCAAACAATAAGATATCATCTACATACAAGCACATGATCACACAATCATTACCTCTAACCTTATAGTAGACACACTTGTCACTTTCATTAACTAAAAACTCGAAGTCTAAAACAGTTTCATCAAACTTTTTATGCCAGTCTATAGGTGCTTATTTAAGGCCATAGATGGACTTGACTAGTCTACATACTTTCCTCTCATTAACAGAAGCAACAAATCCCTCATGTTGATCCATATAAATCTCTTCTTCAAGGTCACCATGAAGAAAAGTTGTCTTTACATCCATTTGATGGATGATAAGACCATGTAGAGAAGCCAATATAATAAGCATTCTGATTGTTTTCATTCGGGCAACTGGAGAATATGTATCAAAATAATCAATGCCTTTCCTTTGCCTAAAGCCCTTAGCAACTAGCCTAGCCTTGTACTTATCTATTGAGCCATCAGGGTTTAGCTTCCTCTTGAAGATCCATTTACATCCAGTAGTAGAACACCCATGAGGGAGATCAACTAACTCCCATGTTCGTTTGAAATAATTGAGTCAATTTCACTCTTTACAGCGCCTTTCCAATGCCTTGACTCCGAAGAATCCTTGGATTGACGGAAAGTTAAAGGCTTATCCTCGACATTGTAAGTGATAAAGTCACTTCCAAAGTCCTTGACTACCTTTGCACGCTTACTCTTTCTAGGTTCCTCTACTTCGTTAGGAGTAGAGCTATTACCAGGATGCACCCCCATATTTGTCATTTTTTCCACATGATCAGGAATAGAAGTAGATGTGTGAGTGAGATCATCCTCAGAACTACCCAAAGGTATACCAGTCTTCATAGGGAATACTTCCTCAAAGAAAGTTGCATCACAAAACTCAACCATCGTATTCGCCATAATACCATCTATGTAAGATTTTAATACTAAAAATCTCATAGCAGTTTTGGTTTGAAGATAGCCCAGAAAGATATAATCAACAGTTTTCGGACCCAGTTTCTTTCTCTTATGTTCAGGGACAAGCACCTTAGCAAGGCACCCCCACACACGAAGATAACTCAAACTTGTCATACACTTTCTCCATAATTCATATGGTGTCTTTTCCATATATTTCATAGAGACTCTATTCAGAATATGGCAAGCCGTATTCAAAGCATCTCCCCACTTGTACTTAGGCAACTCAGAATTAATTAGCATACTGTTAATCATGTCTTTAAAAGTTCGGTTCTTTCGTTCTGCCACCCCATTAGACTCAGGTGTGTATGGTGGAGTAACCTTATGAACTATACCATTGCTTGCGCAAAATTCATTAAGCAAGGTACTCGTATACTCACCACCTCTATCAGACCTCAAATGTTTAAGTACTTTTCCAGTTTGTGTTTCAGCTTCATTTTTATACATAATGAATTTATCTAGTACATCATCCTTATGTTTAAGCAAATAAATATAACAATATCTACTACAATCATCTATAAAGGTAATGAAATATCTACAATGATCCTTAATCAACACACCACCAATTTCACATATGTCTGAGTGCACTAAATCTAACAAGTCTGAATCCCTAACAACATTATGAAAGGGTTTCCTTGTTTGTTTAGCAGTTACACACACTTGACACTTAGATTTTTTATCAATGGCGTACTCTGGAATCAACTCTAAATTCATCATATTCTTTAGAGCTCCAAAATTTAAATGACCAAGTCGTAAGTGCCACAAATCAGATGATTCTACATAATTAACAGAAGGTGCAACACTATCATTAATAAAACCACCCAAAACGGGTTCAACATTAATTAAAAACAAACCATTAGACAAGTAACCCTTGCCAAAGAATGTACCAGTATGAGTAATAACTACTTTATTAGATTTTAAAGAAAGTTCAAAGTCGTTCTTAACCAAACAAATTCCACTTATAATATTTCTACGAATAGAGGGAACATGATGCACTCTAGTGAGAGATAGAATCCGCCTAGAAGCAAACTTTAGGTCCACGTTTCCTATTCCAAGCACTTGTGCAGCACTAGCATTCCCCATCGTCACTGTCACTCCATGACTCTGTTGATAAGATACAAACAAGCTAATATCAGCACAAATATGTACATTAGCTCCAGTATCAATCAACCACTCATGTGACAGATAAGTGGAAAGTAATACAGGGTTGTAAGTAACATACCCGTCATCGGTTCCAGAGGCAACAACCTCACCAACGACCATTTTAGCTACTGGCCCACTCGTGGTTCCAAGTCCAAGTACAGTATTTGCTTGAGCTACCACTCCAGCTTTCTTAGCTTTCTTACTTGGACAGTCCATGCTCCAATGACCAACCTGTCCACAAGACCAACATGGTTTGTTCACCTTTGGTTTCTTAACCTTGCTCTTGTCAGGTTTAGTGTTAGCCTTCTTAGTGACTACCTTTCTTTTCTGTCCTACAGTCACTACATTCACCTTCGAGCTCCCATGTTCTACAGGCAACACATGTCCCTGTTTGGACTTGTGCTGCTACTGCACAGAGATGTCAAACATAAAGTTAGTCCAGGTGATAACTCTTTTCTGTCTTTTCAGTTAAAGAGCAAACTCTTCCCAAGACTTAGGGAGCTTTTCAATCACAGACATCACTCGAAACTTCTCAGATAAGGCCATTCCGGACTCACCCAAGTCATGAACCAACATCTCAAACTCATGAACCTGTTCAGTCATGGATTTTCCATCCACCATCTTGAATTCAAGAAACCTAGCCACTGAATACTTCTCATGTCCATGAGAATCAGTATTGTGGGTTTTGGTCCAGCTTATTCCATAAGACTTTAGCAGTATAGGCATCTGATGAATAAACATCGAATAAGGTGTTCTCCAAGGCTGCCAAAATGGCTACCCTAGCCACCCCATCCTTCTCAGCCCATAAAGCATAAGCCTTAACAGATTCAGCTTTCTCTTGATCCAACATCGGAGGATCATACTGTACCACTAGCCATAGACCCCTAACCGTTTACCAGAGCTTCATCTTTTTCTGCCAACGAGAAAAAGAAACTCCACCATCGAATTTATCAGGCATCCCGATAAATCAATTGGCTGGGGAAAATGATAAGTGGTCCATTCAATGGTAGTAGTACCACCAGAACCAGAACCAGCCTCAATAATATTAGGAACATCACTAGTTTCGTTAACCATCTTGCTATTTAACTATATATAATCATAATCTCTTCAAGATTGTTGGGTATAATTCTAACTACACATCAACAATGGGCAGTTATATATATAATAACAAGAACAAGGCAAATAACCAAATAAAACAGCAACAGATCAATCTCTCGACATAGAGCACATTTCTGCTTGGACTCTGTAACAATCAGACCATCTACAATTGTCAGTGATGCAGCTTTGCAAGCACAAATATAGCAGAAGATGTGACCGCATGTCAGAGATACTGGATCAAATACTGTATCAAGAGAGATATGGTTTTCCATCGTCAAATACAAGGGAACAACCATCAAAGAATGCAGCCCCCTTCCTTTTCTTGGCCTTTGTTTCCCTCAAATTAATGTGGAAAGCCATAAGTTCACAGAGCCAACAATGATCAACGGCGACTCGCACCTCAGTTTACCCATAAAACCTCTGCAACTCATATATGTTTGCGAGGTTGGCACCGAGACTTGTGTCATATTTATCTCAAGTGTACCTCTCAATATATAGGCATCTCAAGTTACTCTTCTTTTATTTTACTCGATGTGGTACACCAAGTAACAAAACAGAAAAAGTAAACAAAATGAGTTTTCCTTCTTATTTATAATATATCCTGATTAATTAATATTAATATTATAAAATATATTCAGAGTATGATTAAAATAATCCTTACTCAATATATTTTATATTAATAATTAAATAATCAATATAAATAATTAAACTTGTAATAGAAAAGAAAAATATAAGAGTTTCCACTAGCACTAGGCCACACAAGCATTCCACTTATGCTATAGTAGTTGTAAACAACATTAACAAAAGATGCTATATAAACTCAATATCTTTCTTTTACAATATCAATGTGGACAAAATCCCCATAACCCATTTCAAACAAGCAACTTTGTCACAATATATTCATGAATTTCACTAAGAAAATGTCTTAGATCCAAATATGAAAGTTTAAGTCCTCGTGTCAAGGAACAACCCATAAATGTTAGCTTCCGGAAATCATATGAAGAACATATATAAAATATGTCTCAAATTTTCTATTTTCTAACACTTATTACTTAATTAATTGTATCTCTTCCTTTTCTAATTTTGACAAAAAAATATTAATAAATTTTATTAATTTAATTTAGACAAATGTATATCATATCACTTGATCATGAGTTTAATTAAATATTTTATTATTTCAAAAAAATAAAAAATTTATCTTATTAATAAAACAAGTAAATGGTTGTGATGTTAAATGTGGTTAATTTTAGTTTGTGTTGAGATTATGGGTCGTAGTTAATATATTATGCTTAATTATTGTTAAACTTGTGAATCAAATTTCAATGATCCATTTATTATGATAAAAATTATTAGGTTCAAATATTACATATTTACCATATTAACATTTCATTTATTATGAAAAAATAATTTTAAGATGTTCTTTCATATTCGACTATTGTTTGTGCAACTAATTTAAAATATACATATTATTAATTATACCATTTTAGTTATGGATCGCTATTATACCTTGTTAATTATAAAATATGAGGCGTCGACGATACTAAGGAATCAAATATCTTATTTTGATTTTATTTTAGTTTCAAAATTATTGAGAACTAAATTTAAGCCAAAAAAAAAATATGATCTGATTTTATAAAATTTGATAAATGCAAATATTGTATGCAGGAATTTTGGAAAAAATGCCTAAATTACACACTTTCCAGCTTCAAGTGCCCAAAATACCCACCGGCGGGAAAACTGCCCAAAATACCGACAAAATGCGCATTTTACGATGTGTATTCTGTTTTTTAAAAAATTTATAAAGAATACACATGTGACATGCATATTCACTATTTACTGTAGCAGTGAATAAGCATTTGTAATTTTTTTTTAAAAACAGAATACACATTATGGTAATATGTATTCGGTGGGTAAAAAGGGCAGTCTCTCCCGCCAAATGATATTTTGGGCACCAGCCCCCCAAATGAGTATTTTGGTTTTTCACTAGAAATTTTATGTATGTTAGTAAATTGAAAATGTGCTATTTGATGACATATCAATATAAATATATTTTTACGTATTAAAATGTGCCACATAAGCCAATGGTAATATTTAAAATTAATTTTGTAAATGATAGTAAATTCAAACCCTTATCATTGAAAATATTTGTTTTTTCTAACAATTAACCTTATTTCCTTATTTTACCTAAACAATATCAAAAATTAAATATATACAATATTTATACTTATTTGTACATCATTAAACAATTAACACTGTAATTATTTAAATGCTTTTTTTGTTTTTTTAAAGTCAAGGTAATAGGGGAAAATTCCTTTTGTTAGAATGAATTTTTAAATCTTTTTAAATCACATTAATTCAATTTTGAATTTAATTTAATTCCTTTTTTCATCAGGTTAAATTCTAAACTATACCTATTTTTCTCAAACACATTATATTATAAAAGAAATTATAATAGTAAATTTTTATTTACATATCTAAATATTGAACATCACAATTCTTTGAAATATATTAAAAAAATGCAGACTAAACTTTCAAATCTTATAATCAATTTTTTCAAAAAAAAATTAGTATATTTCAAAAAATTCCCATCACACGGCTATCGACTTCAATGACCTGATTAATGGCCCAAAACAATGCCATCTTCTCCTAATTCATATCTAGTTCTACTAAAAATACATACACAAAAACTATGCAACAAAAAAAATTAAAAAAAGAGAATAAATTAGAGTTTAAAATAAAAGACAAATATGTACATAAGTTGGTTTTGGTCATTCAAATTTTGCACTGGTAAGGTGTATGCAAGAAAATTTAGAAATGTAAATTTATGTGTTTTTCAAGTTTACCAAGCCTATAAAACAAATCTTCCAGAAAAAAGCCTTTCCTTCAAAATGTTTTATTTACTTATGGTAAGTGTAAGGTGCATTCTAATAAAAGATATATTAATATTTTAAAATTGCAATAATATAGAAAATGATATATGTACATATTTGATATATAAATAAAACACTATGCATCAAAATTAAAAGAAAATGAACAAATTTTCTTTTAGCAATTTTCTTCTTGCTAATAAATAATAACAAAATAGTGTACAATCTACATATTTATCATATTTAACACATTGATCAACTTTAAATTTAGAATATATGAGAGTGTTTAGTAAATTTGTTATGAATCTTCTTGACACGAACATATCTAGAAATTGATAGTATCTCACGGTTTTAAAATTCTAATCCTCACAAAAAATATTGGCTTAATAGTAGTTTGATAATTAAAATAAATAAATAATTCACATGGTTCCTCTAAGGAATATGTTGATATGTTCATAGTCCTAATGATATCTTGGTATTTTCATCTTTATTAGTAATTTATGAGTGAAGATAAAGAGTGATCTTTGACATATAAATGGTGAAAATAAAAAATGAATATAATATATAAAAACATTGAACATGATAATTTTTATGACAAGACTTTTCATATTTTAAATACACACCCAATTCCAAATTAAAAGTGAAAATGAAAAATGACAGAATAAGATAAAGAGTAAAATTAAGAAATGACAGAATACACATGATTATTCTAGATTATATAACATAAGATGAAAAGAAAATGACCTTTGATATATAAAAATTGGGTGTATCAAAGATCGGGAATGATTTTTGACATACTAAAACGGTTAGTCTTTCAAAACCAGATAAATGATTTTTGATATATAAGGAAGACAATTATATATATATATATATATATATATATATATATATATATTAAAATTAATATTAAATACAACTCTAAGAAATTATACATTCTCTTATAATTACAATGTCAATTAGATGATATTAATTACTCCAAGTTTATATTAACAAAGATCACAAAATAAAAAAAATATGAGCTATATCTCTAGAGCAACTAAATATATGAACTTATTGACAAGAGTAAATTAGAAAATTCTATTGGTAGGGTGTTCCTAAGAAACAAACAACTAAGAAATAAACAAATAAGGAATACAATAAAAATAATAACAACAAAGGATATACATGCATACCAGAAATCGAGAAGATTGAAAGAAACATTTCAATGTTGCAGATAAAACTAGAAGTCAGAAGACAGAGTCAAAGTGCTTGACACCATTTTTCAACAAATCATATTCACAATAATATAAATTTATATATTTTCTATTCCTTTGAATTGAATTTATAAAACTTTAAAATTGTCATTTAAAAGAAATTTTGCAAACATACAAAACTAGATCAATAACTAAATATATTGTATAGTTTTAAAGTGATTAATATAACTTTGTTTTATTATATATAACTTGATCATTTTTATTTAAAAAATTGATAATTAAATAAGGATTAAGAAATGATTAAGAACACCATACTTTTACACTTTCATTTTCATGAAATAAGGTCCATTATCAACACTTCCCAACACTATATGTTTAGTAATCCGTTCATACCTTTTACACTTTCATTTTCATGAAATAAGGTCCATTATCAACACTTCCCAACACTATATGTTTAGTAATCCGTTCATACCTTTCACTTTTTCATTTTCCCTCGGTCAAATTTCATTATCATTTGTATATCTTAAAAGTGATCTTTGATAAATATCAAAATGTACCATTTGTGAAGAAGAACCTTTTGTCCCAACCATCGAGATTAGTCATCAATTTATACATTTTATTTCTACATTATTATAGCAAGTCCAATCATTTTCTTAAATAATATCTTAAATCTATGTTTAAGAAATTTGACATAAAAGTATATTTCAACAATATCTTAGTTGCTTTTATATCACTAAAACATTTTCTTACTATCTTGAAGGTAAGGAACCACCGGTCATTTCTTAATCATTTTTATAAAAAAAAAATTATTTCTTTATCTTTTTTTACTTATTTTCTCTCTTTTTCTTTCATGTACTTTCAAATTTATTACTATTATAATAATAAAAAACTAGTATAAGGATCATTGTTGCCGTTAAAATTTAAAATAACATCCTCAATCACTAAATGTTACTCCCCAAGTCCCACTAGATTGTTTACAACTTTAGATTATTTTTCGGCACACTTTCAATGCTACTTTAAAGTATAATTTCATAATATTTTTTTAAAAAAATTATGTTTAAACATTTATTCAAAAAAAAAATTCTAAAAAAA
The DNA here is from genome assembly GCF_009905375.1 of Apium graveolens. NCBI lineage: Eukaryota > Viridiplantae > Streptophyta > Magnoliopsida > Apiales > Apiaceae > Apium > Apium graveolens. Next base: position 132,783,431 of record NC_133655.1, read on the forward strand.
CATTATGAAACTATACTTTATAAAAGTTTCGAAATGCGTGCAAATAGTGTACGTAAACTTGCAGCGGACCGAGGGAGTAATATTTTATAATATGTATACTTTTGATTCCAAGCTGATCCTTTGAGGGGTAAGGGGCGTCATCCCACCCACTTAAATTATTAATTCAGTTAAACATATATATTTATATTATATAAAAATTAAAAATGCCCCATGCCCCCCTTAATTTTTGTAACAAAAAAAAGATTGCTCCAACTTAAAGTTTTTTCATTGGGAAAATTTTCTAACTATAAAGTTTACATGAGAACCAAAACTGATCATTTTCAAAATATCAAGGGTATTGCTGACCTCACTCAAAAGATGGTTGAAAAACACAAAGATATTGAATATCCTTGATTTATATCTTGGTAAAATTGTTACTGATTCTAACCGTTGCAAATGCAGCAATTAAGACAAAATTTTCAGCCGAACTCGAACAGAACATACCAAATTAATGCGGTGCTCGAATTCGTAAAAAAAAATATTTCCAACCCCCTTACATTTGAAGCTCGATCCGCCACTGATTCCAAGTACAACTGTCCAAGAAACTCACTTTTTCTTCACTCACCTCTTATCTTATACAGGTAGTCCTAGCGTGGCCTTCAAGACTTTTTGATTCTTTAAAAACTCATCCTATTTTTTAATATAACCAAATTAACCAATATTATTTTGGACTTAAAATCCCATAAAGAGTTAATCCACCTTTTATCAACTTGAATGACTCGATTAATGGCCGGAAACATGTGGTTCCTGCATGCAAGGCACGGGGAGCTTTTCAAAGCAAAGACACATTAAGAAGTGGGATTCAGTAACAGACATGAAGATTAGTGAATCATGTAGTCTTAAACACCATGTTACACACACTATATATATATGGTATACTTATCAAGCAAGAGTAATAAACTGTATTTGGAAACAAACGTTTCTCTATTGCTTAACTTGAAAAATAAATACAAAGCTGGTACTTAAGGAAAAACTAGACTACCGAACAACATGCAACTACTACCTATCACTACTCCACGTACTACATGACTTATTCAACTCCTAAAATAACTTACTACGCCCATGAAAAACTAGATTCTTCGCCAAGTCGATCGCAGATTTGTTATCTATATATAGAACTACTGGGCGACATTTTGAGTTTGTCAGCTGACCAAGCATATTATCTAACCACACTCCTTGACATGCTGATGAAGTAGCCGCCATGAGTTCGGCTTCGCAGGATGAAAGCGCCACACACCTCTGCTTATGTGACACCCAGGTAATTAAGCTCTCATTAAGATAAAATGCCATCCCTTCAGTACTCCTTCTGTCCTCAATGTTGCCTTCCAGGTCGCTATCAGAGTACCCAGCCAACATATAGTCTCCAGTCCCTTTAGCATACAACAACTTGTAGTGCAGTGTCCCTTTAATATATCTAAATATACGTTTAACTGCACTCATGTGAAGCACTGTGGGTCTCTCCATGTACCTACTAACTACACCTACCGAATGTGCAATATCAGGGCGCGTGTGAACTAAATACCTCAAACCTCCGACGAGACTCTTAAATTGTGTAGAGTTAACAGCCTTCCCTTTCTCGTCTTTCATAATTTAGATTTTGGGCTCCATTGGATATCGAACTGCATTACAGTCACCAAGGCCGGCTTTGTCCAGCAACCTTTTTGCATATGCACTTTGTTTCAACTTGATGCAGCCATCCACCTGATTCACTTCAATGCCTAATAATAAGAGAGCTTGCCCATGTCACTCATTTCAAACTCTGTTCCCATCTGATTTTTAAATTTTATGATGTTTTCAACACTTGTTCCTGTGATCAACAAGTCATCAACATATACCCCGATGATCAATACTTCACTTCCTTCAAGTTTAAAGTAGACGGCATGTTCATAAGGACACTTAGTGAACCCTAGATCCTCCAAACACCTGTTCAGTCTTGCATACCAGGCCCTCGGGGTCTGTCGTAGTCCGTATAAATCTTTCAAAAGCTTGTACACCATGCGTTCTTTTCCCACCTTTAAAAAACCTTCCGGCTGAGTGACGAACACTGTTTCCTGTAAATTTCCGTTCAAGAAAGCTGATTTAACGTCCAAATGATGGACTTCCCATTAATTCCTTGCTACTAGAGCCAACAGTAGTCTAACAGTTTCCATACGGGTAACTGGAGCGAAATTTCCTCAAGGTCTATGCCAGCCTTTTGTACATATCCCTTAGCTATGAGGCACACCTTATGTTTAATAATGTGACCATCTGAGTCTCGTTTTATTTTGAAAACCCATTTAAGGCCAATGGGGTTATGTCCGGCTGGTAACTCCATCAGCTCCCAGGTGTGGTTCTTTTCTATAGCATTGATTTCATCTTTCATGGCTATTTCCCATAGGTGTTCTTCTGCTGCATGAACATATGTTGTAGGTTCTTCCACAGCTCCCAACAGAAGTTCCTCCTCCACTTCGATTTCATCTGTTTGATCGTAGACATCACTCAATAATCGAAAATTCCGAGGTGCACTACTTGTATCGTTGTGAGCATCACCATCACTACTTTTTGCACTACCTTCATTACTTGCAGATGTACCTTCTGCACTACCTTCATTACTTGCAGATGTCTTAGAATTATTCTCCCCTACATTTGCAAGTGGGGTGTTTGGTAGAATGACTTCATCTAATTGTCCTGGGATTGCATTTGTACTGGTGGTGACCATAGAGAAACTTTCTTATTTTTCATAATCCACAGTGCTTTGATTTCTCCACATCCAGGTCATATCTTCTTCAAAGACTACATCTCGGCTTATAGAAATTTTATTATTTTCAGGGTTTTATAGACGACATCCCTTAGAACCTGGTTCATGTCCCAAATAAATCATCATTTTACTACGATCATCGAGTTTGTTGGTGTGAACACTTGGTACCTTGACATGTGCAATACAACCAAAAATCTGCGTCTGGTTTATCTCCTTTCCAGGCCTCATAAGGCGTCTTCCCTGTCAATGATCGAGTCAGTAATCTGTTCAACACGTAAACAGAATGACGTGCTGCTTCTGCCCATAGTTGTGTCGGAAGTTTCTTTTATTTCAAGAAGCTCCGAGCCATAGCCACAACTATCCTGTTTCTGCGTTCAACAACTCCGTTTTGTTGCGGAGAGTACGGGACAGTGAGATGTCTGGTGATACCCGTGCTTTCACAATAGGAGTTGAAATTGTTTGAGGTGAATTCCCCACCTCGATCGGTCCTGAAAGTTTTTATCTCCTGGCCAGATTCCTTCTCCACAATTGCTCGAATTTTTTTGAACACTTCTAGCGTCTCATCTTTGCCAGCTAAGAAATAAATCCACATCATTTTGCAGAAATCATCCACCAACAGAAAAAAGTAGTTCTTTCCAGAGGTTGTAGATGGTGAGATTGGCCCGCATAAATCCCCCTAAACTAACGGGAGTGCCTGTGTAGCGCGGAAGTCTGTTTGACAAGGAAAGACCTTCCTTGTTTGTTTTGATATTAAACAGCCCGTACAAATAGTTTTAGGATGAATAAAATCTGGAAGGCCATGTGCCATTTTATTTTTAGACATCAACATCATAACTTGGAAATTAACATGCCCTAACCGTGAGTGCCAACGCCATGATAGTTCCTCTGATTTTGAAAGTACACTTCTAGCGTCTCATCTTTGCCAGCTAAGAAATAAATCCACATCATTTTGCTGAAATCATCCACCAACTGGAAAAAAGTAGTTCTTTCCAGAGGTTGTAGATGGTGAGATTGGCCCGCATAAATCCCCCTAAACTAACGGGAGTGCCTGTGTAGCGCGGAAGTCTGTTTGACAAGGAAAGACCTTCCTTGTTTGTTTTGACATTAAACAGCCCGTACAAACAGTTTTAGGATGAATAAAATCTGGAAGGCCATATGCCATTTTATTTTTAGACATCAACATCATAGCTTGGAAATTAACATGCCCTAACCGTGAGTGCCAACGCCATGATAGTTCCTCTGATTTTGAAAGTAGGCATGTAGCTTTGCTATTTTCAATTACAATCTTATACAAACAATTTACTGACCGTTTAACATTCATAATCAGCCTTCCATTCCGATCATACACCCATAAATTATTACCATTCAATACGACCTTATTCCCATTTTCAGACAATTGACCAAGACTTATGATGTTGTTACAAAGAGTGGGGATAAAGTATACCTCACGGAATAGAAACTCCTCTCCAGTTTTGCCTTTGAATAGAATTGAGCCTTTTCCTTTATTTCGACCGTAGAACCATCGCCAAATTTCACCAATCCTGTCACACCTTCATCTAGTTCCCTGAATTTTGATCGATCCCCTGTCATATGGTTGCTGATACCATTATCCAAGTACCACAAGTTTGATTCATAACAGTTCCTTGTATCATTACTCAGCTTTGGCACAATCTTTCTTTCTGCTACGAGTAAAGCAGGTTCATCATCTTGTATCTGAGTTAAATTAACTTCTGGTTTTAGCTCTCTGTCACGTCGTGGACGTCTACATTCAGCTGCATAGTGACCAACCAAGCTACAGTTGAAGCATCGAACTTTGCTCATGTCACGTCCACCTTGGTTGCTACCATTTCCTCTAAATCTCATGCCTTGAGACTGCTTTGTCCTACCTTTCTTCCTTTTTATCCACTCCTCTCTTGTGAACAAAAGTTGTCCCTCAGCACTTTCCTTTTCAACCACTCTTCCTCTATCAAGAGTAATTTCCCTCCAGTGTTTTTTGATTGTCCACGAAGCCTTTCTTCGTGTCCTTTTAAAGATCCAATGATCTCCTCAACTGACATTTGTTCAAGATCACCGAACTGTTCGATGGAAGAGGTGATTTGCAAAAACTTTGATGGCATGGCCCTGAGAAATTTCTTGACAATATAGTTTTCCTCGACAGTTTCTCCAAGTGTCCAAATATTAGTAACGAGAACATTCAGCTTCATGGAAAAATCATCTATAGATTCTGCTTCCTTCATGGTTAAATTTTCAAACTCCGCCTTTAAAGTTTGGACCTTAACCTTCTTAACCTTACAGCTCCCAAACACATGGTTTTTATTGATGTTCATGCTTCTTTGTCCGTCTCCTTTTCAACCACAGAGAGAAGTATATCCTCAGGAATAGCTTGATAGATTGCAGCCATCGCCATCTTGTCTACCTTCTCGATAATCGCAGTCTTGGGGTCCTTAGGTTCAATAGCATCCCAAATCCCGTGTGCTTGTATAAATACACATTTTCAAGGACCAGGCCGTGTAGTTTGCCTTTGTGAGTGTTGGGTAGCTCAAATTCAAAGTGCTTTCTTTTGCCTTCGTTGCATCCATTGATTCTTTCATTCTTTGCTTACGTCTGGGCATTCACCACGCCTTGCTCTGATACCGAATGTAGTCTTTAACACCAGGTTACACACATTATATATATATATATATATATATATATCATACTTATCAAGCAAGATTAATAAACTGTATTTGGAAAAAACGTTTCTCTATTGCTTAACTTGAAAAATGAATACAAAGCTGGTACTTAAGGAAAAACTAGACCACCGAACAACATGCAACTACTAATCACTACTCCACGTACTACATGATTATTCAACTCCTAAAATAACTACAGACCTATTCAACTACAACTACTGAATTTATTTAAAAAAACATAAATGTTTAGATTATTTCCAACAAATCATTGGGCTAGAAGGAAGAACGAGTTACCTGATTCGCATGCATGGGCTACAGCCTATAGAGCTAGACATGGGCTTCAAGTTGCCTGTTCAATGAGTAAAGATAGTATTTACACTGGACTTGCTCTAACAATCCACATTGAATCTTCATCCAAAAAATTTATACCATTTTTCATAAGTAACAGATAGTATATTAAAAAAAATATACAAGTGTGTGGCTTGCAAGCAAATAAGAACAATAATTAAAGGATAAATAAACAAAAAAGTACGCAATAAAAAATGAAAATATAAGTATAAAAGAGATTTGAAGTAAAAGCAAGTAAGTGGAACCTGACCATGTAGATTTTCATGTGAGGAGAATGTGCAACACAGATTTTCAAATCAGCTAGTGTACATGTACGTACAAAGTAGGTTCTGGTCGTAACACTTTTATATAGGTAATATAAATTTGGTACTCGTGTGTAGGGTGTCTTAACAAAAAGTAAAAATGAAAATTTAAGTGTTTTTTCAAGTTTATTAAGCCCTGAATAAAATCTGACAAAAAAGCCTTTAATGCAAAATATTATTATTTATATTCTTATACATGATAAATTTAAGGTGGTTTTTAATAAACAATATATTAATATTTTCAAATGGTAATAATATAAAAGAATGGTTCACGTGTCATAAATGTAGAATTTAACACATCAAAAAGTAAATACAAATACAATAAATGAGCACGTTTTTTTTTCTTTTTCCATTTTGCTAATAAGTATTAAGAAAATAATATAGTTTGCACTTTTTCAAGTTCATGCAAAATCTTTGTAAGTATCATCTTTCTTGACAGTTGACCCATTACTCAAATTTGTATTTAATATATAGGTAAAGATTGAAAGTAATCTTTGATAAATAAAACAAGAACAAGTAAACAGTCAATGAAAAATAACATTTTTTTCTGGGGGTCTCTACTGTTAACTTGGCGTTTTGACTTTTATCGGCAATCACCACGAGGATGATCGATGAAAGGTGATATTTGATATTATTAATTATGTTTATCTAAATTATTATTATGAAGAGTGTTATACCCAAAATTTGGTATTGGATCAATGCGGGTAAAATGTAGACTACCTAGAATTAAACTCGGTGTTGTGTTGTATAAGGTTAGGACGCGCCTAGGTGAGCAGGACGCGTCCACGATTTGCGGGAGTATTTATTAAGGATGATTTTGTGGTAAGGAGGTTTGGAAGCATTTACCTGTTGAAGAATGCGTCCACCGTGGTGAAAGTATCTGGCAATTGTGGTCTTTTTGGCAATGGAGGATAGAGGACGTGCTTGTCATGCTTAGGGTGCGTCCTGTCGTTGTGGAATGATGTGAGAGGTAGTTGTTGAGGAAACAATACAGGCTTCACGAGGGTGAGGACGCACCCAATATCTTAGGACGCGTCCTGTGTTTGGTCAGTGCATTCTCATGAGGATAACTCAGGGAAAAACATGCTTGGAAGGGCGCAATGGATGATTATTTCTACTGACATATTTGTTACAGGTACTCGTTGAAGAATTCCCTCCTTGAGACGGTCAAGGAGGGGGATGTCCGTGAAAAGCTTGAAGGCCTCCAGGGGTATGCCTGATGATTGAAGGTCTCCTCCTGTATTCAACAAGTGTCCTCATTGGGGATGCGGGGTTGACTTTGGTGTGTGCTTTGGGAACTCTGTTTTTGTATTCAACGGGTATCCTCGTTGGATAACTTTGGAGTCATCCTGCACTTTGCACCCAATAGCTTGGGATCACCTGTCCTGTTATCTGGTGGGTTATCCTCATTCGGGGGGCAGGGATGCATCCAGCATTTGGGGTGAACCATGGCTATACCTGCGTCCGTAAATCCAGGGAGATAGCTATAGCGGAGTGTTATCCTTGCGCAGGGAGATGCACTATCCGTGAAGTCCTACGATTACGGACGAGCCTTGGGCCTTTGCGGCTAGGCCTCATAGTTGGACATTCCTAAAGTTAGCGGAAGATGGATTCTGGATGGGCTTCTACGGGGCCTAGGAATAAGAAGTCTAAGCCCATTAGATTTCTTATGCCACAAGAACTACGTCAGGCTTGAACCCTATATAAAGGGTATGTAGGCACATTGAGAGGGGTAAGAAGTTGAGAGCTGATAAGGGAGCCACCACTTACTCTGATCAATCTCAGCCTAAAACAACCACAAAACTGCCACACACCGCTTGATTTTCCGGTGAAGAACCACCTTCATAGATCTTAATTCCGGTGAGAAACCTCAATCTTTGTTGTTACCAGATTTCTCCGTCAATAAATTGACGCTAGAAGGAGGGGTTCTAATTAAGATCATAATCTTGGGGGGAAAGATGTCTTACAATCAAGATGAGGAGAGAAGAGATTTTTCAACCTTAAAGAGAAGGCTTGGCATAAGGTTAGAAGACGACGATTTGAGAATGCTGCTAGTAGAATGGCAAAAGGAAGGAAGCGCTGGAGAAGCGATGCCCCATGATACAACACGTGTGCCCCTACATACCCTAGGGATGATAGGGTGTGGCACCGCGAGCACGAGCGTGCCCCTCCGTGAGGAAGGTTCGGGAGTTATGGCCGAGGCTATCAAAGGAATGGAAGAGGAAGAATGAGATAGCAACATGGAAGGGCACCATATAATGGAAGGTGAGATGGTGCGCCCTCCACTGAAGAAGCTCTTGTCGTTGTTCCTGTAGCTTCACACAGTGCTACAGGCAATGGGTCCAGGACACGTCCTCATGACCAGGACGACGTGCGAATTCAAGAAAGATTGCAAAATAATGATGAGATACCGAGGCACGATCAGGGGGAACCTCGTGCACGAGGGAATGTTCGAAATCAAGATGGCAACATACCACAGCCGCAACCTCAGGGCGAGGGGCGGCAAAATCCACTGGTACACCCGGGGGGTAACCAAGGGGAACAACAACTAGTTGCGGAGCAACCCCAACAACTTAATGTTCAAACCATTCCTGGGGTAGGGACGTTCAACGTGAATGATCTTAAGAGGTTGCTCAACCATCTTGAAGGAGGTAAGGTAACAACGACTGCGCAAGCCCCTTCCCCTTTTGCTGCTGTTGTGAGGGAAGCACAGCTACCTGCAGGATTCAGGAACACAACCATTGACTTGCGTTTTCATGGGAACTCCGACCCCGTAGAATTCCTGGGGCGTTTCAACATTGAGATGGATGTATATCAAGTACCTGACTTGGCACGATGCCGTCTCCTGGTGGCCACCATCAGAGAAGGTGCTCAACAATGGTTCCAAAAACTTGGTCCAGGGATGATCACATCTTGGGAACAGATGAAAACCTTGTTTCTAACCCAGTTCCAGGCTGCAGTTAAGTATATGCCACCGGTTATCACGCTGGACAACGTGAAACAGAAAGAGGAGGAAACCTTGACCTCATACTTTAAAAGGTTTAATGTAGAGTCTACTTTGGTGAGAGGCGCGAGTGATGAGACACTGGAAATACTCCTTATAGTTGGTCTGTGCGTGAGAACGGATTTCTGGAAATATTTGCAAGGAAAGGACCCTGTGTCATTAGCTGATGTACTTGCGCAGGCAGAGTCCTTCAAAGCAATTGAACAATCACTCGCCGAAACAAAGAAAAATGATAATACCTATCATTCCAAGGGCCGAGCTAAGAGGAGAGATAGATATGCGAGTCCAGATTACCGTCGGAGTGCCCAAAGCCCTAATAGGGTGAATGATGTGAACACGCGGAGGGAATGGAGTCCACCGTCAAACTATGAAAGAAGGATAAGCAATTACACTCCGCTGGCAGCATCCATTGATCATATCTTCGAGGTGAATAAGGATAGAGGAATCTTCAAGAAACATGACCGTCTGACCTCATGGCAGAGTAGAGACAAGAAAAAATATTATGACTACCATGAGTCTACCAGCCACGACACCCACGAATGTCGCCACCTAAAAGATGAAATTGAATAATTGATCAAGGCCGGATATTTGGGTGAGTGGATTGATAAGGTGAAGCGACGCAAAGGAAATGATGATAAGGGCAAAGATGAAAGACCTGCGGAGGATGTCGAAAAGACGGCGGTGGTTAAGTTTTAAAGGGCTGGAAGTATTCGGGCGATCTTCGGAGGACATCTGTTCGTTGGCGATAGCAATCGAGCGTTGGAAAGGAATGCAAGAGAGGCACGACACCCGCCGCTCACCAACACTCATAGCTTGGAAGATAGACCCCCAAAAATATTCAAAGGGGAGTCTGCTGATATTACATTCAGGGAAAGAGAGTCAAGGTGGGTACATCATCCCCATAACGATGTGTTGGTGATTACTATGCTTATTGGGGCAATGAAAGTGCATCGAGTTTTCTTGGACAATGGGAGCTCTGCTAACATCCTGTATTACGACACGTAAAAAAAATTGGGTTTCCCGGATAGTGACATGTATTTCGAAGATGCACACATCTATGGTTTTACTGGGGAAGTAGCTAGAGTTATGGGGTCGGTTAGGCTTCCTGTCACACTTGGGGAAGGAGCTCTATCTATCACTCAAATGATAGACTTCAAAGTGCTGGATCAGGACTCCGCGCACAACGTGTTGGTGGGCAGACCTTGGTTGCGAGCGTTCAGGGTGATAACCTCGATACATCACTTGATGATAAAGTTCCCAACACCTGACGGAGTGGGCAGTCTCAGAGGGTCGTAATACGAGTCACGCGACTGCTATCACAAGGCTGTTAAAGAATTTTGTAGGAGAAGATATGAGGGAAAAGGTCTTCCATTTGAGGATGCAGAGGACATTTAGACAAAACCGAGTGGAGAGATTCATGCCTATTATTTTGTGAAAGGACCGGAGGAAGAAGAAACTCATACTACCGAGACCCCTGTTTTAACATTGGGGAATGTTTCGAGGATCCGTAGTGTGGAAGAAGTTGTGGTGAACCATATATAAGCGATCATGCAAAAGGAGGTTAACGAAGAAAAGTTGGAAGGAAGAAGTGAGATTTTACAAAGTCTCGAAAATAGTCTCAAGGTGGATGCTCCTGAAAAAGAGGACGCGCCCTTGAGGAGTGAAAATGGAATTGAGGTTGATGCTCCTCAAAACGAGGACGCACCCTCCACATCTGCATTGCACAAAGTCATGCCTTGCCCTGAGATAGATGCTTCCGTACATGGAGACGCGCCCTCGGATGCAAGAATGGAAGTCGAGGACCCCCAAGACTTTGATTTTGATCTGGATCCCAGGATCCCCATGCCTGCCGAGAAAACGGGGCCGGCCGAAGACACAATATATGTTCCGGTCGACAAGGATGACCCAAGCAAGGATTTGAAGGTGGGATCTCAGCTAAGTGATGAAATGAGGGAAAGATTTACCCGTTTTTTGATTACAAATCTCGATGTCTTTGCATAGAGTCACTGAGACACGGTGGGAATTGACCCAGGGGTAATGTGTCATCGGTTGAACATCTTCTCTAATTATAGGGACATACGGAAAAAGCGTTGCCCGGTGAGCGGGGAAAGGGCCATAGCATTAAAAGAAGAGGTAGACCAACTGTTAGAAGTGGGGTTGTTCAAATAATCCTTCTACCCCGAGTGGCTCGCAAATCCAGTGCTTGTGAAAAAGCCAAACGGGAAGTGGAAGACGTGTGTAGATTTTACAAATCTCAATAAGTCTTGCCCAAAGGATAGTTTTTCGCTCCCACGAATTGATCAGTTGGTTGACATGACGGCAGGTCATTCCTTGCTAATTTTTATGGATGCATACTCTAGTTACAACAAAATCCCTATGTACGGCCCCGATCAGGAGCATACATCATTCATCACTGATAGAGGGTTATATTGCTACATAGGGATGCCATTTGGATTGATCAACACAGGCACGACCTATCAGCGGTGTGTGAACATGATGTTCAAAAACCAGATTGGGAGAACCATGAAGGTATATGTGGACGATATGTTGGTAAAATCCAAGGAGGTGAATGACCATACTGAACACTTGATGGAAATGTTTAACATTCTAAGAAGGTTTCACACGAGGTTGAATCCATAAAAGTGTGTATTTGGCGTGGAGTCGGGCAAGTTTCTTGGGTTAATTGTCAACCATAGGAGAATTGAAGCCAACCACGCAAAGATCAAGGCACTGCTGGATATAAAATAACCCACCAATGTGAAACAAGTGCAAAGCTTAACTGGGAGGATTACCGCGCTAAATCGATTTCTTTCCAAATCATCCGACAGATGCAAGGAATTCTTTAAGGCAATTAAGTTGGAAGGGAAAGACTTTGTATGGACACCCGAATATGAGGAGGCTTTTAGGAGGATCAAGGAACAACTGGGAAACCCTTCCATGTTGTCAAAACCGTTAGATGGAGAATCTCTAATACTGTACCTTGTAGTTTCTGAGTATTCAATCAGCGCTGTGCTGGTAAGAGAAGAGGATGGACGACAGTCACCGGTGTATTACATGAGTAAGCGATTGCATGATATTGAAACTCACTACACAAGCATGGAGAAGCTGGTTTACGCCTTGATCCTTGCGTCCAGGAAGTTACGGCCATACTTCCAGGCCCACAGAATTAAAGTCTGTACAACATATCCGCTGCGTCAAGTCCTTCACAAGCCAGAATCATCGGGGAGAATGTTGAAATGGGCTGTAGAGTTGGGTCAGTTTGACTTGGAATATATGCCCCGTACAGCAATTAAAGGACAAGCCTTAGCTGATTTCCTATTGGAATTTGATTCTGCGGTTGATGATAGGGCTTTGGTAGTGCTACATCCCCCTCATACTGAAGAATTTTTAGAGGAGTTCCCACATCCCTGGTGGATCTTGCATTTAGATGGGGCGGTTAACAATGGAGGAGCGGGTGCAGGCATAGTACTCATATCTCCGGAAGGCCATCATCTGATGAGTGCAATTCACTTCAAATTTTATGCAACAAATAATGACACAGAATATGAGGCATTGATCAATGGCCTAAAGATTGCTTTGAAAGAGGAAGTGCGGAACTTAATTGTAAAAAGCGACTCGGAGTTGGTGGTGAATCAGGTGAATGAGGGGTTTCAAGCTCGAGGACCGCGGACGAAATTATACTTAATGCACGCAGCTCCTGATTGGAAGGTTCAAAGAGGTTAGGCTGGAATGCGTACCGCGGGAGAAGAATAGTAACGCGGATGCCCTGCGAAAATGGGATCCCAGCAGGAGGCTATGTTGTTGGGATCTATACCTTTAGAAATCCAGGAATTTCCTAGTATCCCGGAGGTAGAGGCGATGCAAGTAAATGAGGCTCCCAAGGAAACATGGATAACGCCCATTCTTGCCTACATTCATAAGGGAGCACTCCCCGAGGATAAGTTCAAGGCTCTTCGACTCCGCTACCAGGCTACAAGGTATGTGGTATACGATGAAGTTTTGTATAAGAGAGGCTTCAATCAACCGCTGCTCAGATGTGTCGATGAAGAAGAAGGAAATTATATCCTAAGGGAGGTGCATGAAGGAATTTGTGGTAATCACTTGGGGATAACTCGTTGGTGATGAAAATTTTACGCCAAGGATACTATTGGCATACGATGAAAGAAGATGCTGTAAATTTCGCCAGAGCATGCGATCGCTGCCAGTGCTTTGCAAACTATTCATCTATGCCGGTAACGCTCCTAACACCTATGGTGAGCCCCTAGCCATTTGTCATATGGGGACTAGATCTTATTGGAGAATTGCCCAAGGCTAAAGGGGATGTCAAGTATGCAGTGGTCGCGGTTGATTACTTTACTAAGTGGGTAGAAGCTATGCCATTGGCGACTATCGCAGCAAAGAAAATTAGAGATTTTATCTTCAACTCCATCGTGTGCAGATTTGGAATCCCTTACAAACTTGTGTCTGACAATGGAAAACAGTTTGACAACAAGGAGTTGCGACAGTTATGTGAGGATCTCAAAAGCAAGAAGGAGTTTGCAGCGGTATATCATCCTCAAAGCAATGGGCAGACAAAGGCTGTAAATAAAATAATAAAGCATACCCTCAAGACCAAACTGGAAGATCGCAAAGGGAATTGGCCTGACGAGCTCCCAAAAGTGATGTGGTCATATAACACTACTCCACGATCTACTACGGGAGAAACTCCGTTTATGCTAACTTACGGCTATGAAGCTATGGTCCTTGTGGAAGTTGGTCCAGGGTCGCTTCGTAAAGATCGTTACATGGAGGAAGATGCAAAGGTTAGTCAAAGGCTTCATTTGGATCTTTTGGAAGAAATAAGGGAAAATTATCATCTGAGGCTTGCAGCATATTAACAGCGTACTGCAAGGTATTACAACAAGAAGGTAAAGGGACAGCTGCTGAAGGTAGGGGATTTGGTGCTTAGGAAGGTGATGCCAAACACTAAGAATCCCCAGCATGGAGTGTTTGGAGCTAATTGGGAAGGACCATACAGGATAAAAGCAATCTTGTGGAAAGGGACTTAGCACCTTGAGGATATGGAAGGAAAGTTGGTTCCGCGGGTGTGGAACGTGGAACATCTCCGAAAGTATTATCAGTAAGACGCAACTTTGGCCCCTTACATATCTTTTTTATTATATACTTAGGTCTGTGCCCAGATTATAGACAAGAAGCAATAAAATTCCTCCTAGCCTAGGGGGGTAGTGCATGTACTACTTACTTTAGAACTAGTTGAAGGATCATTTTTTCGAATAAATTCCCTATAGAGCATAGTAGCCGTGGGACGGGTGCACTTTTTGACACCAGAGCGCAGTATTAATAAAAACTTTGAAAAAATCCACAGGTTGTTTGTTTGATTTATTTGGTTATGTGACGCGTCCTAATCACAGGGCGCGCCCTGAGAATGAGCTCTTTATGCATATTTATAGAGAACATGACTGGTGAAGAAAACACCAAAGAAAACCCAAGTAAAAATGTGAAATAGGATGCGTCTAGGGTCTAAGGACGCGCCCGAGTAACGTAGGTCGATGCTCCTTTAATTGTATGCTCCTATTTTGGCATTCCATAACTGAAAAACAAGAACGCGTCCTTACGGAGGACACGTCCAGCCTGAGAGTTTAATGTATCATCTTCAAACTTAAATAATGGATGCGTCCAAACACTAGGGCGCGCCCCTCATTTATTGTGCCCTACCTAAATACATAATATACATTATGATATCATGTTCGGGAAAAGCATACTATCCAGATGATTCAAAATAGTCTAAGTAAATGGTTAATTTCAAGATGCGTTCAAGTATCTGGACGCGCCCTACGGTCTATGGTACTGGAATGGAATTAACACATAAAGAAGACACGTCCTTACAGGTGTAATAATAAAGGAAATAGCAGCAAAATCTAAAAGGCGACGCATCCTCGGCATAGGACGCGCCCATATGCTTGACAGAACAAGATTAAGAAAGTAAACATAACATGCGGGAAGATAATTAAAGGAGAGAAATCTCATAAAAAGTGCAAGCAAATGAAGTTCAAAGATAATCATTACAATTTGCAAGGCTTGAAAGGGCATGCACACTTAAAGTAGTTCAGATAAAAGTGCACGAGTAAACATAGGACGCGCCCTAAGTTGGAGGCGCGCCCTGAGGCTTGTCCTGGTTGTCTGGAGGAGGAGGCTGAGTATGAAGTGGAGAAGGAGATGGGGACGCGTCATCTTCTTCCAAGCCAAGGATGATCCTCTTGTTTTTGATGGAATCTGTAGCCCTGATTCTAAAATCATTTACCCATTTCTGAGTGTCTTCATCAAACTTGGAAAAAGTGTACTCTGGGTCATTGGCTATGAACCCAGAACACCACTCTTCAAACCCAGCTGTAAAACTATTTTGATACACTAATTTCTTCTCTTCTTTCCATCCATGCAGTATGTCATCGTTCAAAGTGTCATGCTCCAGCTGCATGGTGGAATTTAGAGTGATTACATCCTCCATAGCTTTCTCCACAGATGTAACATTACCTTTCAGCATCGCCTTCTCACCCTCAAGACGCATCCTGCCTTTCTATAGCCATTTGATCCCGACATCTTTCTCTTGGAAAAGCAAAGTAGTGTTCCTTTCCAAAAGTTTGATCTTGTCTTCGGCTTGGCTTTTAGCAGTGTCAGTGACAGCAAGACGCGCCCTGAGTCTAGCAGCCATGTTGGCACCTTTCCTAGCATGCAAGTGGAGCTCGGCTGGGGCTCTCACCATGGCTTGCTCTGTCTGTTCTTCTGATCTGAAAGTCCATCCTCGAACTTCATCTTCAGTGAAGTCTCCATCCGAGGACATGCCCAAATATTTGTGAATAAAGGATTGCTCATCTGGCATTGTCTTCTGACGCTTTAAGGGCGCGTCCTCCTTAGCAGGAATGTCCAACACTGTAGTGTCAATGATTTTTGGTGGAGGGGGAGGAGTGACAGCAGGCAAGGGGTCTTTAACCTTTGGATCAGGCTTAATAGGAGTTTGCTTCCTGACTCTCAGCTTTTTGGTGGCCCCAATAGCAAATCCTTTTGGAAGAGAAGTCATATCTGTGACATAAACATGGGAAAATGTTAGCCGAGTAATGTAGACGCGTCCTGTGTGGTATGGCATACCCTGTGAAAATGGTGCAATGCAACAATATTATGAATGATGTCGTGACGCGCTGATAACATAATTTATAGATTGTCAATGCATGTTTAAATGTCAATTAGAATGCATGTAAAGGCATAAGAATGCATGTATATATGCCAAAATAGGCGACGATGACGCATCCCAAAACCTATGACGCGTCCTATCTAGAGGACACATCAACTATAACATGGACTGTAAGGAAAATATAAGTGACATAATAACATCAGCTACAGATATTATAAAAAGACGTGCCCTAATGCAAAGGCACGCTCAAAGCGAAAACGCGGATATGGGAAACATGTGCAAATCAGATTAAGTCAAAGTGATGCATGTAAAGAGAAAGGGAAAACACATGCATGACGTGCCATAGATATATGACGCATCCTATCCTTAATGGTTCTTACCTTGCTCTAAATCCACTTGTCTACTGATGTCTAGTTGGACAAGTTCTGTGGCATTGAGCCCTCTAGCCTTCTCGGAAGCTGTGAGGACGGGTTTCCCGTTATAAAAATCTCGAAACTTGCAAAGAGAACCTACTCGTGGGGATAAAGACCCAATTTTCTTCAGGTTTTCTTCAATGATCATGTCCTTGAGGTTGAAGTGTTTCTAAGCATACTGGAGTACTTTCTTTGCTCTCTTCTTTCTTTTTCCTGTTAACTCCTTTTGAACTCTTTTGTCTAAGGATAAAAAAATGAGGAATTTTTAAAGGAAACGAAAACTTTGTAAAAGGAGGACGCATCCAGATTAAGAGGACGCGTCAAGATTAAGAGGATGCGTTATGGGAATTTACTTACTTGGTTCTAAATTGAAGCGAACCCGGGCTCTCTTGACATCATAAATGTAGAAGAAAGGTTCATTCCAATCCTTCTCGTGGCTGATCTTGCCTTCATTTAATCCTTTGTTGTTTAACCACTTATTGACAACAAAGAAGTGACAGCCGGGGATAGATTTTCTGATGCTGAAAAAATAACTGAACTCCTTCATAGATGGCGCGCCCAATCCAAGATTGTGGTACATGATGTATAAAGCCCATGCTAGTTTGTATGAGTTTGGGGATAATTGAACTGGAGCAACGTCATACCATTTCAAAATATTTTTGATGTATGGGTGCAAGGGCGCGCCCACACCTAAGGAGATAAGCTTTTGGGTTAGGACCATCCTAGGAATCCTCAGGTTTTCCACATTAAAGATATGGGGCCTCATCATCCTGAGAGGACGCGCCCAGATTCCCTTCATGTCATAGTACTTCATGGTCCACCCAATCTCTAGGTCTGTTGCAGTGGATTTCATCCCAACACATGCCAATTTATGTTCTATCTTCCTCCAAACATTCTTTTCTGTCTCAGGAAGGTCCTTCAGTTCTTTCCAGTCAAAATCAAGCTCTACATTGCTGGGTTACCAGTGTTCTAATGGAGAAACATACTGTTAAGGAGAAATGGGGTATTTTTCAGGTTTCGGGGCTCTTCCCTCAAATTCACCCTCACTGTGGGGAGAGGGCACGTCCTAAACGGGAGACGCGTCCTGAGCTGGTATGGACGCGCCCTCGTTGGGGATGGTTCTATATTTGTGTGATTTAATGGAGAAAGGGATGATTTCATCATCAGTCCAATCTTTAATGGCCGTTCTAGGATTGAGGATTGGAGTTCTTTTATGTTTTGATTTTCCCTTTCTCATCCTGGAGCTTATAGGGACATGATCCATAGATTTAGAACTGGAATCTGACATGATTGATGTTTTTTGTTTGAGAGATTCGAAGACACGTGTTTCTGCTTCAAGAAAGGAATTCGTCCGATGGAGCTCAGGGAGTTCAGGTGTGAAAGAAGTAGGCTGGGAATAAATTCTGAGACGTTTGTTGAGGACCTTGAATGAATGGAAAGGTGATGAAGAAGACGCGTCCTCCAGCTGAAAAAAGAAGGAAGAAAATCTTGAGGACGCGTCCATGTTTTAAAAAAGACAAAGGGATGATACTGAAAATATATGAAAGAAAACGAGGGAGGAGAATGGGTGTCGTGAGGACGCGTCCTAGAAATCTATCGCAGAAGACGGGCTACGGTGACGCGTCCTAGGAGGATAGTGCATCTATATGACCTTTGATTGAAACAACTTAAAAACATGCCTTAAACAAAGAAATGTAGGACGCACCCTATAAGGATGACGCGTCCACTAGTGCTGAAATACGGTGGAATTTTAATCGGTTTGGGAAAATTCAATAAAACCCTAGAAACACATAATCAAAATCAAAGAAGGAAAATATAGTATATTTACAGATACATACACATGTGCATACAAGAAAGTGAAGAACAGTTCATAGAAGCATGGGGTACATGAACGGTTTTTTGCCCATTACAATCAATGGACTTGGTGAAATTAAAAAATAGTGAAGGATCTACATACCTTTTGAGTTGGGGGTTCGATTAAGCTAAGGAAATCGGAAAATGAGTGGAGAAGTCGCCGGATTTTCGGACTTGAAATTTTTGCTTCAATGGCGGCGACGACGGTTGTTTAGAGAGAATAAAGTGATGATGGAGGTTCTGTCTTGGGGGTATTTTATTGGAAAAGTAGGTGGATGACGTGTGCGCCAGCTGTCACGCAATGGTCAGTGTTATGAATGAAAACTTTGGGCGCGTCCAGGAGTTAGGACGCGTCCTGATGTTTAGCAAGGGGGCAATCCAAATTTTGCTTATGGTTTTAAGTGAAATTCCAATTTTGTTTTCAACTGCAAATGAAATTTGGGGGATAGTTGTTATAGCCAAAATTTGGTATTGGATCAATACGGGTCAAATGCGGACTACTTATAGTCAAACTCGGCGTTGTGTTGTATAAGGTTAGGACGCGCCTAGGTGAGCAGGACGCGTCCACGATTTGCGGGAGTATTTATTAAGGATAATTTTGTGGTAAGGAGGTTTGGAAGCATTTACCTGTTGAAGAACGCGTCCAAGGATGTAGGACGCGTCCACCGTGGTGAAAGTATCTGGCAATTGTGGTCTTTTGGCAATGGAGGTTGGAGGACGTGCTTGTCATGCATAGGGCGCGTCCTGTCACTGTGGAATGATGTAAGAGGTAGTTATTGAGGTAATAATACAGGCTTCACGAGGATGAAGACGTGCCCAATGTCTTAGGACGCGTCCTGTGTTTGGTCAGTGCATCCTCATGAGGATAACTCAGGGAAAAATATGCTTGGAGGGCGCAATGGATGATTATTTCTATTAACATATTCGTTGCAGGTACTCGTTGAAGAATTCCCTCCTTGAGACGGTTAAGGAGGGGGATGTCCGTGAAAAGCTTGAATGCCACTAGGGGTATGCCGGATGATTGAAGGTCTCCTCCTGTATTCAACGGGTGTCCTCGTTGGGGATGCGGGGTTGACTTTGGTGTGTGCTTTGGGAACTCTGTTCTTGTATTCAACGGGTGTCCTCGTTGGAGAACTTTGGAGTCATCCTGCATTTTGCACCCAAGAGCTTGGGATCACCTGTCCTGTTATCTGGTGGGTTATCCTCATTCGGGGGACAGGAACCCGTCCGGCATTTGGAGTGAACTGTGGCTATACCTGCGTCCGTAAATCAAACGAGATAGTTGTAGCAAAGTGTTATCCTTGCGCGGAGAGATGCACTATTCGTGAAGTCCTACGATTATGGACGAGCCTTGGGCCTTTGCGGTTGGGCCTCATAGTTGGACATTCCTAAAGTTAGCGGAAGATGGATTCTAGATGGGTTTCTACCGGGCCTAGGAATAAGAAGTCTAAGCCCATTAGATTTCTTATTCCACAAGAACTACGTCAGGCTTGATCCCTATATAAAGGGTACGTAGGAATATTGAGAGGGGTAAAAAGTTGAGAGGTGATAAGGGAGCCACCACTTACTCTGATCAATCTCAGCCCAAAACAACCACAAAACCACCACACACCGCTTGATTTTCCGGCGAATAACCACCGGCATAAATCTTAATTTCGGCGAGAAACCTTAATTTTTATTGTTATAAGATTCCTTCGTCAAGTAATCTTTTATATAACTGACAATCATACGTACAAGAGCCTATTTGTTTCAAACAAAAATTTTATAAACCATAATTCCTCGTAAAATGTACCCGACAACCTTTTATCATTAAAAATAGGTTTTCCAAAGTTGGCCTTTTCACAATTAAAATCTAACAACTTTTCACCGTTAAAATCTCATATAATCTTTCACCATTCTCAGGCAATCTTTCATGATAAAAATCTGACGACCTTTAACTATTTTATTTTTACCATAAAAATAGATGTTACAATTATCTTTGTCAAAAAACAATATTTTCTATTAAAATTAGCTGATATTTCACCATTGCATGTTACTTTTGACCATCTTAAAATATAGACTCTATCTTTGACCACTAAAAACCAACTCTTTACCCTCTTTCACCATTTTCCGACAACCTTTTCATATTAAATTTGAGACCATCTCACACATCCTTTCATCAATAAAAAATAATTTTTTTCACTTAAAATTTCAGAGCATCAAATATCCTTTCACCAATAAAAAATAATCTTTTTCAATTAAAATTTTAGAACATCTCAGACATCTTTTCACCAATAAAAAATAATCTTTTTCAATTAAAATTTCAGAACATCTCTCCTTTCACAAATAAAAAAATAAACATGCAGATGACCTTTCACTATTAATATATTTATATTTACACAGAGATGTGTACGGGAATTGTGCAACTGACATTTTTGTCTTCAAAAATGGTTTTTTTTTGGTGTGTACAGAAACACTATGTCGTGCTCATAAAAATTGCCTCTACAAATATTAGTATTTAATGAAAGAAAGCTTAAAATTTGTTAGTGTCATTCAATTACGATATTTATCAATAAAGTTTATTACACTAATTTTATAATAACAACTATTAAAAAAGAAATGGATATTCCTATTAAGTTATTTGATTTGACAACAAATTATTCCTTAAATTTAAATAGAAGAAAAGTGAGCTAATAAACAATAGTATTTGTGTTCAATACTCTAAAAAATTAAAAATAATACACAAAATAAAAATAATAATTATAATACATAGACACATATGAAAGCTGAATGGCTTTACCCTCTCAAGATATGCAATGAATGTTGTAGAACACTTAGATAGAGCCAAAGTCCTTGACACCATTCTTAACTTATGGGGTGATTAAGATAATAGTAATTATGACACTTTTAACTTATATATTTCGTTTCTATAACTGGATTTGTAAAATTTCCTATGTAAATTATAATTGGATTAATTATAAATGATTATCTTTATTTCTCAAATCCTGAAAAGGTTACAAAAGTAGATCAAGTATGTTTTATTATTATTATTTTGTATAATTTTGCGTGATACAATAATTTTTAATTATTTGCTCATTACAATTTGAAAGGCTCAAATTAAATTAATTCGAGTAGAAGAGTAGTAGTCAATTAACTATGATAACCTCCTATAGCTTAAACTTCTCATACCTAAAATTCTCAAGTTATTAATAATGATAAATCTCATGTAATTAAAATACTTTAACTTCTCAGCCCTAGGATTTAAATAATGTTCATTAACTCATTATTTCTAATTAAGGAACAAATCAAATTAAATGATTTTAAATTTAAATTGGAACGCCACAACCTTAGCACATAGTTGAGATACCATATTTGCCCTGGGACACAAAGGTTGGTGATAATCGGCTGCAATTGTAAGATTGTTTTTTTTTTGTTTGGGACACTGAGATTGAAAAACGACCTTTCTAACCAGTTTTGAGTTTGGAAACAACCCTATTTAAAATTTGTTTTTCAGAGATATTGTATGATGTATCGGTCAACAATGCTCTGAAAAAATGACCCTTGCTCTACCTGAAAAGCCCTAAGATTTAAACACTGCTAAGCAGTAGTTTTTCAGTTATAGGAACTAATGGAATTAATTAATTTCGAGTTTAAGTTACAAGGACACAGCCACCTTAGATGAGATTACCATATTTGCCGAGGGTTGACAGAGAAGTTGGTGACAATGAGCAGCATTTGCAATATTATTGGGTTTGTCTCTGTTGGGACAAGGTGTTACTTATATAAGTGCAGGGATTGTTGTAATTATTTTGTCTAATGACAATTAACCTCAGACTTCTTTTCATAAATTTTTTGGTCTCCTTATCAACACACTTCCCAACACTCTCTAGCTAGTAACCCCTTGATGCCTTCACATTTTACCCTCTATATAAACTACATGAACCATCAAGTTTACTCATCAATATTACATTCAGAAGATTCTACCTTATTCACTAGCTAGTTATCTTCCTTGCTATCCATTTCTATAGAGCTTAAAACTTTTGTTTCCAAGTACAAGAAGCCTACTTTTTCTTTCACTCGCCTCCTATTTTCTACACACTGTCTTAAATTCCTAGCTTCAGTCATGCCTGCAAGACTTTCAGAATCTTTTGAAACTCATCCTGTTTTTCAACATAACCACAACCCATATTTGGACTTAAAGTCCCTCGAAGAGTTGCCTGATTCACATGCATGGTTTTCTGATCTAGACAAGTTTTCGTCTGGCCCAGATGATCTTGGTCAGTTCAATTTACCTGTTATCGACTTGAATGACCCGATTAATGGCCGCAAACATGTGGTCCATGCATGCAAGACATGGGGAGCTTTTCAAATAACAAACCATGGAATTTCTAATCAACTTATTGTAAAAATGGAGGATGCTGTGAGGAAGCTCTTCTCACTACCCCTCGAACAAAAACTAAAAGCTGAGCGCCCTAAAGACGGAGCTAGTGGTTATGGCCCTTTCCGGATTTCTTCTTTCTTTCCGAAACGCATGTGGTCTGAGGGCTTTACCATCATTGGTTCTCCTCTCCAACATGCTCGCGAACTTTGGCCAGAGGATTACTCTGCTTTCTGGTATGCATTGTTATACATTTGTATGTTACTGTTTTTTCACATCTTTCATTGCATGCACATAATCCTGGAAAACCCCTACTTCAAGAATATCTGTAAACAATCTTTCAATATCAGTGTCAAATTTATGTCCTGAAATTGGAGGGGAAGCTATATATTTAAAACAAAACAAGGCCACACAGATATATTAGTATATTACACTGGCGGGGTACCTATAGATAGGTTTAGATCCTATATTATCAGATAAAGATAAGCAGATTTCTTTAATTTACTAATTGCCTTGTCCAAAAAAAGTATGAAATGAATTATTAATGAAATTATGGACCCATGTAAAAGATATATGGAGATGGCGCATTCACATAAATCAAATCATCTTTTAAATATTTGTGGTTCTATCCGACAACAATTTTTTTCCTTATCTCATAAAATAGTGTTCTTCTACTCAACAGATTTTTTTCTGCATTGTAGTGATGTAACAGAAGAATACCAGAATGAAATGAAAAAGCTAGCTGGAAAGCTTATGTGGATAATGCTCGAGGCACTAGGCATAACCATGGAAGACATAAAATGGGCAGGGCCAAATGGACAATTTGAGGCTTCCCAAGCTGCTTTACAGTTGAACTCGTATCCAGTTTGTCCGGATCCGGATCGGGCCATGGGTCTAGCAGATCATACAGATTCTACCCTTCTCACTATTCTACACCAAAGCAACCAAAGTGGGCTACAATTATTTCGGGAAGAAATCGGATGGGTCACTGTCCCTCCGGTTAAAGGAGCACTAGTGGTGAACATAGGTGATCTGCTCCACATACTATCAAACGGGTATTACCCGTCTGTGCTCCACCGAGTCACTGTCAATCGGGAGCATCACCGTTATTCTATGGCATACCTATATGGTCCACCAAACAGTGTCGAGATTTCGCCTCTACCAAAATTAGTGGATCCTCAGCACCCTCCTCTTTATAGGGCCGTTACATGGAGTGAATATCTTGGAATGAAAGCAAAGCTTTTTTATAACACACTATCTTCTCTTAGGGTTTGAGCTCCTCCTGTGCTAGAGATCCAGCATCATGTTGTCGTTTAGTTTTAGCTACTTTATTATTAATGTTTAGCTACTAGCTAGTATGTTGTTGTATTCTCTAGAGTACTTTTATTAATCATCTGAGGATGTTGTATGCTTATTATAAAATCCAAGTTTTCACTGTTTGGAATATTTGGAATCATGCGATCAATCATGCAAATTCACTTTTTCAATGAAAAAGATAATCTAATCAAAGATAAAATTGTCCAAATTATAGGCAGCACTACACGGGCCTATCTCGGTAGTTTGTCCTGGCCAACATAATGGTGAAACACACTCACACTATATTGTGAATACTCATATTCCTACTGATGCACAAACTAATGTTGTTAATGCTGTGTACTGTTAGCGTGAAGCCACAATATAGAGCTACTATATAATCAGCTTTGCAGACTCGAGTTTGTTGTGAGCTAAATAGGAGAGTTTGGTGTTGGAAATACTTTGGAATTCTGTTATTTCTGTTAAAGTCAACTGTTTGGCTGGAGACAGCCATTTGAACTTGGTATAAATAATTGTCTAGCGGAGTAGCGGGCGTGTTGTAAACATGAATGAACTTGAATAAATTTAATATTTTGTTATCCCATAAAATTGCAATGGATATTTTGTAGCACTGTACTCTAATACACACGCACACCTTATATTACAGAATGGAAAATTGCAAAAATACTCGTTGTATTACTTCTGAAGCATTCAGGATATTTAAAACAGAATACAATATGCAAAGCTAAAATACAAGAAATGCTAAACCCGACTCCTAACAATTCTCCATTACGATTATTAGACTCCTAAAAACATGCACCTATTACTTGACCACTTCTACTGAACACCTAACGACTATATTTATTCAAATATGTTTAAATTAAATAAACATCTAACACATTCCCCCCTAATCTAAACATATTTCAGACACTACACACTTGTTTCCACTGCCGCAAGATTCTCCACGCCTATTAGTTTCTTCATCGCCTCAAACTTGACTTTTCCCAAAGGCTTAGTTAGTATATCTGCTCGTTGTTCCTGCGTAGCAACGTGTTTAACAACCAATCCTCCTCGTTCAATACACTCCTGAATAAAATGAAAGCGCACGTCTATATGTTTGCTTCTTCCATGTAAAACCGGATTCTTCATTAGTTCAATCGCTGATCGGTTATCTATAGACAATGTAATTGCACCAATTTGCTGTCCAGATATTTCTTTCAACAAACCACGAAGCCATATGCTTTGACACGCTGCAGTAGCAGCAGCCATATACTCTACCTCACAAGATGATAATGCAATCACTCTCTGCTTTTGTGATGCCCATGACACCAAATTACCATTCAGATAAAAACACATACCGCCTGTACTTCTTCTATCGACGACATCCCCACCTAAATCAC
Organism: Apium graveolens; assembly: GCF_009905375.1. Lineage (NCBI taxonomy): Eukaryota > Viridiplantae > Streptophyta > Magnoliopsida > Apiales > Apiaceae > Apium > Apium graveolens. The sequence goes on from NC_133655.1 coordinate 132,809,036, forward strand.
TATCGGTAACCCCAGCTAACATTTTCTTGTTTCCATCTCTTGAGTACCTCAAACCATGTTCAACTGTACCACTAATATACCTCAATATGTGTTTCACTGCCTGCTGGTGTTTAACCGTGGGCCTTTCCATAAATCTGCTTATCACACCTACTGCATACGAAATGTCAGGCCTCGTATGAGTCAGATATCGTAAACTCCCCATGATACATCTATACTAAGTGGCGTTCACGATCTCTCCAGCTTCATCCTTATCCAGTTGAAGTTTTTGTTCCATTGGACACCTAGTCAGATTGCAGCTTTGCATTCCCGCTTTCTCCAAAAAAATTTTGACATAGGCTGATTGCTTCAACGTGATACCCATCTTTCCTTGCTGAACCTCAATACCAAGATAATAGGACAGTAAGCTCAGATCACTCATCTCGAATCGCTTGCTCATCTATACCTTAAATTTCTTGATTTTTTCTTTATCCGACCCAGCCACAAGTAGATCGTCAACGTAAATGCCAACTATAAGGACACTCTCCTGGCTGGTTTTGGTGTATACAGCTTGTTCGTGCAAGCACCTTTTAAAACCCAAATCCTTCAAGCATTTGTCCAGCTTTGCATTCCACGCTCTTGGAGCTTGACGAAGTCCATACAATGCTTTTAACAATTTATAAACTTTTTGTTCTTGTCTAGTCTTTACAAAACCTTCGGGTTGTAAAACATACACCTCCTCAATTAATTTACCATTCAAAAATGCTGATTTGACATCGAGATGGTGTACCTCCCAGTTCTCCTTCGCTGACAGTGCTAGTAACAACCTTATAGTTTCAAGCCGTGCCACCGGAGCAAACACTTCATTATAATCTATTCCCTTCTTTTGAACATACCCCTTTGCCACCAAACGTGCCTTATATTTAACGATAATCCCCTCTACATCCTTCTTAAGCTTATACACCCACTTTAACCCAATGGGCTTAACTCCCGAGGGTAAATTTGTGAGCACCCAAGTCTGATTTTTTTCAATCATGTCAAATTCTACATTCATAGCCTTTTGCCACTCAGTTTCCTTCGCTGCCTCACCATACGAGGTTGGTTCTTCCACCTTTAATAACATCAGCTCATCCAACATCTCTATTACTCCAGTTTCATTATATAACTCATCCAAAGATCTGAATTTCTTTGGTTTACTTTCAGGTGTTTCCACTATTCTCCCAGCAGAATACTCGAACATATTTTCACCAGAAACTGGTGTTTTTGGCTCATTCCTTGTACTAGACCCACTATCTTCCCCGAATCCATTTCTAAATATGCTGAACTGTTCCGAAAAAGCCACCTCTTCCTCGATTGTCTTTTCCCATAGCCAAAATTCATTTTCCTAATACACTACATCACGGCTCACATTAATTTTCCTCGTTACTGGATCGTATAATCTGCTAGCTTGGGTACCTGACTCCCTTCCAAGATACACTACTTGCTTATTTCGGTCGTCCAATTTCTTAGTGTGTAAAGCTGGTATTTTCATGTACGTTATACATCCAAAGACTTTTATGTGGGACAAATCTGGTTTCTTTCCACTCCAAGCTTCATACGGCATACTCCCTTTTAATCCCCGCGTTGGTACACGATTTAAGACAAACACTGAATGTTTAACAACTTCATCCCACAAATACGACAGCGTTTTAAATCCCTTGAGAAAACTTCGAACCATAGCTACCACCGTTCTATTTCTTCTTTCCACTACCCCATTTTGTTGGGGTGTGTAAGGGGCCGTATATTGACGTTCAATTTCAACATCTTCACAATAAGATACAAACTAATTCGAATAAAATTCCCCTCCACGATCAGTCCTTAGCATTTTTATATTTTTCTCCTTTCTTTTCTCTACCATAGCTTTAAACCTTTTAAGCACAGTAAATGCACTACTTTTCTCCTCCAATAAGTACACCCACATTTTCTTGCTAAAATCATCTACAAATAGAAGAAAATAGTGGTTACCTCCAGGTGTTGTTGGCGAGATATGACCACAAATATCTGCATATATTAGCTCCAAAGGTTGTTGTGCTTCAAATTTTGTATGTGCTGGAAAAGAATTTCTGGACTGCTTCGCCATCAAACAGCCCTCACATTTCTTAGAGGGTTGAGTCAATCGTGGTAAACCATACACCATTCATTCCCTTGACATAAGTTCTAATGCCTGAAAGTTTACATGCCCAAGCCAAGAATGCCATAACCAAGTACTCTCCTCTGTCTTCGATATTAGACACATCGGACTATTATCTTCCAAGCAGATTTTGTACAACTAATTTTCTGTCCTCTTTACTTTCATCAAAAATCCCCCACGTTAATCATACACCCACAAGTAATGTCCCTCGAGAATCACTTTATTTTCATCTTCGGACAATTATCCCAAACTTACAATATTATTGCACAATGAAGGGATATAATATACCTCTTTTAAAAGTTTTTCCTCGCCATTTTTGCATCGGAACGACACTACTCCTCTGCCCTTTATGTGCACAATTGATCCATCCCCAAACTTTACTTGTCCTGTAACGCTCTCATCCAACTCCCTGAACTTTCCCCGTTAACCGGTCATGTGATTACTCGCTCCATTGTCTAAGTACCAGATGATCGACTCCCTCTGTTCATCTGTCTTCATTTTCAGCCTTGGAATTACTGTTTCC